>NC_142035.1:49073227-49376258 GCF_982192425.1 Myodes glareolus | reverse complement strand
TACAGGATCACCATGCAGGTCAAACAGACCGGAAACAAAAAGGGCTGGTACCGTTTATTGCTATTAGCAACTGGAGCAACAAAACAAAACGATTAGGGCGGTAAACTCACTTGGTGTTAGGATCCTTCAGCTTTCCCTTGGCTGCCAGGTACTCTTGGAGCTTTCTCCATCTTTCTTCTGCAAAACGTGGACATGCACGAACAACAGAAACTTAACGTGAGATTTTAACCAGTCCCTTTATATTCCTAAAATACGGTACTTTCCTGGAGCTACTGGGGCTCTGATAAAGTCACCAGTCATATTATGTTTGCTGTCAAATTAATACCAACACCAACAGCAGCAGCTTGATGCCAAGCTCTTTACTAAACTGTTTACAGCAACACAATAATCCAATGAGGTATTTTGCTGTTTGAGAGGGTAAATGACATGCTTAAATTTACCCACTAATAGGCAATAAAGCCAGGATTTGAAAGCAAGATTTTTAAACCCTTGAGTAAGTAGCGCCTAGGCCGGTGTACAAAACCACAAATGAGCTCAGGAGAGCGGACAGCGCACGCATCTTGAAGGTGCTATGGGGGTGGGGCTCCAGGCCCGTCAGAGATCAGGGTTCACAACATCCTTAAGTCTCAGCCCACATTTTAGCAGTCGGTCTGCAGAGGTGCAAGGACTCGGACTGAGGCAGAATCGGCCTTCTGACTCCTGTCAAAGTTCCGGCCATAATCAGCAATGCCTGGGTGTCCATACGCGGCCGCGGGGCGCGTCGCTCCTTGCTGTGTGACCCGGGTCCAGCGACCTGAAGCTATCTGAGCCTGGGGCAAGCTGAAGTAGGCAGGGGGCGGCCTGGAAGCTTCTGCGGGAGGCTGGCGACCACACTTACCCGCGGCTGCGCTGGCAGCAGGGCCCGGTCCCACCATGACTCTCCGGCGACAGTTTCTTTTTTCAAAGGGCGCGCCCTGTTGTGGACCGAGAACTCCGGCGCGCGTCCGGACGCTCCCATTGGTTCCGCGACTTTGAAATTCGCCAACCGGAAGGCGGCAGAGAGGGCGGGATAACAGGAAATGGGCGCCTAGCGGTTGGCCCCGGGGCCTCCTCGAGGCGCTGCGATTGGAGAATCGTGCGGGGCGGGACCGGCCCGGTGTTCTGGTCACTTCCGTGTCTGTGGCTCTGCGCCGGAAACCGGTGGATGAGGCTCGAGTTGACAGGCAGGCGCGCAGAGGCTTAGTGCTTTTTGTAGCCAGATAAGGACAGTTGTGGCAGTTAGACAAACAGGGAAGAACAACGCTCTGTTACCAGTTAGTCTGGATTTGACTGCAAATAATAGCATGCCAAATGAAAGTGGTCCGTAGTAGTTATTGTTTTCATTCTGTGGCCAAACAAGTTAACAGACTCACTCTGGCATACGATTTCAGAGGGTTCAAGCCAGGGTTGCTTGGTCTCTTCACTTGGGCACAGCATCCTGGCAGAGGGCATGTGTGACGGAGGCTTTCTTTACCTATTTGCGGACAGGAAGCAGAGAAAGGAATACAGGGAGAGGCAAGGGCAAGTGAGCTAGCCCTCTAAGGATCTAGCTCATTCTACTGGGTCCCCACCTCCTACCTTTCACTAGTTCCCAACAATGCCATCACATTACAAAATCATTAAAGGATCACTGCACTGATTAGGCCATGATCAAATTGCTTCTGGAAGTGTCCTCAGAAACACACTCAGAGATTAAGGAAAAGAGAGGAAGAAGATGGTAAGGCGTGGAGAAGAATGTAATAGAGGGTTGGAAGAGCAAGAGGTTAGAAGCGCTAAAACAAAACGAACAAAGAAGATTTCCCAATCGTGAGAAAATTTAAAAACAAAATTAGATAAATCTAAGAATGGAAGCAAAACATGAAAGCATAATAGGTTATTTAAAAAAATAACATCAACTACGTAAAGTTAAAATGCTACCAGATAGACGCCCAGGTCGCCCTGCAGTGCTGGCTACCCCCTCCCGCCTGCCATCCCAGCTCCCATCCAGGTACGAATTCCTATATTTCTCCCTTCCCCCTGGGGCCATAAAATTTCCCCAGCTTAGCTGCCTTGCACACTGGGCCTGCATTGTAAGCACATCCCGGAAAGAGGGAGTGCCTGTGCTTCAATAGCCTGCCTGAGGAAAGGTGGGCATTCTGTCAGTGAAGTCCCTGCCCAAGAAGGGAACCTGACCCGGTAACAGAAGTTCCAATAGAGACCATTTGAAGTAAGAGATGGGCAGACGCCAAGGCAGGACCTCATCCAACAATCTGAAAAACAACATGAAAACACCAGATCCCAAGGACCCTACAATAGAAGGACTTGAACACCTTAACCCAGAAGAAGTGGAAAAAAGTGCCATTATGAAAGCAATAGAGTCCCTTAAACAGGATATGAATAACTCCCTTAAAGAATTGGATGAGAAATATAACAAAAAGTTTGAAGAAATGAGTATAGAATTAGATGAGAAATATAACAAAAAGTTTGAAGAAATAAGTCAATCCGTGAATGAGACCCTGAGAAACCAAGAAAAAACAATCAAACAAGTAAAGGAAACAGTCCAAGAATTGAAAACTGAAATGGAGGCAATGAAGAAAACACAAACGGAGAACCGGCTGGATATGGAAAACCTAGGTAAACGAACGGAGACTACAGAATCAAGCATAACCAATAGAATACAAGAGATAGAAGAACGAATCTCAGATTCTGAAGATACCATAGAGAAAATAAATGCTCTGGTCAAAGAAAATGGCAAATCCAACAAATTCTCATCACAAAACATTCAGGAAATCTGGGACACAATAAAAAAACCAAATCTAAGAATAATAGGGATTGAAGAAGGAGAAGAACTGCAGATCAAAGGCCCAGAAAATATATTCAACAAAATTATAGAAGAAAACTTTCCCAACCTAAAGAACGATATTCCTATGAAGGTTCAAGAAGCATACAGAACACCGAATAGACTGGATCAGAAAAAAACATCCCCTCGCCATATAATAATCAAAACACAAAACATACATATTAAAGAAAAAATTTTAAGAGCTGCAAAGGAAAAAGGTCAAGTAACTTATAAAGGTAAACCTATCAGGTTTACACCAGATTTCTCTATGGAAACCATGAAAGCCAGAAGATCCTGGATAGAGGTACTGCAGAAACTAAGAGACCATGGATGCAAACCCAGACTACTATACCCAGCCAAGCTATTGTTCACTATCAACGGAGAAAACAAAATATTCCAGGATAAAAACAAATTTAAACAATACGTAGCTACTAATCCAGCCTTACAGAGAATATTAGAAGGAAAATCACTACCGAAGGAATCCAACATTCCCAACACGGCCTACAACAACTCGAACATCTAGCGACCATTCACAAGCACAAATCAAAGAAGAAAAACACATACACTCTACTACCTAAAAAAAAAAAAAAATGACCGGAGTCAACAACCACTGGTCATTAATATCACTTAATATCAATGGACTCAATTCACCTATAAAGAGGCACAGACTTAGAGATTGGATACGAAAACAGGATCCAACATTCTGCTGTTTACAAGAAACACACCTCAACCACAAAGACAGACACCTACTCAGAGTAAAGGGTTGGGAAAAGGTTTTCCAGGCAAATGGACCTAAGAAACAAGCAGGTGTGGCCATTCTAATATCTAACAAAATCGACTTCAAACTAAAATCAATCAGAAGAAATGGAGATGGACATTTCATACTCATAACTGGAACAATTCATCAGGAGGAAGTCTCAATCCTGAATATCTATGCTCCTAATATAAAGGCACCCACATATGTAAAAGAAACTCTTCTAGAACTCAAGGCAGTCATCAAACCACACACACGAATAGTAGGAGACTTCAACACTCCTCTCTCACCAATGGACAGGTCAATCAGACAGAAACCAAACAGAGAATTGAGAGATTTATTGGAGGTATTGAATCAAATGGACTTAACAGACATCTATAGAACACTCCACCCAAATAGGAAAGAATATACCTTTTTCTCTGCAGCTCATGGAACCTTCTCGAAAATTGACCACATACTCGGTAACAAAGCAAACTTCCACAGATACAAAAAAATATTAGTAACTACCTGTGTCTTGTCAGATCACCATGGACTAAAATTAGAATTCAATAACAATGCTTCCCCCAGGAAGCCAACAAACTCATGGAAGCTGAACAGTCAACTACTAAATCACCCCTGGGTCAAGGAAGAAATAAAGAAAGAAATTAAACTCTTCCTTGAATTTAATGAAAACAAAGACACAACATACTCAAACCTATGGGACACTATGAAAGCAGTGCTAAGAGGAAAGTTCATAGCACTAAGTGCCCAATTAAAGAAAACGGAGAAAGCACACATTGGAGACTTAACAGCACACTTGAAAGATCTAGAAAAAAAAGAAGCTGATTCACCCAGGAGGTCTAGAAGACTGGAAATAATCAAACTGAGGGCTGAAATCAACAAAATAGAAACAGAGAAAACAATCCAAAGAATAAATGAATCAAAAAGCTGGTTCTTGGAGAAAATCAACTGCTACGGACCGGCTCAGGGGAGCCACTCAGACCGTAAGGGAATCAGGGCGAAGGCACAGGAGAGATCAGGATACGGTGAGGAAAGTGACACACAGACACTCTCAATGTTTTTGAGACATGCTGTTGCGATTTACTTACTTCAGTGCAGGATTATATATTATTACAAAACAAAGGACTTGGCAAAGGCAAACATCATCAGATCATAAAATAGGAAAGAACGGCATAAAACAGTTTTTCAAAGAGAATCTTTAAAGATGTTTTGGCATGAGTACAAGGACTTTTGCTTTCTTACATTTGTAAAGTTACCCCTTCTTTTTTCTTGTTATTAGAGAGACCATTGTTCTTGAGTTAGCCCAACTTTATCAGCTTGTACCAGGTGGCTGACTTGTGCTCAGCTAAGTGACCTTGTGTGTCTGGGTGAGAAAGAAGAAGGCTACTATCTTCCTGGAAAACTTTCTGAGACTCATTTTGTACCATTAATCTCAACTCCTTTCCCTTCCCGACTCTCAGGGTCAGATGCTATAATTAGCCTAGGTTTTCTGGCCATAAGGAAGGTTGCATAGGCCTCTTGTTAAGTTGTACATAAATGCCTAATGCTGTTTCCCTGTAGAAGGCTTCTAAGGTTTTTTTCTGCTAAGATTAACTCCTTTTATTCCACATCATCAAGCAATCGTCCTAATGATGATTTTGGCAATTCCCAGAACTGGCTACTTTTTTAAGGCTTTAATTAATAGTGGAGCAGAATCCAAAAATGTCCTCAGCAGTCTTGTTTATATCCACAACTGCCTGGAATAGTCTGATCTATTAGCAATATGTAAAGATCACAAAGAACACACAGACAAGGGAAAAGACACACATATGGCTCCAAGGACAGCCAGGTCGAGTCAGTACTAATGGCGACTCAGGTAGCATTACACCACAACTGGTTGCCAAGGGACCGCCTGGAACACACAGCTCCTTGAAGCACCAATCCCAATCCTGCCGGCAATATTTGCCCATCCAGTCAGCATTTCTGCTACACTGGCGAGACAGCCGTGGATGTAGCAATCAACAAGATTGACAAACCCCAATCCAAATTAATCAAACGGCAGAGAGAGAACATGCAAATTAATAAGATCAGAAATGAAAAGGGGGACATAACCACAGACACAGAGGAAATTCAGAGAATCATTAGATCTTACTATGAAAGTTTATATTCCACAAAGTTGGAAAATGTAAAAGAAATGGACATTTTTTTAGATAAGTACCATATACCAAAGTTGAACCAAGAACGGGTGAACAATCTAAATAAACCTATTAGTCGCGATGAATTAGAAGCTGTTATCAAAAATCTCCCTACCAAAAAAAGCCCAGGACCAGATGGTTTCAATGCAGAATTCTACCAGAACTTCCAGGAAGAGCTAATACCTATACTCCTTAACGTATTCCACAATATAAAAACAGAAGAGTCATTGCCTAACTCCTTTTATGAAGCTACAGTTACCCTAATACCAAAACCACACAAAGACACAACCAAGAAAGAGAATTACAGGCCAGTCTCACTCATGAACATCGACGCGAAAATTCTCAATAAAATACTGGCAAACCGAATCCAAGAACACACTAGAAAAATTATCCATTATGATCAAGTCGGCTTCATTCCAGAGATGCAGGGCTGGTTCAACATACGCAAATCTATCAATGTAATCCATCACATAAATAAACTGAAAGAAAAAAACCATATGATCATCTCACTAGATGCTGCAAAAGCATTTGACAAAATTCAACACCCATTTATGATAAAGGTGTTGGAGAGACTGGGGATACAAGGATCATACCTAAATATAATAAAAGCAATATACAGCAAGCCGACAGCTAACATCAAAGTGAATGGATAGAAACTCAAAGCCTTTCCACTAAAATCAGGATCACGACAAGGCTGTCCACTCTCTCCATACCTCTTCAATATAGTGCTTGAAGTTCTAGCAATAGCAATAAGACAACATAAGGAGATCAAGGGGATTCGTATTGGAAAGGATGAAGTTAAACTTTCGTTATTTGCTGACGATATGATAGTTTACATAAGTGACCCCAAAAACTCTACCAAAGAACTCCTACAGCTGATAAACACCTTTAGTAACGTGGCAGGATACAAGATCAACTCCAAAAAATCAGTGGCCCTCCTATACACAAAGGATAAAGAAGCAGAGAGGGAAATCAGAGAAACATCACCTTTCATGATAGCCACAAATAGCATAAAATATCTTGGGGTTACTCTAACCAAGGAAGTGAAAGACCTATTTGACAAAAACTTTAAGTCTTTGAAGAAAGAAATTGAGGAGGATACCAGAAAATGGAAAGACCTCCCCTGCTCTTGGATTGGGAGAATCAACATAGTAAAAATATGGCAATTCTACCAAAAGCAATCTATAGATTCAATGCAATCCCCATCAAAATCCCATCAAATTTCTTCACAGACCTTGAGAGAACAATAATCAAGTTTATATGGCAAAACAAAAAACCCAGGATAGCCAAAACAATCTTATACAATAAAAGAACTTCTGGAGGCATTACCATCCCTGACTTCAAACTCTATTATAGAGCTACAGTATTGAAAACAGCTTGGTAATGGCATAAGAACAGAGAAGTCGACCTATGGAATCGAATAGAAGACCCAGATATTAACCCACAAACTTATGAACACCTAATTTTCGACAAGGGAGCTAAAGGTATACAATGGAAGAAGGAAAGCATTTTTAACAAATGGTGCTGGCATAACTGGATGTCAACCTGTAAAAAAATGAAAGTAGATCCATATCTATCACCATGCACAAAAATCAAGTCCAAATGGATTAAAGACATCAACATTAATCCGTCCACTTTGAACCTGATAGAAGAGAAAGTGGGAAGTAGTCTACAAGATATAGGCCCAGGAGGCCTCTTCCTAAGTAGGACCCCAGTAGCACAGACAATAAGAGAAACAATGAAAAAATGGGATCTACTGAAATTGAGAAGCTTCTGTAAAGCAAAGAACACTGTCAGTAGGACAAAAAGGCTGCCTTCTGACTGGGAGAAGATCTTCACCAACCCCTCATCAGACAAAGGTCTGATCTCCAAAATATACAAAGAACTCAAGAAACTAGGCACTAAAACTCTAATTAACCCAATTAAAAAATGGGGTACTGAACTTAACAGAGAATTCACAACAAATGAACTTCGAATGGCCAGAAGACACTTAAGGTCATGCTCAACCTCCTTAGCGATCAGGGAAATGCAAATCAAAACCACTTTGAGATACCATCTTACACCTGTCAGAATAGCTAAAGTCAAAAACACCAATGATAGCCTATGCTGGAGAGGATGTGGGGTGAGGGGAACACTCATCCATTGTTGGTGGGAATGCAAACTCGTGCAGCCACTGTGGAAATCAGTGTGGCGGTTTCTCAGGAAACTGGGAGTCAACCTCCCTCAGGACCCAGCAATTCCACTCTTGGGAATATACCCTAGAGATTCCCTAACATACTACAAAAGCATTTGTTCTACTATGTTCATAGCAGCACTATTTGTAATAGCCAGAACCTGGAAACAGCCTAGGCCCCCTCAATAGAAGAATGGTTAAAAAAGGTGTGGAACATATACACATTAGAGTTTTACTCAGCGGTAAAAAACAATGACATCTTGAATTTTGCATGCAAATGGATGGAAATAGAAAACGCTTTACTGAGTGAGGTAAGCCAGACCCAAAAAGAGGAATATGGTATGTATTCACTCATAAGTGGATTCTAACCATAATTAAAGGTCTCTGAGCCTATTATTCGTGATCCTAGAGAAGCTAAATAAGAAGAGGAACCTGATGAAGATTATTTAGCTATCCGCCAGGAGGTAGGAAATAGACAAGAGTCCCAGGTAACCTCGGGTGCATGGGGGGGGCTGGGAGGGTTGATGGAAGGGGAGAGGGTTAGATAGAAGGGGGTATGGGAGGAATGGGGAAAGCTCGGTGGACTGGGATGTGGGGGGGAGGGAGGAAGGATGAATATGGGATCAGGGAAGAATATATTTCAACTAAGGGAGTCATTTTAGGGTTTACAGGAGACTTGATTATATATGGGATCCCAGGTCCAAGGAGAGATCCCCCAGATTGTTCTCTGGACAGAGGAGAGGGTGCCTGAACCGGCCGTGGCCCATAACCATACTGATGTATATTTTGCTTATCACCATAGATCCTTCATCTTGCGAAGGACGGCGATACAGACGGAGACCCACATTGGAGCACCGGACTGAGCCCCCCAAGGTCCAAATGAGGAGCAGAAGGAGGAAGAACATGAAAAAGGAAATCAGGACTGCGAGGGATGCTATCACCCACTGATACAAGGGAACGGATCTAATGAGAGTTTACCAAGACCAGTTGGACTGGGACTGAACGAGGACGTGATCTAACCAGATTCTCGGAATTTGGCCGGATTCTCTGAATGTGGCTGGCCCGAAGTCTTTCTGAAAAGTCATTGACTATGATACTGGGACTTGTTTCCTCTGCATATACTGGATTTTGGGGATCCAGTCTGTTTGGATACTCACCTTCCTGGACCTGGAGGAAGGGGGGAGGAACTTGAACTTCCCACAGGACAGGAAACCCTGACTGCCCTAAGGGACGAAGAGGGAGGAGGAGAGGGAGTGGGGGGAGTGGGAGGATGTTGGGAAGAGGGGCGGAAATGGAAACTTTTATAATTTAATAAAATTTACTTTTAAAAAAAATGCTACCAAAAGTCCACTAGACAGCGTGTTGATGAGCACGTGGGAGGCAGAGGCAGGCAGATCTCAGTGAGTTCGAGGCCAGCTTGGTCTACAGTGAGCTCCAGGACAGCCAGGAAACCCTGTCTTGAAAAACAAACAAAAAACCCAACAAAAAGAAAAAAGAACCACGGAGAAAAGAGAGTGGAAGGAAGAAAGAAAGAACCATCATTACCATAAGCATAATTAATTAGGTGAGTGTTTGAAGGGCAATAAAAACCAAGATCACAAAAGGGTGTTGTTGCTTGTGTTGTTTTTAACATGATAAGGACAAGACCCTCATGGTTAAGAGCACGTACTGCTTTTTCAGGCCACCACAGTTGGTTGGTTCCCAGCATTCATTTTAGGCAACTAAAAGCTGCCTGTAACTGCAGCTCCATGGGGTCTGACAGTCTGACATCCCCTTGTGTGACTAAACATTTCCTGGGGAGACACAACATGCATGTCTTCTCACTTTGACAAGGATTCCAAGACAGGCCAAAAGGAGGATACCACCAGAATCCAACTTGGTGGGCCGATGAGTCTTACTGGGGCTACATACAAGAATATGGGTGAGAGTTATTGTACATGCCAGCTATTCTGATCTTTTTTAATTTTCAAAGCTTTTTCTTTTTTTTTGAGATAATCTATTATTTCTTATTCTGAGTTTCTTCTTCTCTAGGCCACAGGAAAGCAGCTTCCAGTCTGCTGAAAAACAACTACTTGTTTTTGATGGTACTTTGAGTTTGTGTGGGCATCAGCATGCACACACACTGAATATGTATTGTATTCACTAACTGAGCCTGGGGATATAATTTTCAATGCTATCTGAATACTGGCAGCTAACAAAAAGAAAGAAAAACCATGAAATCTGTTTTTTAAAATGTATTTTGAGATAGCAATGAGATATAACAAAAGGTAAGAGGGAACAAAATTCATCATAGCAAAGTTGGACAAATCAAGTCAGCAGAAAGATAAAAGAGACCAAAGAGAAGGCACAAGAATCAGAGACCTACCCTTTCGCATACTCAGGAGTCCCATAAAAATACTAAGCTGAAAGCTACAGTATGTATGCAGAGGACCTGGTTCAGACCCATGTTGGCCCTGTGACGACTTCTTCAGTCTCTGTGAATTATTATTAGCTTTGCTCAGTTGTTTTAGAGGGCCTTATTCTCCTGATGTCCTCAATATTCCTGTCTCCTCCTGCCTTCACTTCCATTGGGTTCACTGAACTCTGAGGGGAGGCATTTGAGGGAGACATCTCCTTTAGAGCTGTGTGGGAGCCTGGTTTTGTGAAGTGCCACTAACTGTGGTGAGTTATCTGAACGTCTAACCAGTTGTTCCTAACAGTGAGGTAAGGAAGACAACAAACAAGCCTTCACAATATTAAAAAAAAAAAAGCAAAGCAGCTGTTGTGGGACAATCTTTGAACACTGTGAAGCTGTGTCTCTGCCAAGGTGCCTTCTGATTGGTCTAAAAAAGAGTTGATGAGCCAATAGCTAGGCAGGAGAGGGTAGGCCGGACATCTAGGAAGAGAAAGGAACTCTGGGAAGAAAAGAGGCAGAATTAATCAGTGAGACCTGGGGAAGCATGGAGGAGGGTAATGAGCCATGTGGCAGAAAGTAGATGAATATAAACAGGTTAATCTAAGTTATAAGAGCTAGCTGGGGAAAGGCCTAAGTTAGGGCCTACCTTTCATAATTAATAAGAAGTTTCATGTCTTTATTTGGGAGCTGGTGGTGCAAAGAAAGCCTGGCAACAAACAACCATCCCATTGCAAAACCCAAGAAAAAAGATAACAAATAAATATATATTAGTTCAAGCTTGTTTTATTGAATTATGATCAGCAACAATGCACTGATTATTATTGTTGACAGTCATGCGACACCGTGGTTTGACAACAAAGTTGGAACCCAGAGGAAACACTGATTGCATCCTAGGAAGAAAACTCCCAGTAGCAGTGATGTGGTTGTTGATGTGGTTGTCACGGTTCAGATCTTCCCATCCTTGGATTGCTGGATTTAATTACAGGTGAGGCTGAATGATGTAAGAATACCCAGACAGCTTTAGGGACAAAACGGGAAAAGACTGGCCCAATAATCATCTTAAATGAACTGAGTAAACAATACAGATTTGTGGTCATAATTACAGGGCTCTCAAGTATGAGAATGTAGAGAGAACTTCCTGGCTGTGGAGAAAGCGTAGCGTCTACGGCATGGAGCTCGGGAGTAGCTACATTTGACTGACTCCACCTAGAACACCCTGCTGCTGAGGATCCTGGTCAAGCTCAGAGGACTCAAGGGTGTGCCATAAATAATACAATTATCATAAATATATTTATAAATACATATATAAAATAACTTAAAAATAACATTCAACATTCTGTCTTCTTCTTGAGGCGTGTTACAGGGGGATTTCATCCGAATGCTCTCATTGGAATAAAACCCACTGAGGTAGGAAAGATGCAGCTAGTGTCCCCTTCCTTTTGAAAACGATAGAGTTAGGTTTTGAGCTGAGTTCTTCTAACTTTACCCTACTCAAGCAGCAGTTTGGAAGCAGAAGGTACACGGTTTGACTGACAGCATGGGGCTGTGGCTTCTCATCCCAACTGCTACTGAGTACTTTCCAGTTTCCTTATGCTGTAGTAAACCCATCTCTCATATGGGTAGAATTCTTTTGCTCACACCAGCTCTGTTCCTCCTGAGAACGTCATGAAGAATAATAATTAAAGTGATTAGTACTGTACTAAGTACAGGGTGCTCTTTAAATAACAAATACCATTGTATGTCGGGGTTGGTTGTATTAGGCTCTGCTCTTCTCTCACAAAGAGGATAAACATTCATTTCGAATTACAAAGGCTCAGCACATGCTGTGCAAGTGACTCAGGGTGAAGGACCTTCCTGTACATAGTACATACGCTGTCAGCACTTCTCAAGTCAGTGGACTCCAGAAACAGGTTGCTCTTACAAGATCTGGAAGTCTGTCATCGAGGGCAGCCCCCTCGCCAGGTGCACCCGGCTCTGTTCTTTGGTGGCGAGAAACAACTCTGGGTAGGCAGCTGATGTGAAGTAGTTCTTAGTTTTGATCTGTGTCCAGAAGAAAACGAGGTCGACCTCACTCCCCGTGATGACTTTCGGTGTTTTAGGCAGCTCCTGTGGTGAGCAAAACAGAGTTCCGTTGGTGCATGAGAAGGCGTCGGAAAAAAACTGGAGTGTCACCTACGGTGTCTGGCCTTGGTGACAGACAGCACTCCAGAAGCCTGACTCAGATAATGATCCAGGCTCCTTCGTTTGTTCACTCCACAAACATTTATCAAGCATGCTTGTTCGGTGTATGGTCCAGACTAATCATAAGAGTTGATTTCCTTAGTTAATTGGAGAGAAATCTAAATGAATCATGAAGACGGGCAATGATACCAGCATCTCCCTGTATCCAGACAAGTGGAATGAAACATCGCACGTGTGTATTCTGTCTTTAATGCTGGCACCGGGCCCTCTCACCAAATCTGAACGCGGATAGTTCTAAGACCTCTAAGCATTCTGACCCCCTGAGTGTACAAATTACACATTTCTGGAAACAGTAGATCATTGAGATAGTATTTATCTCTACATTTCAGTCAAAAAAGTTAACCAAATCCATACACACAAAAATAGTTAACTGAACCCCCACAATGCTTCCCTGACCGATTTAGCTGCTGGCTGCTTTAAACACAACCTTTTTAGACTGTCCTCTTCCTTGGAGTGTGAACAAATTCTAACAATAACCTTCATGGAAAAACACATGTCAAATTATGTGTTTGTTAAGACTCCTTTTTTGAACTCATTTTAAGCTACAAGCAAATAACCTGATCAGCTCCCTTGGGGTTTCAAATCAGCAAGAACAGTACTGTCCAGACCTGCTCATCTCATACTTGACCTTCTCCTTGGGTCGTTCTGCCTCCGGGTGACTAGACAAAGTCTGTTCCCTTCTACATGTTCTCATCCTTCTGCCATACTTCACCTCTAGCTTCCCAGCTGAGCTCTCTGCTTCTCTAGTGCTTTCCTTACAGACTGCTGTCCATTTAAGAAATGTAACTGATACCAGCACCCTGCATGGTCTGAAACCCTTGTGGCTTTCAATTGTGTATCAAATGGCCGGGACCAAGAGTGCTCCACTGATTCTTGTGACTGGTTTGTGGGTTCATGAAGTGCCAGGAAATGCAGATCCTTATGGGAGTGGGATGGCCCACCTGTACCTCTTATTAGCCAGTCTTGCTAGGGAACTCTGCTTTTGTCTCTCCCTCTAAATAACATGCCACCATTTTTCTCTCTTAAGACCTTGTGCATTTTCTGTCCAATACTCTCCGTTTTTGTTGTTGTCTATTTGACTTGTCTATTGTCTGTGTACTAGAGTTCTACGTCCCATAAGGTTAGGGATTTTGACCTGCCGTACTCCATAGCTTTTAATGCTGTACTTGAAAAAGAGAAGGCTCTCGGTAAATAATGGCTTGTTGAATGAAGTCATGAATGAAGCTACTGCCCTACTTAGTAGATGACAGTTTCATTTTATTTGATTCAGACGGAGAAATACGGGTACTCACATGCATTTTAGGGAAATTGGAGGCATTGGAGTATACATTTACTGAATGAGAGTCATATTCTTCTCCATGGTAAAAATGTCTAATGCTTAAATGTAGGTGTGTGTGTGTGTGTGTGTGTGTGTGTGTGTGTGTGTGTTTGAGGGAGATGACTATAGAGAACATGGGGATGGAATGAGAGACAAAAGTATCACCAATGGACCAGTGGAGTGAGAAAGCTAAGGTGTGAGTGTTGTGGCTCCTCGCTTTTGGTTTCATGTGTGTTAGCAAGTGGTTAATTCTCTCTGGTCTCAGTGGGCTCGTTTGAGTTTCTTTTGAGGCTTGCCCCATTGTCATAATGCCCAGTACTACGCAAAACAGATGGAAGATGTCAGCAAAGATCAACAGAACAAACGGATACTCTGAAGTGGGAGGCGAATGCAGTCAGGGAGTGAAAGGTGAGCCAGGGGTGGCTGCGGCAGGAGGGAGACTATGGCCACCCTAGGTGGACATCTGCCTACCGGGATCCTTTGTAAACTGCAGAGGTAAAGAGGGCAAGTTTGAGATGGACGCCAACCAACCTTTAGCAGCACAGGCTCGTCTTCACCTTGAGCGCTCACAAACAGCTGGGTGTTTGAGAGTTTTAGGGTAACAGGATATTTAGACTCGTCCGATGACGAGTAGGCGTACATGTCAAATTTTACTGTAAAAGAAAAAGCCAAAAAGAAAGTAAATCCACTATTTTTTTTAATATAAAAAGAGGTGTTTAGATAGGTGTGTGTGTGTGTGTGTGTGTGTGTGTGTGTGTGTGTGTGTGTGTGTGTGTGTAAGTAAGCAAAAGTAGGCCCCCAACTCTGGTATAAATGAATACACCATATTTATTTGTGGAGGTCAGGAGTGGAGTTTTATACATTGTTGTGTCCTTTACAACGTCTCTGCTGTAAATAATGCTTTTAAAGCTTTCTATTTGAGTAGAATGCTTAAGGACCAGATTCTTGCTGAATCTCTTACAATTACAATAGTGGAATAAGACCTTGACATTTGTTGGTTTATGAGTTCCTAATGGCTTAAATTGGAGCAATCTAAGACCCCCCCCCCCCCAACACACAGACGTCCAGCACAGTAAAATGACTGGCTGCTTTAGTACCACTAGAAATGTAAATAGGAACCATAGGGGCAGGAGTTGTGGTCAGTGACAGAGCACTTGCTTCCTGCGTATCTGGCTTGCTTTTGATTTCTTGCACCAAAAAAACAGGTATGTGTGTGTGTGTGTGTTGGGTGGGGATGCATAGACTAAGTCGATACGTGAGGGAAACTGTGCTAAATAGGAAATAGAATACACGGCAATTCGCCAATGTCACAGTAGAAAGCATGGCAACCACAGTGCACGGTGTCTCTAAGCAGAAAGAACCCTGCCTGCTCACTATAAAGTTGCTGCCGGGGTTCTTTAAAAATAATTTGAAAATAATTTTGTATATTGATGATGCATTATGCATCTAAAGCAGGTTTATTATAGAAGCTGGGTCTGCGTAACAAGAAATTTTAGACACTGAATTTCGTTCTTCAGATTCCACTGCTGTTAGGGGCTTTCCAATCAGATTAGCAAACTCTTCCTAACTGCAAGCTAGTTGTAAGCTTGGTCCCCAGCTTTCTAACAGATAGTGCCTGACTGCGCCTCATTAGCTTCTGGGTAAGTCATTAAATATTTGTGAATCCAGTTTTCTCTTCTTTAAAATCAGAATAGGGAGGTTGTGTTGAGACTGTCTATGAGCACCAAAGAGACGGCACATCAGAAAGTTCTCTGTGCTCTGTGTGAGCTCAGCCAGGAAGCTGCTCTCTGGTGGTACAGATCTGGATGCTACGCTGTCCTTTCCAGGGATTCTTGGTGGGGGTGGACTGTTTCTTTATGTTCTAGAAGAATCATGCAACGCCAGGGTGATAGATAGGTTTGTGCTTTAAAAGCGGAAAGTTTGAATGAAACAAAGAAAGCCAAGGAGGGGAGGAGGGACAGGGTGGCCGTTTACCTTCATGTTGCAGGTCAGTTAGTGAGACAGCTCTGAGATGCACCTTGTCCACATCCAGGCATATGTTTTGATTGAGGGAATCATTCATGACAAAATTCGACTTGACAAGCCTGAGCTGCGTGTATATCTCATTATTCTGGAAGACGTGAGGTGCTGAATCTGATTGGATGGTCTCTAGAATCAGTAACACAAATTCAGGTTGTTGCCTAGTGACAAGTATAGATGTTGTACACATGCTAACACAAGCATCAGATGTAGCTGTAGGAGAGACTGTAGGGGTATCCAAGCCAGGTGGAACAGCCAGAGTTGAAATCAATCAGCAGAAGGCTTGATTCCAGCTAAGGTTTTTCTTATAGTTATTTCTTAATTTTGTTTTTTTTTTGTAAACCAATTTATAAGACAATACTTTTATTTTACTTATTAAAAGAGTTCTCGAGAAACTTTTACATTTTTGTACTTTTCTTTCTCTCATTATGAAACCCTGGCTGACTTGGAATTCACTCTACAGACAAGAATAGTCTCGAACTCACAGAGATTCTCCCGCCTCTGCCGCCCACTGCGATTAATTAAATAATAAACAGCTACCATGCCTGACTCTGTTAGCAGTTTTCCAAGTGACAAGGAAGACTACAAATATTCCCGATCTATATTTTTCAGATGAATGTATGCTAAGAGTAAATGTGTTAAAATGGTATACCACAGTGATATATCCCCACTATATGTAATACATATGTTACATATATATGTGCCAAAGGTACAAGTCTACCATCTTCCTGGAATGTGTATGTATGAGTAGCTTCATTAATCTTCAGGTTCTGACTAATTTCACTTCTAGGATGCTGTCCTAAGGAAATGAATGGGGACAGAAATGTTTATTGTCACTTCAAGTGTTGAAAAATTTGTCCGTAGAATGTCTATAATATATCAAAATGTTGGACATGTTTGCACTTGTGTGCATCTGCATGTACCAAAGACTTTAAGGAAACACGCCATGGTGTTGGTAGGGTTAAAACCTGGGTTACAAAACTGAGTGACTGTTAATATTCTTTCTTATGTCTTGTTTTATTTTAATTTTTTTTCTAGGTGGAGAAGTATTTGTTGTCTAGGTTTTATATTAAAATGAATACTTGGTTTGAATTTCCTGTGGAGGAATGAATAACAAAGACATGAAAGAAAAATCCAGGGTTCTCATAGTCAGGTCGGACGGAATTAGCTGTGAGGGTTTCCCACGCGGAGACTGAGCCTCATTTCCTCATATATAAAAGGAGAGGGAAGGTTGTTTTGCAGCCTACAAAGAGTGCAGTCATCAATAAATTAGTAGTGGTGCAACATTTACAAAGGCAATGGGAGTAATAATAACAATGGCTGACATTTCTTGGGTAATGATGTCATATTAGACATTCTAGTCTAAATGTTTTGAGGTACTGACTTATTTAATCTTTACAGGAACCCAGTGAGGTGTAAGACTTGGTCATCTCTATTCACAGAATGGGGAACTGGAGACCAGAGAGACTGAGGAACATGACTAAGGAGGTGGCACTAGTAGAGATCATGAGCTAATGGACTGGGACTGCTTTCTCTCCAACCAAAGGTCTTTACTTGACCTTCACAATACAGTCAAGAAAGGAGCCCTTGCGTAAGTGTTCTACACTCAGGCTGCCTTTGAACTCTTGGAGTTCCCTTGGAGAAGAGCAACGTTTAGGTTTTCTTTGTTATAGTTATCGAGCTAATGTCTGGTTGTTTTCCTGTTATTTTGGTTCCTGGTTTTATTTTCTTTCTACTCCATTGTCGCCATTCGCCAGTTATGTTTTATCCCTTACCTTCTAAATTATGGGTCATGGCCTCCAGGTCATCTTCAGCAAAGACCCGATCGAAACCCAGCCGCCTCTTCTTCAGAATCTTCCCTTGGTTTGATGTCGCTGCTACCATCACCCGGCTCTCCTCAAAGGTGAAGTTGGACATCTTTGAGGTTTCGGAAGCTCTCAGAGACACAAATTTGTCCGTGCATTTCTCATGAAGTGAGCCATAGCTTGCCTCATAGAAGGATTTCTGTGAGGAAGGGAAATGGCACCTGAGAACTTACCTATGACCTTGTGAGAGACTCTTTAGTAGAGACTCTGTATCGTATCCTTCAGACTTAGTGAGGGGGATCTCCATTCTGGCTGTGGGGAACCAACCTGTGCTTCATCCCCCACTCTCCCTCATCCTCCACTGCCCTTCCTTCCCTCTCGCTCCATTCCTTCTTTTCTCCTTTTTTGGATTTTCCTGAAGTCATATGATTTGGGGTGGGGAAGGTCTTTTCGTCTATCTTTAGGCTCAAAACTAAAACATTTTGATGACATAGGTTAACACATGATCCTGGTGAATGAGATCCTTCCATCAAGAGATCTCACATCTACTTGAGAGTGCTCAAAATATTCTGGCCCCCTGTATTGCCTGCTCAAATTCAACCAACTTGAAGATTCAAAATATATTTTTTAAAAATAAATGACATCTGTACTGAATATGTGAATCCTTTTATCATTACTTCCTGAATAATGTAGTCACTGATTGACAAGTATAACTTAGAATTATTCCCATAGCATTGGCATTGTGGCAGGTGTGGCTAAGTCACCGACATATGATTTAAAGTCATTTGAGAATGCATGCATATTTTATACAAATAGAAGGCCATTTATTATAAGGGACTTGGACATCTGCAGAAGGTGATCTCCCTGGGGGGGGGGGCTTGCAATTCAGTCCCCATGGATGCCTTCGGCACAGCTGTTGTTCTGAAAGGAGATTTTAAACCCGCTATCACAGATACACAAAATAACTCACTGAGTGTGTACAACATTTTCCCTTCCTTATCGCTAGCTTCCTCCACCTCATCTCTGTGGGCTATCGGGCTATCTCTGACCTCTGGTGTTAGTGTCAGAGAATGACGTCAGCAAGACTCCAGGTGAGGTGGACTGAAGCAACTGGCTAAGGATGACAAAATTAACATTTTGAAGGAACCTGGCCCAGGAACAAGGGTTTCAGGTAGCTCTTCTCTGTTATGGAAGAGTCCATGAACATGAGGAACGCCAGTTAACGACTAGGTTAGAGAGGTAAGTGGTCTCATGAATAAAAAAATAAAAATATTTTAGACTCTAGTGAGGTTGAAACAAACCCTCGCTGTGCTTTTCTGGTAGAGGGGCTAGTGTGTAAAGAGAAAAAGAGAAAATCCCGCTCTGTAAGGATGATAATCACGGACTTACCTGATTCAGAGAGAGGTCGTCAAGGGCAGAATTGTATTCTTCATTTTCACTGTCAAAAACATAGAACGAGACTGTATTTTTGTTCATCATTTTACTATGGTTGGTAGGTATACATATTTCAATGGCCACATTAACTTTAGGTAATACAGGCAACATTCCTGAATACTGATTTAGACACAGGCACTATTGAGTCCGAGTCTCTAACCCAGCAAGGGGTTTTAGTGGATGTTTAAGAGTTACTCCATTTTTAGCAGAACCTGATCCCAGTCAGGATGAGAATTGGCTCTACAGTAACCTGGTCACATGAACACACCCACATCCACCATTACTCTTATCTTTGAAAAGCTAAAGACTTCTACATAGTCATGTCTACACACATAGTAATTCATTTGTCACTAATTTGGAATTAGAAATTATTAAAACAGCTTTGTGCTTTATCTGTAAAAAAAATTAGGCATGACTAATAAATCAAAGAGTCTTAATTGGCTGAAACTCCTTAGAAGAAAAGAGAAATGTCGGAAGCACCACAGACACACGTCACACTCGCTAAAGCAGATTTCATATTGGACAGGAGCCAAGCAATATTTTGTAGCCTCATTATCACTAACATTAATCGTAAACAACAAGAACATCACGTTAGTTAAGAATGTTCTAGAATTTCAGCTCTGCTCATTTATCTTCTCTATCAAGTTGAAGCTTGACTGTGGGTGTGAGTTCACATGCCCAAGAGCCGTTTCCTCCTCCTGACTGGGATCAGGGTCTCCCGAGAGTGAATTCTCTCATACAGTCCGTGAGAAACTGCTGCTGAGGCAGGGCACACCAACTCTTTAGCGTGCCTAAGCTGATGCCGGTATAAAATTACACTGGAGTCAGTATTCAGCAAAAATATTCTTCTGTAATTTCTATTTCTCTCAATGAAATACCAGTTTTAGCATGTTGGATGCCTCGTCTTTTTAGGTCTTCTCTAGTCTGGCCTGACAACATGGCTCCTGGCTGTCTGTTTTAACTCCTAGCTAGGTTCATTGAATCACAAAAAGTAGAATGTGTTTCTTACCTATAACAGTTCTTCAGGTCTTCAAACAAATCAGGAACTTTGGCCATCTTGACTTCTACAAGAGAACAGCAGTGACTGTCAGCTCCCCACCTCTGAACCCCGTGCTCGCAAGGGTGGTGACCCTGCTTTGCTGTTCTTGAGAAACTCCAGTGAGTGGCTGACTTTTCACGTGCCCAGCTTCTCCTCTATTCTGCTCCACACTTCCCTCCATTATCTGTGTACGCTCTGGTCCCCTCTACCAGCTTGGACATTCGCTTTAGAATGTTTTCTCTGTCCTGGTATTGTTTGTGTCCTGCCCATCTCGTCACACTAGTAGGCATTCAATGAAAGGTGGCTAGGAAAAGGAAAAGAATGTAAACCACCCGAGGGAGGTATCCACCTTAAGCAGAGGCCAGGGAGAAACAGAGTGGGAACCTGCAGATCTTTCTCATTTTTGTCACTAGAGATTTCCTATCTCCAGGAAAAGAAATCCTGTCCAGCTGCTCCCTCGGTTCCTTATCACTAGAAAGAGAATTCTTCCCTCAGTCTGTGATCCCAGCTCACACACCAAATCAGGAACAACGAGAGAAGAAAAGACAGCATTCCATAGTCTTACAGAAGGTGCCTAGAGAGAAGACAGTCAAGGAGCAAACAAAAGACAATTTCCACAGCCTCAGATGCGATAAGGACAATACCTTGGCCGACACGAGCGCCAGTGAGGTGACTCCTTCTGTGCCCCGAGACTTCTGTGCCTGAGTCAGGCTGCTCTGTCTTTTTATAATCATCTCCCTCAGTAGGTGTGGCCATGAGTGTGTCACTGGGAATTTACAGGAAGTCATTCGCTTTGTATCTTTCTAGGTTCACACTTGATAGTGGCCAACATGCAAACTAGACACTTGGTCATAATGCTGCTTGCAAAGATTCCAGGGGCTGTTGACTTGGTTCATGTGCTCATGGCTTGTTCCACCCCACTGCAAATGTGCAGCCGTACAAAAAGAGAAGAGCAGCAGGAAGCTCACCAAGATCCTAAAAGCATTCGGTGGAGGATGAGGGCAGAAATCCTCCAATCAGAGGGCTCAACTGGGTAGGATGGCAGCTTCAGGGGTACACTAATTCGTTCACTGTGCCCCAGGACTGAGTATGGGCAGGCAGGATAATTTGCAGCTAAGGCATGGTGTCTGAGGCAAAATGAGGTTTCCCTCTCCCTTCTGAAGAGGAAGCTTTGCTTGAATAAGTCAGCAGTCTGAGTATGGAACAACAGCCTTATGGTTAGAGGGTAAGGGTGGTAAAAGCACCATTGACCATAAAGGTCTGAGTCTTTTTACTCCTTTGAATAATGTCAGCACATTTCCTACAGAGATCACAGCATCAGGAGAGAACTCTCAGCCTCAGCCACGTCATGGTACGTGACCCTGTCCCACTACCTAATGACAAGGTCTTGTTTCCCTAAGAATAGATCAGAGCTGGACAAGGATAGCTGCCCACTTCTGCAGGCAGGGACAAAGCCATAGATGGGAGAGTAGAGGCAGTGGGGAAGGAAGGTATGGATTCTTATCTATGACATGGAAACAGCATTGTCTGGTCATCTTTATTAGAGACAGTACCTAGAGGCCAGTCCAGTTCAGGTGGCAGAACACAAAACTCTCAGGAAAGCAGTGTCTCCGCTCTCCTAGTTGGCATTAAAGTAACTTAAATTTTAAAAAAAGGAAGTGGGTGGTAGACAAGAAAAGAAAAAGAAATGGCAAAGAGAGAAAGGCAAGCCCCAGGAACCACCGGAACACGGGATCAAAAGAAGTAAAGAAGCTTCTGTGAGTTGGATGAAGCAATTCCCTCTGGTTCTGTTTAGTCACAAAGAATGGAGCTGTTTAGATGTTCACTGGTTCTATTGCTTATGGAGACTCTCCAGTTCCAATTCTGCCGCCCAGCCTGCCCCTCCTTCTGCTGTATTTATAAACAGGAGTCAAAACTGAGCGGCATCAGAAATGAAGATAGAATAAGCGCCAAAGAAGTTTGGAGTCAAAGTGTGGGTGTCCCTAAACAGAGCTGCTGTGAGCAGTGACGGTGGCCAGCTAACTCCACATCTCTGCTTCCCTTAGTTCCCTTTAGGCGATACAGAAATGTTAATCTTGTCATGTTCTGCCTGTCGGACATCTTGTGAGGACAATCACTAAGAAACAATTGCGAGGCGCACTGTGAGTGTGGGCTGCTATGGAGATGCACCTAAACACAAATAATGACACTAATGACGGCTCCAGGCACTCGAGCGTCTGTAGAGTCATCACTGTGAAGCCTTAGTTCACAGAGGAAAGCAGACATCTTAGGAAAATAGGGCTTTGAAAACTTCAACAGGGAAGCCATTTTCAAGCAAAGGCCACCGTGGAAGCACTGATGCCACCACCGGGTTTCTGAGAACAATGTGGAGAGCTCTTTGGCAATCTGGGAAAGCACCTTCGTTCTACCATCTGTAGCAACACCCAGCCCAGCTCCATCTCATTCCTGTGTTGGAGAGAAATCCCCAGATGAGAGTTTGGTTGAGAAACAGCCCATTTGGGTCAGTGTCTTTCTCAGCCTATTCATTCACATGACCTTCTTGGAAAGTGGCTTTAAAGAGAAAAGACAGGGCAGGCAGTTCAGAGAGGGAGAGCTCCGCGCTTGAGCTTCCCCTCCCGGGAGTGTACATCAAGGGCGGCTAAACCAGCTCTTTTAGGGAAGCGGCGGAGAAATGCATTGGGTTGGGCTTTGCTGAGCCTGATGTATTTGGCTCAGAGCTTTGTAAATAATTCAGAGAAAACATTGTGCACTTATTCTGTACCACAGGCTTTGCTGTACACCAACATTTTCCTTTCAGGAGTCACAAAATTAAGCATGCACGATTCAAGATGACCTGTGTTGGTATGTGAATATGCTTTGTAAGCCCAGATGCTATGCCTCCAAAGGGTCTGTCTGTCTGTCTCTTTCCTTCATCCTTCCATCCCATCCCTTTTCTCTCTCTGTCTTCTGTTCTTGACGGGGTCTCACTATGCACCTGAGTCTGCTCTCAAGCTTTTGCTTATCCGGCCTCATCTTCCCGAGTGCTGGAATTTTAGGCATAGCCACAGCCTGGACTCAAAACTTGGAATTCTGATTCTAAGTCAGATCTCGTTTGCCGCCTGCCCCCTAGAATGCGTTGTCACCACCACCAAGTGACAAAGGCTGAAATGCTTCGTCTTTAGTGATTCTAGGGTTTTATAAAAATGAAAGACAGTCTGTGGGGAGAATAGCTCAGAAGCTAAAAGTGATTTCTGGAAGAGTAAGTGGACCAGAGTTCAGATAGCCATAACTCATGTAAATTCTGGGTGGCCATGGCAGCCTGTTTGTAACTCCGGCATCAGAAAGTAGAGCGAGGGAATCCGGAGCAATGGGGCTAGCTAGATTAACCATTTCTGCAAGCTCTGGGTCTCAAACAGTAAGACGAAAGATGCCTGAGGAAGATTTCTGTTACCAACCCCTGACCTCAGCACTCACACTCACATAAAGTGTATGTACGTGTGCTCACACAATGCACTCCCCAATACAATGCAAACAAACAAACCCCAAAGATCAGAAGGATTTTCCCCTTTCTCCCTTCTATACTGTGGCACTCTGAAAGCAGAAGGAAGGCTTCCAGTATGACCGGATAATGCTACGCAGTGGAACATGGCTGTGAACTCAGGCAGGTCTTGCCAATGTACCATGAAGATGGGAAACACGCGACAACCTTAGAACCTACTTTAAAATTAGCACATGATACCTGGATGTGAAAGAAATCCCTTGAATGCAGACAGAAGCACAACTCTGGATTTTTCTAGGGGGAAAATTGTCCTTCTGTGTCCCTGAGCACTGTATGGCTAAATTCAACCCACCATAGGCAGAAATACTTGCAGGTGGGGGAAGGAGAAGAATCGTATTGAACGATACAGATATTGTTACTGTATTGTATCTGTATTGTCATCATTCTGCAGACAATACAGTGTAACGGCTTTCTACAGAGCATCCACACCACATTAGGTGTTATAAGAGATACAGAAATGATTCGAGGCATATGGGAGGTATGTAGAGGTTATGTGAGGGCAAAGTTATGCTCTATCAGGGATATGAGAGTTTACAGAGTTTGTCATTCTTGAGAGGGTAGGGATCCTGTAATTAACTATTTGCCTGTGGACCTTGTCAGAGGACACGTTTCTCCTCAGGTGACAGGGAACCCGTTCAGAGGAGTAAGATGCGAAGAGCCAAGGGAACTTTACAGGCGCCATTCATGCCCTACTTAGTTTTAATCCTCTTTTAAATTCCACGACAGTTAGGGGAGGAGGAAAGGATGTCCATAACGCCCTATTGGCTTCCAGGTTTTACGATACATTATCTCATTTAATCTTATTATCAGACCAGAGAAGTAGGTAATTCCGGCACA
The DNA here is from genome assembly GCF_982192425.1 of Myodes glareolus. NCBI lineage: Eukaryota > Metazoa > Chordata > Mammalia > Rodentia > Cricetidae > Myodes > Myodes glareolus. Next base: position 49,351,695 of record NC_142035.1, on the reverse strand, counting down.
GTTTGCAGAAGAGGAAGTGCAGTTCTAGCAAAGTTAAGTAATCCCCCCTGAGGTTGCGAGCTTCAGCAGGTTGCGGAAATGGGATTCAGACATGAGTCTACACTCAACCACAAGGCTATCTCTGTGTCTTAATGTAGTCTCCCTTGCTCTTTCTCCCTCCCCCTCTGCTTTCTGGTTCTCTTTTAAATGAAGTTTTACTCTTTCTACTTGGTCTATAGGGAGTCCTAGAGTTACATGTTCCGGGGGACTACTTTGGAGACCAATTACTTTAAACTCTGCTAAAAGACCTTAGGCTTAGATGGAGACTACAGAAGAGCAGGAAATAACATGAAAACTCAGCTCTTGATTCTGTCCTACAATATCCTACTTCTGGAGGACTAAGGCTCTGCAGTAAAGTGTTAAATATTGCTGTGTTAGAGAAATATATAAAAAAATAAAGTAAAGCCCTCAGGAAATGTAATAACTAGGAGTAATTATTCTTATTTATTTTTATTGTTTCATCAAGCCTTTATGCATTTAAGGCTCATGTAGATGCTTTTTGAGATAATTGGAATACTCCAAAATCTTTTGATGTTTGCTTTCCTGGAATCAATGTATGGTAGCTAATTGCTCACTAAGTATCCATCCGCTCGTATGTGGGATTGCCTGGTGAATGTCTGTCTTCCTGGTCTCCTTTGAAGTTAGACTGAGGACACGGGGCAAACTCTGGCTAGCAAACGGAAAGCAGGAAGTGATTGATGTTCTGCTGATGCAACGAGGGCCTTCATCATACTCAACTTCCCTTGATGCGGCAACCATGGGAGTCACGTGTTCCAGATACGTAAAGGTATGGGTAAAGGTATGAGATTAGTTAGAAACACCTGCTCTCGACTTTGCGTGTGTGAGAAACACAGCTTTAGTTTGGGTAAATGACTGAGATTTCCGTTTGTTTCTGTGGTAAAACCAGACCTATGCTGACTAATGTTGTGTGTGTGTCTCATTCCCTTCTTCACCACAGACCAGGATGACATATATTCTCTTAAAATTCCTCTCTCACACAATCAATTTTGTCTTGGACAGCATTGTGTCTCCATTCGCATTCTTCCCATAATGCTCGCTGCCCTCTGGGAGAGGGACTTTCCAGTAAGACAAGTCAACATTCTAACTAGATGATTACAGTGGGGCTAAATTTGGATTTCAGAGGTAAGGATAAATTGGCTGCGAGAACAAAGTGGGTGATAATAAAGTTGGCAGTATTGAATAGGTCAGACAAATAAAATAATCTAATACTTACGTAGTGTTTTATGTTTTTTCAAAGTATTTAAACATTTTTATGTGTGTATAATGCATTTGTATGTATGTGTGCATGTGTGTATGTATGTGTTCATGTGTGTATGCATGTGTGTATGTGTGTATTCACATGTGCACGCCTGCATTCATGTAAGTGCTACTGCATACCTGAAAGAGACCAGAGGGCCATTTTGGGAGTCAGTCTTTCCTTTTGCCTACTTTGAGATAGGGTTCCTTTCTTGTTTTGTTCCTGTGTCCTCCTGGCTAGTTGGTTCGTGAGCCTCCAGAGATCACCCGTGTCGGCTCATCTTGCTGTAGGCATGCTGATATTACATACATGTGTTATCATACCCAACTTTATATGGGTTCTGGGAGTTCAAACTCAGATCCTCATGCTTGAGTGACAGACAGTGCTTTATCCACTGAGCCATTCCCCAGACCTCAAGATATTTTTACATAGAAATATAAGACTCTAATATGACATGAGGCTGACTTTTTATGCATGACAACTGTCCTATGACTAGCGTGTGGCTCTCTCCTTCCTGGTTTTTAATGTGAACGGTTGACTGAAGATGCCAAACCTCCACCTGAAGCAACTAGGGTGCAGGGTGGGATCAAAAGGTGCGACACAGTGTGACACAGCACTTTGTCCTGACTTTGATCTTGACCACTGTACGACCTTAAACAATTCCCACCCTTCTCGGGGCTTCCCTTATTTATGAGGAGGAAGATAGGATCGGATAATTACTTGGGGATATGCTAGCACTGGTTGTCCATTCCTGACTTCACGATGACCCTGAATACAACCTGTTCTGCAATGGCTCCCTTGTGCTCCTGACACAGTGTCTGGTGGCATAGTGCCCCTTTCCAGACCCACCCCTTACCGTCCTTTCTAGTTGTCTCACGCACAGTCGATTCCCAGATATGTGCTAAGTTCTCACTACTTGTTTCCTTTGTGATTTCAATGGCAAACTTGATATTTTGTCTCCAAAACAGAAATAAATCCTTTCTTAGCATAGGCATATATGATAGTTACTGACAAGTTGGAAGGAATTGGCCTTTCTACCATGGCAGTGAAAGGGTCATTGATCACTCAGTCTCGCTTTCAAGAAAGCCTGGTAAGTATGAAAGGCTTTATACTTCAGGGCCCTTTATAACTTTTAAGGAAAATAAGTTTATGTTTCTGAGACTGAAAATCTGGATGAATTTTAAAGTGTTTTAATAAGAAAACAACTATCCAAGGGAGGGGGAATACGTTTTTAACTCTCTTGTTTGTTTTCTTTTGTGGGTTTTAGTGCCTAGAGGGCATATTTCGTCCTGTACAGGATTACTCCAAGGTACTGTGGTTCTCTTGGAAGAGGAGCAGAGCTACGGAGCCTAGCTCCGGAGTGGAGCCGTTCGAGCCCTGGGCAGGTGTTCCTCGGGAGCACTATGTGAACGGTGTACCGTAGCTGTATAGCTGTACCGTAGCTGGCTTGCTTCATGGCTCAGTCAACAGTGAAGTACTGGAGGAGAGCTGTGGGGAAAGGAGCAATAAAGAACCCCGCTGTTTTTAAGGTCTTTAAGTTCAGGGAACAAGGGAAGGTGAGCGAAAGCAGGGAGCCTAGGAGTAGGACAGATGGAAGCAGACAGGCAGGGAGCGCAGGAAGCTCACAGAAGGGGAGGAAGTTCGGGCAAGCCTTTAGGGAAGTTTCCTGAAGCTGCCATTTAAGCTTGGGAACTTGGATTTGCATAGCGGAGAATGGCTATTCCAGGCTGAGGAAACTGGGTGAGTAAGGCTTAAGGCGTGCCTTTGTGTCTCCTACTGTGTGGTGATGGGTAAGCTGCTCACCCTTCACAGCTTGAGCTGCCCCACTTGCACAACTGCTCTAGCAATTCCTCACCGGGGTTTGGAAGCCTTGCTTTAGACTGTGTTGGTAAGTGTTCGAGTTAGTGTTGGCCGCCTTTCCCTTCTCTCTAGATGCTGCGTTCTCTCGGCTTTACTCCTTGGTGAAGCTTATTCTTTCTTTGGAAATTATTTCCTTCCACCCATGGAGCTCAGACGACTTCTTTACTCATTGCCCAGGCCCCTTCTAGACGCAGGATGGAGAGCATGGCTTTCTGAAAGTAGGGAATGTCAGACTAGGCAAAGCAAACAAATCGATAAATTAAAAAAAATCAAGCTATAGTCAAACGGATTCTAAGTACACTACAAACTTGTCTACAGTCGGCCTAGCAGGCTGGAATAATTATTAAAAGCTTATCTCCTCATTCATTCACTCACACCTAAAATTCATTCATAGTAGATGGGGACTTTCACTTGGGAACATACTGAGAGCTAAGAGTTGAGTGGTAAGGTTTTTTTTTTTTTTTTTTTTTTTTTTTTTTTTTTTTTTTTTTTTTTTTTTTTTTTTACTTCCTGAACTGTCTCCCTGGCAGAGAAGTCACACTTTCTTGCCAGAAGTGTGATATCGTCTTAGTCTCTTAGCACAGCTATAGCAAAGCACCATGAAGTCGATGGCTTATAAACCATACATGTTCTGGGGTCTCAGAGAAAGGTGCTGGCTGATTCTGGTGAGGTCTGCTTTCTGGTTCACAGATCACACTTTTCTCGAAGTCGCACGTGGTAGAAGGGGCCAAGGAGTGCTCTAGGAGATCTCTTTTAGAAGGTTACCAGGTGGTGCCCTCATAAAAGAGGATCACTCTTCCAGTCCCTCCTTATTTCCCAGTGGCTTTACATTTGGGATTTGGATTCAGCTTGTGAATTTGGGGGGAGTTGGCATACGACCATGTCAGTCTATGGCAGGTGATCATGAAGGAAGGGAATGTATGGGATGCTATGGACACACGTGTGGGGAGACCTTCATCCTCTGGAAGTCCCCTTGAAAAATCAGCATAATGTCACGGTGTGGAAGGAAGAGACACAGGGAAAGAGTCCCATTCCAGCTAACACGAACGGCCCACGTAGACCCTGGAGTTGGAAGATATGACCATTAGAAAAACCAAGAGGAAGCCAGTGAACAAGCTCTGAGAGTGAGGATCAATGTGGGATAAAAATAGGGATGGAGGGAGGGACAGGGAGGACAGTTTGCCATAGGACACCAAAATCCTTGTTGGAAAGACCTTTGAGCTCTGGATTCCACTTTTAGAGATCCATCTTTAAAAATTCTTCCCCAGGGTTACCTAAAAATTTGCCTCTGATATCTCTTGGTAGTTTATAATATATTGTTTTATGTTTAAGTCTATAATTTATTTGGAATTTAATAATTCCAAATTTGGCTTAAGATCCTGGAAGCTTGGCATTGAATCATAACCTGCAGTCTCCAAGGAGGCTTTTGAGGAAATGGGAGATCAGAGACTGGGAAGCCACTACTTCCTTCCTTAGATGGATGCAAATATCACTTCCCCTGTCTTCACTATGTTTCTACGAATTCTTTCTTTCCCCACGGCAGAGCCCACTCGTTCCGTTCTCTAGAAAGTCTCACAGGCTGCAGGCAAAGCAGAACTAACTGGTGAGGAAATCTGGGCAACGCTTCTGTATTCGTGAAACTTACCCTACTCCGTGACTCAGATTGTCCAGAGAGAGCATCATTTTTCCTCCAGACTTCTTCATTTTCCTAGTCCAGACTCAAGATCTTGATGTCACAAAATCCTTTTCTGCTCTCCTGGACAGCCTGGTGACCCCTCGTCGGTTCCTCCCTCCCTCTGCCCAACCATTCCTTCCATCGCCCGCTCCCACCAGTGGGTCGTCTCATTACTGAGCGCCCTCGCCCTTTCTCTTCACCGTGGTCTGGGAGGATGAGCTACTGCTCCCGCTCACATCTTGTGCCCTTCCGTTCGTTTGTCACATTGGTCACTGTCGGAATCGTCCGTGTTACATATATGGCTCTGCTTTCCCTCTCCATTCCCCAGGAATTCTTCACTGTTCACAAGTGAAAGTTCAAATGCTAAATACCCTACAGAGGCAGTAAACACCAGAGGCTCACCCTGGAGTTCACGCTCAAATTAAAATGCAATTATTATTGTCTTTGGTGTTTTGAGACTAGGTCTTGCTACTATAATTTGCCCATACAATTTGGTCCCACTCACCCTTCAATTTCATAAAACAACGACTCAAGGGAATTACTAGTATGTACCTTTGATGGTTAGCATTAATTACCATCCCGACACAATCTAGGATCTCCTGAGAAGAATCATCCTACTGTGGGTGCGTGGGGGTGGGTGGCATCATTCCCTAAACAGGGGATTCTGATTGTGTAAGAGTGAAGAGAGGGGACTGAGTACAAGCAAGCAAGTAAGTGAGTGAGCATGTGTGCATTAATCTCTCTCTGTTCTTGACTGTGGGTGATAAGCCCCTGTCTTGACTTACCTACACCGAGGGACTCATAACCTGGATTTTTAAAGTCAAATAAACCCTTCCTCCTAAGTAGGTTTTTGTCAGGTTATTTTGTTCTAGCAGCAGAAATAAACTAGGACGGCACCTTTAGTTGCTTCTTTTGGAACTTGGAGTTTTTTCTGTAATCTGATCTCCTTCTCAAAACACTAAGTCTTATTTATTGTATTCCCGTGAACATGGAGTTGTCTAAAGAGGCAGAAAACACCTTTCAGTCCACAGAGAAGCTGCAGAGTTCTGATACAAGGATGCTCTTCCTTCTGGTACAACCTGGGTCTGTGGGTCCTTAGCTCCCATCTATTTATCTTAGGTGTTTCCCGAAAGATGCACAGAAGGCTTGATACCTGAAGGGAGCCCTTAGGGCCCTATGGTGTTTCTTTTCCCCCCAGAGTCTCTTCTAACTGTCCTCACAGAACCTGTCTGTCTGATCCTCAGGGAGCTGGTTGCTCTTCTTACGGCAGATTCAGTTTGCTGGGGCCCCTCTGAAATAAGGTTGACTCCTGAATATTCAAATGTGAAAGATAGAGTAGGGTGGTCCTTCTACTTGTCTGCTATGGATATCAGTCAGGCTTCTGTGGAGCAGAGTTGGCTTTTACAGTCAGCTTCATTGCTCTCTCTTGACAGTCTTAACAATGCTATCTCTAGAAGAAAGGCCTGACTGGGTAATTATTGTTGTGCACTAGCTCAAGAATAAGTGAGATTATTGCAGAACTATAATGCATGCTGGGAAGGGTGGTGTGTGCCTGAAATTACAGCACCTGGGAGACCGAGGCAGGAGAATCTCTAGCTTTGATGTCAGCCTCAAAAACAAAACAAAGCAAAAAACAAACAAACAAACCAAATCCAGTTATTTAACCAACCAACCAACACCCACCACAGCCCCCCCCCCAATTTTGGTTTGGGGTAGAACTCACACGTGTGTCCCTATGGAAACCAGTTGTTTCATTTCTCATTCCAGAAAGAAGAACCCGTGCTTTGGTGGAGGGCAGATGAGTTTCTATCTTCCCGAATCGGGGTAGCTCCATCTTCTTTGTAAGATAGTTGCAAAAAATAAAACAAAACGTGCATTTATTGGTAGAAATAAGAAAGATTTGATATTATTTGTTTCCTTTCCCATGTAATCTTAGACTACTTGGAAAGTTGCTGTTATTGTAGAAATATCACTGACGGATGCAATTTTGACAAATTAACTGTTCCACCATTCCCATTATTTAGACAAAAAACTGAGCCCCTGGAAAAGCAGATGAGTTTGCCCCGGATACTTAGGTAACATTTTACAAGTTGAGGGCTAAAACTGAAGGCCCAGTCTACCCTCATTAGCCATTTGCTTTGCCTTGAACCACACCCCACTCTTTGTTGGCACTGGCACAAATTAGCCTGGCATAAGATTAAGGAATTCCATTTACTGTGACAAAGACAACCCTCTGAGTATTTCCTCTAAGGTTGACAAAGTTTTGAAAGCTAAATAGAATGTAAATGTAATTCAAGGCTCTCGGAAAAAAACCACACAGTTACCAGTGTATTCCAAATTAAAAAGGGTGAGAAAGGACTGGGATTTTCATGTGCTGTTGATTGGAACAGAAAGGCGACACAATCATTTTGAGAAGCAATTCATAGTTTTAAAAAAAGTTAAATAGATATCTAACACGAAACTCCACCATTCCAGTCCTAGGCCTTTATCTACCTGAGCAAGAGGAAAGTAGTTCCTTGTGTAAATATTTCTTATGGGAATGTTCATAGCCGTGTTCTTTGTCATTGCAAAAAATGGAAACAACTCTTAAGTCTTCAACAAGCGACGGACTAAATAAACAGTGGCTAAGCCATATAATGAAATATTATTACTGAGCATAAAAGTAATGAACTAAGGATACGTGGGACAAGATGTGTGAGTCTCAGACTAATCATGGTGCAGCCTGCCATTCAGAGAAGAGTACATACGCTATATGCTCCATTTATACCAAATTCTGTAAAGTGCAAACAAGTTCATGGGGGAGAGGCTGCACCAACACTTGTATGCTGATGGGAGTGAGGGCGGAGTGGAGACAAAGGGCTCACCAAGAGCAGGAGGAACTTCAGGAGAATGACAGATGTGTTCAGCACTTGGTTCTGTCCTTGTCTAGACTTCTGTCAAATCATTCAGTTGTACATTTTAAATTTGCGGGTTTTCTCTGAAAGACCAAATTGTACTTAACATTATTCTTTTCTCAACCAAGGACTTTTGAAATAAAATTATAGTTAGTGTGTGTGTGTGTGTGTGTGTGTGTGTGTGTGCATGTGTGTGTGTCTGTGAGCATGGACTCAAGCATGCGTGTGGAGGTCAAAGAACAGCCTGTGGGATTCTGTTCTCTCCTTCCACTGTGTGAGACCAGGGGATCAAATTCAGGTCTTCAGGCTCGGCAGCAAGTGCTTTTTTCCCAACTGTGCCATCTCCCGTGTCCCTTGCATATTTTTGTTCACTCTACCAAATAAGGCTGTTAAGAGAATATATTTAAGGCTAAACAAATAAATTCTCACCTTGGGTCTCACAAGTTTGTGGTGAACCAGAATACTTGGTAGCAGTCTGGTAGAGACTGGTGACTCCAGTCTCCCTGACTGTCTTCACCTGCCCACCACGGCTGTCTTATAGTCCTCTGCTCTGAGAACCTGTGGTGGTCGCTCAGGTTCCTCTGCATTGTGCAGGAGGGAGAGCTAGGCCTTTGCGGGCTTGTGTTCTGGGCACCCATTTATATTTGCACCTCACAGTCTTTAGTCAAATTCCGTCTTTAAACACCTTTCACTGTGATTTCTTGTAACCGAGCGGAGGCACCTGCTCGAGGAAGCTGTTCGTTCAGGGGCCCCTCCTCCACAGGCTTGCACACCCTGCATGCAAGTCAGCTCATGCAAGGGCAGGATTTCCAGTTGCGTGTGCCTTAGTGCCCCTCGAGGTCACAGGATATGCCTGGGCGTACCGGTTCCTTAGGCAGTGACTTAGGCCTCAGCGGGAATTCCCACCTCATGTGCAGAAGTGTGGGTGGGGTGGTCACCTGCACTGGTAAACCCCACAATCAGAAGACTTTCCATTTCTAGGGTGGGGGGAGGAAGAGAGAGCCAGAGGAGGAAGGGAAGGATGTGGGGAAAGAATCCTTCTCTTCCCAGTGCTGGGGTTGGTGGAGTGTGACCAGACTGGATGTGTGGCTTGTGTGTTTCCTTATCACTCTCCGATCTCATCATGACATCTTTCAAATAATTCTGCACACACACGTATGTGTGTCTGTGTGTTGACTCAGTGAGCTAACACTTGTCAGTTTCAAGGAATCTCCAATTTCCCAAACTCCCAAAGGCAGTCCAAATATCCAGAAATGAGCTGAACTTGACTACAGGAGGATTTCTGTCGGTTAGATAGAAGCCAGCATCCCCCAGGAGCTTGTGAAGCTGGTTCCTGTCTGCCAAAAGGAGTCATTTCCCTTACCCCGGAAGAAGGGGCATATAGTTCTCCAATTAACAAATGCCTTTGTGCCTGTCAGCTTAATCAAGGGACATGCTAGCCTTCAGGCTCACCCAGTCCTCCTCACGTGGACCCGCTCTCCATTTCAGAGCCTCTGTGGCCCTTCCCCCCCTCCAGTCCCTCGCTCTTCTTATAAGCTCCTGTTCTGCTCCTGCTTCTCTCACTCTGCTCTCTCTGTTCTCTGCCCCCTGCTAGTCCCCACTCTCTTGCAGATAACCCTGGCCATGTTCAGTCTGCTTTCTCCCTCTGCTCTGGGCTCTTCCAGATGCTTCTGACTGTTCTCTCATATCTACAATAAAAACCTTACCTTACCCATAGAGTGGTCATGTCATCAGTTTATACAATATTGAAGTGAGTTTTAATTACTAAAACGATAATGTTTTATTCTTTAAAAAAAAAACCCTAGTTTTAAAAATAGTGCAGTGTGGCGAACGTTCCACGCCACGGGGTCTGCATCACCACCCACCTGGTATGGACCACGATTCCATACCTTCCACAAGCTGGATAAGGTCCTAGGGGTTAAAGCACAAGACGCACACACAGATACAGAGTTTGAGTCATTCTCAAGAGGAGGAGAATGCCCGTTTATTCAAACTTAATCCAGGGTTAAATACTTTGGCCCCAGAAGTGGAGAACCTCCTCCCAGCCAGATGTGAGATCACGGTGTTGAGCTGTTGAGCGCCTGGCGCCTAGTGGCAGGAGCTTCCAGGCACGGGGTACCGAGCTGGGAACCCTGACAGACAGATAGGAGGAGATTCAGGGCGCCTGTGAGAACCCTCCTTAGCAGGTGAAATTACCATACCAAAGACGAAAACAAGGTTCTGAACTAATCCCCTCCGGCTGGCAGAGGAAGCTAGGCTGGTTAGCGTAAACAGTGCATCCTGTGCTTGGCCTCGAGGAACAGGGAAGACAGGGCCTTATAGTGCAGCATTATTTTTTTTCTTTCTGTTTTAAAGTCAGTTTTGTATAGGGTCTAGTAGCTTTCTAAAGTTTCTTTCTTTTCAAAAAAATCAGATGCTCCACCTGCCTCACTTTCTCTATCTCTGTCTTCCAGTTTGGCATGTAGCTCTCGGTTCTTTCTCTTTCCGTCCATCTGTACGTCTGTTCGTCCGTTCATCCATCCCTCCCTCCTTCCTTCCATTTTTATTTCATGTGTACATGTGAGTACACATGTATGGAGGCCGGAAGTCCAAGTTACTCATTTTCCTCAATTTCTCTCCACCTCGTTTTGAGACAGGGAGCTTGTTGATTGGCTCCACTGCTGGATACCAAACTCCCAGGCCACTCAGGCCTCCCTGGCACTAGGGTTGCAGATGTGAGAATGTCAGTTTTTAATGTAGGTGTGAAGCATCCGAACAGACTTCCTGGCTGTTCAGCAGGCACTCTACTGACTGAGCATCCCAGTCCTAGTTCTTGTGTCTTAACGACATGTTGTTAAGTCTTAGAATTTTAGGCTTACACCATCCTTCATCTTTGGAAAATGAAGCAAATTCATTGTTCTGCTCCATCTCCAACGGGCATATCTTTCTGGCTGTTCTTTCTGCTCGTCCTCCTAATATGGGTACCTTAATTTTCTTAGAACAATACCTGTTGTTGTTGTTATTATTATTATTATATATAAATATACTCAGACCAAATATACTAAGTAAATTAGGCATTCTTTCTGTTCAGTTAAGCATTTTGCTTTTTCCTTAATAACTGTCTTCTCTTTCTCATTTTCTTAGTTTTCTGTGTACTTATCAGTAGGGTGGTGTATAATTTCTGTGGCAGACCTGGCTAAGAAAAGAAATACATGCTGGGCCTGTTATCATAGACCCGTAATTCAGCTACTCAGGAGGCTGAGGCAAAAGGATTGTATATTCAAGGCCTACCTAGCTAACCTAGTGACATCCCATCAAAAAACGAAAGAGAGCTGAGGCTGAAGCTCGGTGGCAGAATGCTTGTCTAATGTAAGTGGGCTCTAGTTCAGAGGGAGAGAGAGAGAGAGAGAGAGAGAGAGAGAGAGAGAGAGAGAGAGAGAGAGAGAGCACATACACACAGAGACAGAGAATATACAAAGAGGCAGACAGACAAAACACACAGAGACAGAGAGAAAGACACAGACAGAGAACAGAGAGACAGAGGACAGAAAACACACACACACACACACAGACAAAAATAGACAGAACACACACAGGCAGAGACAGATAGAGGCAGAAAAGACACACATACACAGGCAGAGATAGAACACACACCACACACACACAATTATAAAGGATTTTCTAACTTGAAAATAAAAGATCCTAACATTTAAGCTTGATTATCTTTACAGAAGATTCATCTAAAACTGCCATCAATTGTATTACAAACGTGCCAGTAATTACTTAAGTCTTCCCTTAGATTCATATTAGGCTGCTTGCTTCTAACTTATGGGAAATCCTGAGAGCTCTGTGATCTGCCTCAGTGTGGACTTTGGTTATCGTTGCTGTCTCCGGCTTTATTCTGTTCTCTGTCTCTTTGCTTTTCTCCTGACCTGGATCTTGTTTCCCACTTGGTGAAAGGCGTGTAAGTGTAGAACTTTCTTTAGGAATTTGCCTGTGTGACTAGATCTATGCTACTCTGACATTTGCTTGGTAGTACGTCTGGGTATATAATTCTAGGCTGGAGCTGGCTTTGTGTCCTGGCTTTGAAAGCATAGCTCCTTTTCACTCTAGCTTCTAATACTGCTCTAACGAAGTCTGACTCGATTCTGACTCGATTCGGACGTCTAGTTCTTTTTATGTGACCATTGTTTTCTGACTGGAATGCCACAGAAATATCCTCTTAGTCTCAGTATTCTGAAGTTTTATGATGTGGGCTCATTTTCATTCATCCTGGGAAGCATTTTAGAGCTCACTGAATCAGAAACCTGTGTTCTTTAAGGTTGAGGAATTATTGATTATTTCTTCTTACTGCTTTTTTCTTACCTTTATTTTAAGAAATTATGCATGCGTGTGTGTGTGTGTGTGTGTGTGTGTGTAGTGTAGGGGACAACTTTGGGTGTCATTCTCAGGAATGCTGTCCACCTCCTTTGAGACAAGGTCTTTTATTAGCTTTATCATGGATTAGGCTAGACTAGCCGTCTAGTAAGTTCCAGAAATCCTTCTGTCTCCTCCTCTCCAGTGCTGGGATTGCAAACACGGGCCACCATGCCTGGCATTTTTATGGGAGCTCTGGGGATTGAACTCAGGCCCTTGTGCTTGCAGGGCAGGTACTTCACCAACTGAGCCAGCCACTCCTGCCTTACCCTTAACCCTCTACTCTAGTCTGTTTTTTAAGTCTTTATCTTTCTCTCCACTTCCTGGGAGATTTACTTAACCATTGTCTCTCAGCACTTTTATTGGGTTTTCATTTCTCTGACATTTTAATGTTTTATTGCCTGAATATTCCACCTGTTGAATATCACAGCATTTTATTACTGTTTCACAGTTCAATTGTCTTATTAACATAACATACTTCGTAATATACTGAGATACTTACCTACTTAGTACATTTTTATATTTATTTATAGTATTTTTAAACTTAAAATAAATGAAGATAGGCCCTTTCCACAGTTGTTCAGGCAAGTCTTGAATTCCTGAAACTCAAGCACCCCTCCGACCTTAGCCTTCTGAGCATCTAGGACAGATGTCACGGTATCTGTGCCTGACTCATACCAGCTTTTGTTTGTTTTTCCAAGTTCTTTTCTCTTTGCATGCTCTTCCCCCCCTGCTCTTATGAGTTGGTTTATTTGTTATCCTTCTTGTGAGAAATCTGTAGGTGTTTAATAATCTTACATTTTTAGAATGGGCGTCGCTAGGGTGGATTGGAGCATCTGAGTGCACGGTGAGGCTTACTAGCTACAAGAGAACATTGATTTTTGTCTTATCAGGACTACTGGGTGAAGCAGCCCTTAATAGCAGTTTGGGCTTGGTTCCCAGGAAGGTCTCTTTTTATCTCCTGCCTAGGGCAAAAAGGCCTTCTGTCTTAGTTGCTTTTTTATTGTTGTGATAAGACACTATGACCAAGGCAACTTATAGAAGAAAGCTTTTTAGGGGCTTACAGTTTCAGAGGATAAGTCCATGTCCATCGCAGCAGGGAGCATGGCAGTGGGCAGGCAGGCTCAGAGCTGAACCAATAGCCAAGAGCTTACATCTTAATCCACAAGCATGAGGCAGAGAGAAGGGACCTTGGAAATGGCGTGAGTCTTTTGAAGCCTCGAAGCCTGTCCCTACTGACACACTCCCTCTAACTAGGCCACAACTCCTAATCCTTTCTAAGCGGTTCCGCTAACTGGGGACCACATGCTCAAATATATGTGCTTATGGGGGCTGGAGACCAGTCTGCATAGGTGTGGAGGAGAAGGCTATCTGCCTTCATTAACTAACTATTCTGTTTTCAGGACTCTCTTCTTATCTTCAAGCACACCAGACACCCTCCAGTCCTAAAATACTCCATTTTCCAGTTTTTGCAGAAAAAGATTCCTGGTAGTTTGACAAGAAGTATTCTGGAAATCTAATCATTTTCCATGATTATTTGATTTTATTTTTCTACCATGTGTTAAATTATTACCATGCTGTTCTCCAAAAGTCACAGAACCAACTAGCAGCCTACAGTATGTGTGTGTACGTGTATGATATATATATGTGTGTGTGTGTGTATGTGTGTGTACGTGTGTGTGTGCCCGTGCACATGTTTATGGCGCCAGGGAGGCATCAGTGTCTTCCTCCACTCTACTCTCCCATGTTTAGTTTTCGGAAGGTCTCTCCCTGAACCTGGAGTTCTCTGTTTCAGCTAGGCTGGCTGGCCTCAGAGCTCCCAGGATCCACTTGACTCTAACTTCCAATGATGGGACGCACTTTTCCATGCCTAGCTTTTTACGTGGGTGCTGAGGACCTGAATTCCTGTGCTCTTTCTTTCACAGCACACACTCCTGCCCACTCAAGCCATCTCTGCAGCCCCTCAGCAGCATTTTAACATGGAGCTTTCTCGTATCAATGTATTCTTTGGCAATTTCATATATGCCTCTAATACATTCTGGCCACGCTCATTCCCCCGTCATCCTCTCTTAACTCTCTCCCACTCCCACAAACCCCTCCTCCCCCACATCCCCATTACACTTTCATGTCTTTGGCTTTGCTCTGTGACCTACTGGCTTTAACCAGGGCTACCTGTGTGGCCATGGGTGTGGAGCTATTGCAGGAGACATGAGTAACTCACCGGTGGCTACATCATTGAAGACAACGACTTCCTCTTCCTCAAAGTTCTCAATAGCTCCCCTGGACAAGGCTGGGCCTCAAGAGCCCCTCCCACATCTGTGACTGAATGCTTATAGGCTCAGTCTTGTGAAGATCCCATGTAGGCAACCACAGCTGCTATGGATTCGTGAGAACCACACCCTTTCCTGCCCAAAGACAGCCTTTCAGGGCTCCCCTCCCCATCCTCTGGCTCTTACGTTCTTCCCATTCCTTCGTCCCATTCCTTCATCCCATCCCTTCTTCTTTGATGTTTAGTGAGCCTTGGAGTGAGTGGTCTGACTGACCCGTTGAGTCAGTCAGCGTTTTTGATTAGGGAAGCGTTCCTGGCGGGGCTGCAGAAGCAGCTCAGTGATTAAGGTGCAGCACTGCTCTTGCAGAGGACCCAAACTCAGCACTCATCTCAGGTGTCACAACCGCCTGCAATCCCAGCTCCAGGTGGCCTGGCACCCTCTTCTAGACACACACAAATACATACACACACAGTTTAAATTTTGAAAAGATTTCTCTTATAAATGTCCCATGCATATTTAAAATAATTATCAAGTGTAATTATTAATGTTCTGTTATGTCAAGTATGTCAAATTCATTAGCTTGTGTATTTAAGTTTATATTCTTGATTACTTGGTTGCCTTCAGAAATTACTGACACAGAGGATTTAAAAATCTTTCACGGTGATTCTTTGACTACTCTCCTTTTAGTCACCACACCCACAACCCTGTTGAAGACTGAGGGCCTCTCACTGGCTAGGCAAGCATCCTACCACTGAGGCTACACCCTAAATCCCTAGGTCTATAATTTCTTTCATTCTGTTTCCTATTCTTTTACTGTCAATAGTTATTGTTTACTTATGTATCTAAGCTAACATATAAAGTATTGAGTTTCATTATGGAATTTTCATACATATATATCTTATTCACCTCTCTAACCAACTACTTTCTCTCACCCCATCTGGTCCCTTTGCTGGTCCCTACCACCCCCCAGCTTGTTACCCTTCCTGTTTTCCACATGTATTCCACTACAATATCTATCTATCTATCTATCTATCTATCTATCTATCTATCTATCTATCTATCTAATTGCTCCTCCATCTCTAAGATCTCTTCTTTCCCTTATAGTCCTCTATATTATGAACACACACACACACACACACACGAAAATTCAAACCCAGGGTTTGTATATGAGAGAAACATGCAGTATTTGAGTCTGGTTTATTTCACTTTAATGATCTCTAGTTGTATCCATTTTCTGAAAATGTCATAGTTTTCTTTTTATTTATGTCTGAATATGTACCACACTTTATCTTTTTGACAGGTAATGAGCATCTAGGATGATTCTACTTGTTAGTGCAACAATAAACATGAATGTGTGCTGTGGGACAATGGTTTTACCCTGTAAAGATTTGTTTCTTGTACTTGTTTAATAAAATGCTGACTGACCAGGAACCAGGCAGGAAGTATAGGCGAGGCAAGGAGAACAGGAGAATTCTGGGAAGAGAGTGAGTCTGCAGTCGACACAGAACCACCCAGACACAGAGGAAGCAAGATGAGAATTCCTCACCAAAAGAGGTACCAAGCTACGCGGCTAACTCAGACAAGATTTTTGGGCAACTTATAACAATAAGTTGTAAGTGTTAATAAGAAGCCTGAGCTAATAGGCCAACCAGTTTATGATTAATGTAGACCTCTGTGTGTTTCTTTGGGATGGGATCAGGCAGGACAGGAAAACTCTGTCAACAAATGTGTGACGCTTGAGAGGTGGCATAAGCTCAGATCTGAGCACCTATGTCAGGAGGCTCAAACCTGACTGTAACTTCAGCTTCAGGAGATCCAAAACCCTCTTCTGGACTGTGACGGTATCTGCATAGACTATACACACACATGCACACACACTTGTTCTTTTAGTTTAATAAAAACAAACTGTTGGCAAAACAAATGGCAACAGAAAGACCTGAAATACAAGTACTTCTATGGTATACTGACTTAAAGTCCTTCAGCTAAAACCCAAGAGTGGTACAGCTGGGTCATAGTTCTTTTTTCAAATTTTTTAAGAACCCCCATGTTGATTGCTCCATTGGCTACACTAGTTCATTTCAGCACCAGGACTAGCAGAGTTGAAGCAGCAGGGACAGCTGGGTGACTCCGTGGAATCGCACATGGTAAAGAGGATGAGGAGGGCGACCATCCAACAGAAGAGCCCCACAGCTCCTGGCACGGCAAACCTCAGATGGTATAGAAAAGTTGCTGCTCCACAGATGGGTTCCTGGCATAGCCAATATAAAGTGCCAAATCCTGCCAAATACTATTTCAGTGCAGGTCCCTGCCCTCCTCACACCAACTGTGGTGGTGGCCCCAGTACTAATAAACCTGGCCGCTATATCAGTGTTTTGGGATACAACTCTGGTCTGGAATTCCCATCTGGCCATTTGGAGAGGGGAGCTGCTGCAGGTAAGCTGTTAGATGGGGCCTCTGGTCTTCTCAGGAGGGAAGCAGACACACGCCTGATCAGAACTGGAGAAGCGAGTAGCCTTGGGCTCGTCATCTTTTCCATCTACCAGCTTTAGCCCTTGGTCTCTGTGGATTAATTTTGTCTGGTAAAATCTTGGCCTGATCGTTCCTCCCTTTAGGAACAGAAACGCTTACTTTGTGCCTCTGTCTGATGGAAGAATATAACTTCTTTTATTTTATACAAACCTACAGCAAAGAGACTAGAATTTTAAAGTATTGGAATTGTTGAAAACTATGGGGACTTTAAAGTTGGACTGTATACATTTTATGTTTAAACATGGTCATGAGACTGTGTGGACAAGGAATGGAGGGTATGGCTTAAAGGTGCTGTTTGGGTGTCTCACTGACAGGGGATAGAGCTGTGAGTGTTACCTGTCAACCTGACAGGATCCAGAATCACCTGGGAGTATTTCATCCCAGCAACATAAGAAGAAACTAAGACATTTGTCATTTTATTTCTTCATATTTCCAAGTCCTGCAAAACTTATGGTGTCAACTGATTTTATTGTTCCTGGAAGCATTCCAAGGACATATTACTATATTTGCATTATCTATCTAAAATATAATAATCTTATTTGGGAAACAAATGTTGGAGATTTTTATTTACTGTGTACATGTTGGATAAACACTGAATACTCTTACAATAATCCAATGTAAATAACTTAGTGTAAACTTACATAACACTCTTAATAATTAATTTTCAGTCTACAGATAGTGTTAGATTCTATGTAAAACCTAATCAATAGAATGTGACTAAGATAAAGTGTTCAGGAAGAGGTAATATTTAATGTTTCAGGAAAAGATAATTAATAGGTTTATTTTTTCATTTACAAGTTCAGAAGGGCTTAACTAAAGACACAAAAACAAATAAGGAAAAACTACCAAACAGACAAAATACAATTCTTAAATGTGGAGGCTGAGTTAGAATTTTATGCTATTAAATTTGAGTTGTAAAGAAAGGGTAGAACTAAGGCTCACATGCATTCAAATAATATGCATAAAAAAGAAAAAGGATACATTTTCTTTAGATAATTCTATAGCTGCTATATGTTCCAGAAGGACAAACAGGTCTAACAAGATATCTTCAAAAGTAATCCCATTTATGTCTTCAGAAAGTAATAAGCCACCAAACTCTGCATAAGAAGTGTTTCTGTATTCATGTGGTGCTGAAACTGAACCCAGGACCTTGTACAAGCATGGCAAGTGCTGTACCACCAAGCTTTGTAACTGGCCTTTCCTAACCTTTTGTTTTGAGACAGGGTCTTCCTAAGTTGCCCAGGCTGGCTTGAGTTTTCTCTCCTCCTGCTCCAGCCATCCAAGCAGCTGAGACCACAGGTTAGCATCACCAAGTACAGCAAAACTGTCTTCTTGAGGTTGCCACATCTCTAGATTCATTTAAAAGGCAGAAAAATCAAGTCCAGTGGCACACACCTACAGCTTCAGCTTATTTATAATGCTGAGGTAGGAGCATTACTGAGACCCAGAATTAGAGGCCAGCCTGGGTAACACAATGAGACCTTGTCTCAAAAAGGGTATAGAATATTAACACAGAGGTTCCAGCATAATCATAGAAGAAAACAGTATAAATACGAGGCCAGAAAATCAGGAAAGTCACATCCCAGCTTGAGCTGGGCCGCATTTAGTCACTCCAACAGGATAGATACCCTCTCAAGTTTTCATTTCCCTATAAGGCACAGTATTAGGCTCATGTTCTACTATGGGGACCATAAGGCACCTGACTCACTATGTTCAGAAACAAACATTTACAGTTCAAGTATAGCATCCTAACTTTGTTAGTCAAAATAACACGACCAGATTCATAAAGGTTAGCATTTCAGTACTGAACCTAGAAAAAATACGATGTAATACTAAAGTCAAAATCAAAAAATCATTTGACAGAGATCTTCTAAGAATATGTTTGGATGACAATAATTCTATAATAATTGTGCACTCTCAATTTGTGAATATGTCAAAAGGGAGAACCAAAATGATTCAGTTTTCTCAGGACACATGTTGAGAAAGAAAATAATTCTTTTTCCATTCTCATTTAAATTATAAGCATGTCATAATATCTTATAAAAAATAAATGTAAGTACAATTTAACTTAGTTTCCTCCTTAATTTGTTTTTTATAGCAGACATGTTAATTTCATTTTGAACATGATATGCCAAATATCCTGAGCTTCCTGGAACGAAGTCATGTAATTTTCCAAGGAATTTCTCCAAGGCATCAGTTGATATATAACCTATAAAAATAAGAAGAAATAGATACATTTGAAATTCTACCATGCTATTTTATTTTCAGTATCTTTGATTTATTAGTTAAAATTTTTATAGATTTTTTTTTAAAGAAAAAGAAAAATAATGCTGGCAAGAAGATTATCAAAGGATGACCTTAAGCATCTGCTCTTCCTGCTCCCCCAACCCAGGGCTAAGACTGCAGACCCATCCACCGCACTCCGTTATGTAGGACTGGAGACCAAAACCAGAGCTCTGTACATGCCAGGCAAGCTCTCTACAGCTAAGCTATAGCCCCAGCCCTTAACACTGTTTTCCTTTACACCTTAGTTTACAAAATAATGAGTTTTATTATGACCTTTTCACTAAAACACACTGTTCTTTGCTCATATTTGTCTCCTCTCTTCTGACCATCTCCCCTTCTCACTGTTCTAGTTTTGTTTGTTTGTTTTTTTGAGACGGGGTTCACACTTTAACCTAGGTTAGACTGGAACTCACTTGTAGATGAGGCTAGCCTTGAGCTTTCAGCAATCCTCTGCTTCCACCACCTAAATTCTCACACTATTGGTAAACCAAAACACTTAACTTTTCCTTCCACTTCTGAAAAGCACAGATACTTGATAAGCAACTTCGATTACTGAGAGTGCAATGTCCGTACTGGGGCTGGAACATTAAAGTACGGAAACTAGAATGACTGGGAATAACTGGCCTAGATTGTAATCACTGAAAACGGTCTCTCCAGCTACACAACAGCACAGACAGCACATCTGCTCTACAGAGCAGACATTTCCAAGCACTGTAAGACTGGGATAAAGTTCTCTAGTGAAAAGTTAATAGTAAAGTCAGTTCTGCTGTTAATCAATACAAGATATGGCTGTAATGTTGATGTAATTAATAATCTGAAATAGATATGAATGCCAAAATAAAACCCTGCCTAACTGCAGAGATATTAAGATCTTAATATTCAACAATCTTAAGCAGTAACTTGATAACAATTGTTTATCATTTGAATGATTATATTTTACATGTACTATAAATGTTTGTGGTTTATACTAATACTAAAAGCAAACATTCTAAAAATTTTAGAAGATCCCAAGTATGACTGAATTTAAAAGTATCATAAAAAACAATAGAGTTTATACATATGGCTTGATGGTTTTAGTGATAAAGTCAATTCATAGTTTAAAATTATGAATCCAGTCATAGAGAATTAGTATCATTAATCTATTCCAGTCATTGGGTATCTATTTCCTTAGCTCTTTTTGAACACCACTGAGACATCCCATGCGTATCCATTCTGCCTGGTGAATAAGCACTTGTGTAACCAGTGGAGAAAATGCTTATTGCATAGACACTATGTGAGGTTTCTAAATGCTTACTGCACACATATGTAGAAGGCACCAAGGTCTTGTACTCACAGAAAAGTACTAAGAGAAGCAGGACGGTTAATCACATATGGGTGTCTCCTCAATGGAGGAGATAAAACTGCATTCCACCCAGAAAGCTAAAAGTGGAAGTTGGTAACAACCTGGTGACCCCTTTGCTATCTGAAGAGACAGACCTCACCCTAATTTCCCAGAATGATTATCCCAGACTCTTTCTTCCCTAAACTATTACCCTCCTCCTCCTTAGGGGAGATGTTACATGTATTTCTTTTTTTTTTCTTGCATGTTATGCCTTTTAATATCTCTTAGATATCATATTATTAAAACACACTCCCTTTTACTCACAATCAATGATAACAATAATAATCTCTATGGTTTAAGTGTCTCCTGGAGAGTCCTGAAGAACAACTTAGGAAATGATTTCTGATATTTAGTACTGTGGCTCTTATTAAGTACTCTTTGACTCTTGGAGAGGACACCAACAGCTCAGATGAGGAAAATTAGTGTGTGTGTGTGTGTGTGTGTGTGTGTGTGTGTGTAATAACATCATAGTTTTTCATTTGGGTTTTTGGTAAATAATTAATAGTATGCATGCTTATTCCTTTTACAGTCATCCTATTTATTATAGTTCCTCTTTTCACCCTTCTGTATTTGCCTCTATATCAGATTCCTTATATCCTGAAATTCTTCACTGACCACCTCCCATTTTTTGTGTGTAAATCAATTCAAGATTTATAATTAATACATATCTGAGTATGTATAAACATGTATGTTTATATTAATATATGCACAAATATATCTACAAATATTTAGTTTCAACCAGAGGCAAGGGTTGGAACATATGCCCTAGACACAGAATGGCATATGTCATGTGAAAATACTCATTTTTTGTTTATTTATTTAATTATTTCAGTTCTACTGCACGGACTGGCTTTGTGGGAGCCTAGTCTGTTTGGATGTTCACATTCCTAGACCTGGATGGAGTGGGGAGGACCTTGAACTTCCCACAGGGCAGGGAACCCTGACTGTTCTTAGGACTGGAGAGGGAAGGTGAGGAGGAGTGGGGGAGCGGGAGGGAAATGGGAGGAGGTGGAAATTTTTAACACATGTATTTCTTGTACTGCTGACCTCTATGCTATCAGTCAGAGACCACATTAGCTATAGAACCCACTCTGAAGGTCACAGGTACTTTGTAAAAGAGTTGCTATGTAATCATACATTAATTTTATTGTGCACTTGGAATTGGAATTATGGGAATTATTGTTGCCTGGAGATTCTTTTTCATATTCTATTGTTTTTAAATGTGCCTAAAATAAAGTGCCAGGTATTAGACTCCCCTAAGTCTGATTCACGTTGATGAAGTCAATCTGACAGGCTTCAAAGCTACACAGACAAACTTTGTCTCAAAAAACCATTTATGATTCATTTCATCAAACTGTTAACACAGGGACATGGGATTTGTAGTGACCTGAGTCTGTGTTTCTAGACTGTGGTCACTTAAGAGTTTCTAGAAAATATCTCATCTCATTTGAGGTGAGACATGTTTTTCTATATTGTCATCATAAATTGTCTAATCTACCCTTATCTAATTGATGGTAGACCGTAAGACTCTTCATTCTGGAAGATCCTGCCCATACCCTAGAAGGAAGAAGGCTACAAAGAGACCAAGAACACAGAGAGGCCAGTCCAGCTCTGTCTCATCACATCTCAACACGGCTCATCTCAACTGGCAGGGACCTGGCATTCATCAGAATCAACTATCATCAATCACCCTCTTATTGATCACAAGTTTTTCTCCACATTTTAACTTCATTTTCCTTTTCTGGGGCAAACTGTGTTTCTTTAGTGGTAGAAATATGGTCACTTGGGATAGCTTTTAGTTGAATGAGTTGAATGCCTGCTTAGCATGCATTAGGCTCTAGGTATGACTTCCACTAATCACCCCTTACCTCACCATACTCCTCTCCTGTGTGTGTGTGTGTGTGTGTGTGTGTGTGTGAACACGTGTGGTCACCTGAATAATGAGTTAACCTGTTACACCATGTCAAAAATTAGAAAAAAAATACTATGGTCAGCCCACTGCACATTAGGAATTCAGTCCCAAAGCAACTCTTGGGGCTATGACAAAGCAAGCTTGTATTTTAGGCAATGCCTGTTTCTGGGCAGGGGAGATGACTCAGTGAGTAAAGTCACTTGATGCCAAGCCTGATGATTTGAGTCCAGTTACTGGACCAACCCCTCAAGGTTGTCCTCTGGTCTCCGCATGTAGACGGTGGCACATGAGCACATACACATACATCATAGGCCAGCATGTGCATATATACAAAAGTAATAGGTAAATTTTAAATAGAAAATAAAAACTTAATGAAATGGTTACCATGCTAGAGCATGGAATTTGGGGAAATCTGAATCTTTGTTCCTGAATCATGGTCACTCATATGCAGCTACAAATAAATAATTTTTTATCCTCTGTGGGGTGAGAGCTGTTTTTATGTTGACACCAATCTCTAAGAAGGCCTTGAATGAGTGATTCCCCATATCTTAGTATTCACAAACTTCTGTAAATCCTGACTACTTTCTGTGGAATACTCCTTTCCACTGTGTTATTGGTCTAATAAAGAAGTTGGCTGGCCAATAGCTGAGTAGGTAGAGGTGAGGTGGGACTGGCAGATAGAAAGAGTGCAGAGAAGAGGAGTCATCTCAGGAGTCACGGGGAGAGGCAGAGAAAACAGAGGAATTTGCTGTACTGAGAAAAGGTACTGAGCCATGTGGCACACCACAGATAAGAAATGTGGGTTAATTTAAAATGTAAGAGTTAGTTAGTAACAAGTCTGAGCGATTGGGCAAGCATCTTATAATTAATAAGTCTCTGTGCGGTTATTTGGGAACTGGCTGGTAGGAAAAAAGTCTGCTTACAACTTCCTACATGTGCTGGTCTATATGTTGGCATGTCACTTCTGAAAATAAGGGCTGACATTTGTCTTGGACATTCTCTTATTACTGTTGGACCTTTTATTCTGAAACAAGCTATGATGTTTTGAATAGATTTTATGAAAACATCCATTCAGGGAGCTGGAGAGATGGTGCAGTGGTTAAGAGTACTGGGTGCTCTTGTAGAGGACCCAGGTTTGATTCCCAGCACCCATAAGGTGACTTACAACTGTGTATCGTTCCAGTCTAAGGGCATCTGATGCCCTCCTCTAATCTCTTGAGATACCAAGTACACAGGTATACATGCAGACAAAAAAACCCCATATGCATAAAAAAGTCCATGTAATATAAAGTATTTGCCCAAAACTCAGGAAGGAGCTAAAGTCTGGTAACTACCACTCATGAGGAAGCTTTGATGTGGACTTTCCACTCTCAGTGTGCCTCAGAATGGCTGCAACTTTGGTGACAATTTCACTGAAAATTTATGGAGCTCTGAAATAAGTCATCAGTTAATACACTCTGGGACTCCGCCCCCCCCCGAAACTATAAATAACAAACATCCACTATTCAGGTTTTGTTTTTATTTTCTCTAATGTATGCCAACCTGATCTCAAACTTGCTGGTTGTAGCTGAGGATAACCTTGAGTTTTTATCCTCTGCAGTACAGGAATTACAGTGTAACACCATATACAGTTTCCATGGTGTGAACACTGTACTAATTGAGCTGCAGGCCCAGGGCTCTGGGTTTGTTTGTTTTTGAAGATAGAGTCTCAACTTCTTAGTCAAAAGGATCTGTAACTCACTACGTAGCCTAGCTACAGATTTCTAGTACTTTTCTTGCTCAGCCCTCAAATGCTTGTATTTTTAAAAACTATCACCCATGCCAGATACACGGCCATTGTTTTAAACTGTTAATTTCTGAAATGTTTTGCTACATACCAATAGATATGTAAACAGAAAAGATTTTGAGTTCTCAATTTAATTATTAGACTCCCTTGGCTTTGAATTGTTTGCCAATAAGGTATTTAAGTTGTTATCAAACTGAGGAGATAATAAAAAACCAATTTTAAAAAACAGTATTTTGGTAGTCACTTGGCAAAGTCTGGGATATTTTTGGGTGCCACAGTTGTGGGGAAGAAGTTGTATGGTGGGCATCTAGTGGCAGACATCTTACAACCGTGCTCAAGGCGGATGCAGTGCCAGCAGTGCCCAAACTGAGAAGCCCTGTTCTAACACAAAGTTCCAACTTGTGTTTTCTATGACTAAAGACCTCAATTAACTCTATTTTCAGAAACTTAACAGTCACTGCCCATTTTCTGGAGGGAGAGTCAAACAGCAACAATGTTACTAGAGTTGTTAGGTTCAGAACCCGGACTCTGGCAGCCCTAACAGGCCAGGCTGGGTCACTGCCCTCAATAGGCCAACTGAAGAGACTCAATGGTGTAATGTGGGCTTAATGAAGAGTTTCACATTTGGGCTTCAAGGCAGGCGGTACACTGAGGTACACTATCCTTTAGGATAAGAGATTCATTAAATGCAACAATAAAATGTTAAAAATCCAGCTGATAGTTGGGCCACAATACTTCGCAGGAGCCACCTACTTCCAGATAAGAGATGACAGACTTCCTGGTGCGAGGCTCTCTCACCCGGGAAGGTGAGCTGACGACCCGTTTCCCTGTCTCATGTCTGGAAAGCAGAGAACAGCTAGTTGCAGGTGTCTACGGAAACTCCCCCGTCCTTAGAAAGTATAAAAAGAAACCCCACTTCTGCGATGTAGGTTCTGATCCCTCTATTTCTGCCAAGTAGTTTGTGTCTGCTGCTGGGGCCTGAACTGCTCCCAGAGCCCTCACCATGCTGCTGTCTGTACGTGACAGTAACTTTTCTGATAAATTCCAGTCTCCAGTAATCCATTTCAGCATATCTCTCGAACCAGCCTCAATGTGAAACCGTTCATTAGAAGAATTATTAACACCATAAACATACAGACAGACAGTAGAATGGTGGGGCCTTTGAGCAGAGCTCAATCCTCCAAGGCAGAATGGAGGCTGCTTCTTATAGGTCTCAGAGGAAAGAGGAGATTTCATGCTATGTGACAAGTTAGTCCACAGAAAAAGCTCGGCTGTCTCCGGCTCCACAGTAAAGCCTGATCCTAGTCGTGTGAGAGGCCCTGAGTTCAACCTCCAGCACTACAAAAACAAAAACAAAAGAGCTGATCCCTGAATGTCAGAAATAAACTGCAACTGTCTCATGCAAGCAAGAGCAAGCATCCCTCCTGTCTAGGGACCTGTCTTGGCACAGAAAATATGAAGCCCATGCTTGGTCCATTCTGCAAGTTAATGTTTTAGAAGATGAACGGCACCCTCCTGTCACCACGGTAAAAGAAAAGGCTCTGCTTGGTAACAGCTGTGTTCTCCCTTGTTTCTTCCCTAGCTGGGTTGCTCTAATTTTCACCATAGGTTACCTGTTACCATGTTGTTCACCGGATAACTCTGAAGAGGGAAGTACATCTGCTTTTCTATAACTGGAGTGCTTATAAAATGACGCTCTGCACTATAAAAAATGGAACATACAGAAAGTCACATTTATGTTTGATTTTTTGATTTATATTACAAATGAAGATTCATTCCAGACAATGTATATAGTAATTTAACACTTCTTTAATCAGGTTTTACTTTTACTTGGTGAAAATGTTAATTGTAAGTTTTCTTTTGTTATACTAAGAAAGACCAGGGCCCATATACCTACCTTTGGTTTTCTTAGTTACTTCACAAATCAAACAATTTTTGAATAGAGGCCTTGGTCATCTCAATAGCCCCCAAAGCACAGTAATAATTTATAATTATATAACAAAGGGCTGGGATTATATCTCAGTGGTAGGGCTGTTTCCTAGCATGCATGAGACTGGGTTCAATCCCTAGCACTGTCAAAAATGTAAAGTAATTTATTATATACATCATAATCAATCATATATGTATACACATGTGAAATCTTACATATGCCAAAAGAAAAGCACAGTAGACTCTATAAATAGTCACAGTCTTTTGCTATTCAGTATTTAAATTATCCATACTTCAGCATAACAAAAAGAAACGAGGTTAGGGAGACCATAAAGTACAATGAGATTTTTAAGATTTTTATTTAACTTAAATAAATAAGATTTACCTTAGATCATGGGCCTGCCTATTTAAGACTAGATGGCAGCTTAGAAGAAATGAGCCCATGCCTCCTCTATAGTCTGTCCTCTGAGGCAAAGAATTGATAAACTCTGTATTATAACACAAGCCTATCTGCATAGTCCTGGTTGTCCTGGAACTCACTCTGTAGGCCAGGCTGATGTTGAACTCACAGAGATCTGCCTGTCTCTGCCTCCCAAGTGCTGGGATTAGAGGCGCATGTCAGAACTGAATGTAATAGGCACCCATAAGCTCATAGGGAGAGGCACTATTAGAAAGTGTTGCTTTGTTGGAGTGGGTATGGCCTTGTTGGAGGAATTGTGCCACTGTGGGGACAGGCTTTGAGATTTCCTATGTGCAGGATACTGCCCAGTTGACTTCCTATTGTCTGAAAGTCAAGATGCAGCCAACACCATGTCTGCCTGCACACCACCATGCTCCCTACCATAATGATAACGGATTGAACCTCTGAAACTATAAGCAAGCTCCCTCAATTAGATGTTTTCGTTCTAAGAGTTGCCATGACCATGGTATCTCTTAACAGTAATGAAAACCCTAACTAAGACAGCCCAGCATGACTTGTCTGTTCCACTTTGTTGTATCAAATAAGATGGAGCCATGCAGCAAACAACTCTAAAGCCTACATGTAAAGAAACTGGCTCTGAGCTCTGAACAGGATACCTACCCCTTCAAGTAAAAGATTTCTGACTTTTTCTCTCTCAGTCTTTTGCTCATCCCACCCTGTCCCATGTTGTCAGAAATATCCACCTCTTACTTGAAACTCCTCCCAGGTTTAAGATTCTGTTATGTAATCTCTGATAAATGCTCTCCCACCTCAGGTCGCCACCATGCTGCCTCTGGTGTGACATACTGTCTCTCATAATGCTTTACTATCTCAAGCCGATCATGTCCCATCATAATTGTGAGGCTCTCCCTCCTAATAAAGCTCACTGGTGCAGGGCAATTTCCAGTCTACTCCTTTCCTGGGTTTATGACTTTGGTTTCTAACAGTTTAATCCTAACACTAAATTATAACATCAAATAAGGTTTTCAATCTTAGGGGAAAGTGTTGATAGAAACATGCAAAGTCAAAGGACGTCAAGATGACCTCAGTTCTTTACAAATTGTGTCTTATTGTAAAAGAAAAGAGACAAATACTACTGAGTGGTAGAATTATTTCTGACTTAAATTTCCTTTATTTCCTATATGTCTTATTTTCACAAATTAAATGGATTTATACTTTTCTTTAATTTTGGCATTTTTGAAATAGGGTCTCATAAAGCCCAGGTTAGCCTCAAACTAGCTATGTAGCTGAGGATAACCTTGAACCTCTAATCCTGTCCTCACCTTCAGGGTGCTATGATTACAGGCACACGTCAGTACATCGGGCTTATGCAGTGCTAGGGATCACACCCAGAGCAGGCACATCCATGTACACTAGATAACTACTCTAACAACTGAGTTGCATCCCCAGCCTATTACATTTATTTTAAAATAAAACAACAAAAAGTTAAAATGTACATGACTTTAAAATTTGAGGAATATTTGGAGAAAGAAAAATAGCATAATGGTTAAAAGTTTAGACTTCACATGATTTCAAATTCAGCTGTTCTTTCTGAATAAACCTGAAAAAAAATACTTAGCTGTTCAGATCTGTTTCCTCAATTATAAAATGAATGGGACTGACTGCACATCTAAGTTGTGAGAATCAAATGAAGTATTGTGAACTGCTTGTCTCACAAATATTTATCAAATGTTAAATAGCATATCATTTAGTACTGATTGCTATCACTTAGTAAGTAATGTTTCATACATGTACTTCAGGGTATATTTTATTTATGTTCAATTCCACCATCTGGTGATTCCACACACACACAAAAAAAGACTCTACAGATGTAGTCGAGTTCTCCAGCATAACATGATAGGGTTGCTGAACACATGAACTCACAGTGGCTATGACAACATGCATAGGATTATACAAGATCAAGTCAGCCAAAATTCCAGCATGGAATTTTGTGACAAGGGCAGCCAAGGCTACACAAAAACAGGAAGGAGCTCATGAAGTCCCAACCCTAGCCGAGAAGTTGTTGGCTACAAGAGGGAGAATCAGTTTTCTTCTGGGATGCAGCCCCAGGAAGGCTGCCCATGCTCCATTAAATGGTCCAGTACCCATGCACAGAGAGGCAGCACTAAGTAGATCCAGTGGGTTTTTAAAGCAAGAGAGAAGCACCAGGTATGGTGGTGTACATCTCTAATCTCAGCACTCAAGAGACAGAGGCAGATAGATCTCTGTGAGTTTGAAGACAACCTGGTCTAAAGAGTGAGTTCCAGAACAGCCACAATTACAATACATGAAATTGAGGGAGATAGGGAGTTAAGGAGTTAAGGAGAGGGTGTAGGGATGTATGTGATCAAAATTCATTATATGCATTATAAAATTCCCACTAAAAAAGGAAAATAGAAAAATAAAAGGCAAATTGGGCAGTAGTGATGCACATCTTTAATTCCAGCACTTGGAAAGCAGAGACAGGCGGATCTCTTTGAGTACAAGGCCAGCCTGGTCTACAGAGTGACCAGGGCAGCCAAGGCTACACAAAAACAGTGAAACACGTCTTGAAAAATACACAAAGAAAAAAGGCAGAAACCTAGGGTATATTCACATAATTGGTCTTTTTTAAAAACGTACAGTCTTCCTATGCACCCGTAGCCCAGATTAGTCTGGCACTCACCTTAACCCCTATAGTGCCAAGAGTATACCTCTTGTAATGTATGCAGGCATATGTGTGCAAGTATTGGTGTGAGTGCACGCATATATGACCATGTATGTGGGAGGCCAGAAGTTTATGTTAGGTGACGTCATCAATAGTTCATCACCTTACTTTGTTAAGTATTTATTTATTTGTTTTTGTTTTATGTGCATGAGTGTCTTGCCTGTATGTGCACCAAATGCGTGTCTGGTGCTCTCAGAGGTCAGAAGAGAGTGATGGATCCCCTGGAACCAGAGTAACTGATGGTCGTGAGCCACCATGTGGGTGGGTGCTGGAATTAAGCCCAGATACTCTGGAAGAGCAACAAGTGCTCTTAACCACTGAACTATCTCTCAAGTCTCACTTTTACTCTTTTTAATAAAAGTTCATATGACTTTGGACAAATTAATCTTTTTAATCTTAGATCTCTTTCTCTAAAATGAGAATGGCGATGATGATAATATCAATCTCAGAGGAACTGTGAAACTAAAATAAATATCAATCAAGCTCAAAGATTTCTACGTTCAATTTGAGTAGCAATGAAGCATATTAACTCAATACCTTTCAGACAGTTCTTTTTTGTGTTCTGTTGTTGGCTCACTGCTTTTCCTTTTATTTGACGTTATTCTGCCATGCTGTAAACAGTAAAATAAATCACATTTTTAAAATTTAGCACACAAATTATCTAATCATTAATTTTAAAATTAAATTAAATATAATCAAAGGCTATTTAAATTTATTTTTTTTAGTTCAGTCATTGTAACCTGGCAGGGAAGCTTACAAAATTTTGTATATATATTCATATAATCATGCTTTTAGAAGAGTATAAAGAAGGAAAACCAGGACTTTAAATTCTAGTTATAGTTATAGCAGGTAACTGAACTTGGTTTGAAGGAAGAGGAAGAATACAGGAAGGAAGGAAGGAAGGAAGGAAGGAAGGAAGGAAGGAAGGAAGGAGAAAGTCAAACATTATCGACTTAAGACTTTCTTAAAATTCTTGACTTAAGGATTCTCCTTCTTACAAATCAAAAAAGAAAAAGCTGAACAAATTGCTCCCTCTTTAAAGTGATCGTGATGGAGATATGTTCACTTCTGAAGTTGTAACAAAACTAAAAGTATATTAAGCTTTTCCAAAACATTTGTAGAAATGACTCAGATGTTTATACCTAATGTATTGTTAGAAATTCCGTATTTAGATATAAATCTTCCCTAAGCAATAATAATGTTCCAAATTACTTTCCAGATTTATCCTTGTTATTTTCATTTGATAACATAGCTTTCTACATATAGATTATGTGATTATAGTATTACAATTAGCTGATATTCAACACTGATAAGTACTTTGAAGGAATTGACAAGATCCTTTATCAAATAATGTCTAGCCAATAATCAATAAAAGTATGTTATATTAATATTTTTATTTATCTGTCTGTCTGTGTGTCTGTGTAAATGTATGCCACATCCAGGCAAGTGCTCACAGAGGCCAGCAGAGCTTATCATAGGCCCTGGAGCTAGAGTCACAGGCAGGTGCTGGGGTTCACTGGTGAACTGAATTCTGGTCCTCTGGGAGCAGGAACCGCTTGTCACCTGAGCCAGCCCTCCAGCCTTATACTAATTTTTTAACAGAAATGACATTAGATTAGGTTGAGGCTAAGAAAACTTGGTTTCATTGTGCTAATATGTGGTTACATGTACTAAAACAGATTTTTTAAAATCTTCTGTTTATGTCAGCATTTTTATTTATAAAACTAAATAATCTTTAAGTTCCTTTTAAGTCCCATAGTACTGGTATACTGAATAATTTGACAAATAATTTTTAAAAATCATGATCACTTGTGTAGAAACATTGACAAATCAGAGATTAGATATTTTCAGAATTTATCACCTCCAAACCAAAGATCCTGAAGAGGCTATGATTTCCAAATGATGACACTATGAACTAACTGATGCCTTTTTATATAATGTGTGATTATCTATTATTGTCTTCTTTTCATGCTGAAATTATCTATATTTGGCTACTGCATAAAGATTTTGAGGTAAAAAACAGACAAATTTGAATAGAATGGCAAAAACTAACAAGCAATATTGCATATATTTATTAAGGAACAGTCCTCGAAACAAACAACAAGTGATACTGCACAAGAATTCACCAGAATCTCCACCAGCAAATACCATGTACCTATTGTTACTCTATATTCCTGACTAAAGAAACCAAAGTTTCTTGTTTATTTTTCCAGTACTAGAAACTGAAGCGAAGGCCTCATATGCCAAGGAGGCAGTCTACTAGTGTTCTAACCCAACCCTCAAGTTTCTGTTCTTCTTTTTCTATTTTATTTTTTGACAGGTTTACTTTCTGACAGGTATTTTTAAACTTCTAATCCTCCTGCCTCTACTTCCCAAATGTTTGCATTACAAGCATGTGCCACCATGTCTGGTTTTTATGCTGGGCTGAGGACTGAATCCAGGGTTTCTTGGATGCTAAGCCTGCACCTGAGTTTCTTATAAGAATGGTTTCATTTATACAAAACACTTCAGCGTTACCACTGTGTTATGTAAAACTATGTCAAACCAGATAGTAGTCAATAAAAGCATACTCTTTAAATTTCTTAATTTGGATCATTGATGCATATGTCACAAATTATACTGCCTTCACATTTTTGAAACTGTACATCCCAACCAAGTATTTTAATTCCCTCTTACCTTTTGTATTGGAAAATTTTCATCTTGTTCCCAAATAAAACTACCAATTTTTCTTCGTATTTCTGTAGTAAGAAAAACAAGCCCAATATTTCTTAAAGTAATTTCTGGATTTTGTATAACATTTTGAAACTTGTAGGTTATGTTTATTCTACTTGAGTAAAAATAACCTTTTTTGATTCTACTTGAATCAAAATAACCAGATTCCTGCTGAAAATCCTAGGAATAGCCAGGCAGTAGTGGCACAGGCCTTTAATCCCAGCACTCTGGAGGCAGAGGCAGGCAGATCTCTATGAGTTTGAGGCCAGCCTGGTCTACAAAGAGAGTTCCAGGACAGGCTCCAAAAGCTACACAGAGAAACCCTGTCAAAAAGAAAATAATTTGCAATCCACTTTCCAGCTGATTCCAGTATATTATGATAATCATTATGGTAGACGTTTTTCTTGAGATGTGATATGCATGTGTGTTTGTTGTGTACGTATGTATGTGGTTGCATACACATGAACACGATTCTGTATACCTGTATATAACATGCAGAGGCCAGAGGACAGAATTGAGTTTTTTCCTCTGCCTTATTGCCTTCAGATAGGGTCTTTCACTGAACTAGAAGCTGGTTCAGCTAGACTGGCTGGTCAGCAAGCTCCTGGGATCTCTCTGTCCCCATCCCCCAATTGCTGGTGTTAAAGGTACTCATGACCATGTCTATACGTGTGGATGTTAGAAATTCAAATTCAGGTCCTTATGCTGGGCAAATTCTCTTACTCACCAAGTCATTTCCCTGCCCTTACTTTTTCTACTAGCATATATTATTTCATTAGATATGTGTCTCCATTATGCCAAATATTAATAAGACAACTGTCACAATAAAATGCCTAAAGTTGTTGAGTGTGTAGAGTTGAGGTTCTCAAGAATAAATTTATTTTTCTAAAAAGTAGATAAACGTCTAGTAAATAGGAATTCTATAAAATTAAGTATATCTGGTGACTTTTATCATCTTAATAATCTAAAAATTCTCTACAGCAACCCACTAGGAGACAAAAAGGGTCTAATTACACCAGACTTTTGCTGACCAATATGGTAGCAATGGTAAATGTATGTTGAGTCATATTGAGGTATGGTGTAAGTGTAAAATAAGCACTGGATGTTTAATATTTGGTATCAGAAAGAATACAAAATATTTTAAAATTTCATGTTGATTATTGAAATGATAATCTTTTCAATATTAGGTTAAATAAAAATATTTTAAGATTGATTTTGCCTATATCTTTTTAATATGACTACTAAACCTTTTAAATTCATAGCTCACAGTGGCATCTTACACATATATCTACTGCTCTAACTAAGGTACGTACAATATCCTAATTTGAATGAGAATGGCCCCCACAGACTTATGTTTGAATGTTTGGTCCCCAGATGGTGGAGCTGTTTGAATCCTCACTGGAAAAAGTATGTTACTGGTGAAACTGTTGAGGAAGGATCTTCATTGGAAAAGCATGTTACTGGCAATGGATCTAAGGCTTCAAGGGACTGTGCAATTTCTGGTGGTCTCTAATTCCTGTTTGTGGATCCAGATGTGAGCTCTCAGCTGCTGCCTGCTGTCATGCTCCCCACTATGATGGTCATGGACTCCTTGCCCTTTGGAACCATAAGTCCCAAATAAACGCTTCCTTCGATAAGCTGCCTTGGTCATGGTGTTTTATCACAGTCTGGAAAAGTGACTAAGACAGTAGTATACCTTTTTTTTTTAAGAAGTATGTTTTCATTTCAAACCTTTTTTAAAGATTTAAAATATGTTAGGAGAAGAGGCTAAACTCAAAGGTAAAACAAAAGTTATAATTAAAAAATTGGATATTCATTCTATAATACAAGCTCCTTGAAGGTAGGTTTTTGGCACATGTAGTTTTTAAAGATGAGGCCAGGCAGGGCTACATAGCAAAAACTTGTCTCAGAATTTTTGAAAAGTTGCTGGACACGATGGTACATATCTATAATCTTGGCACTCAGGAGGCCTGGAGAATGGCCATGAATTTGAAACTAGCCTGGGTTACAAAATTAGTACCAGTTCAGTCAGAGTGACATAACAGAGCCACTTTCAAGAACAAAAAAAGAGAGAGAGGAAGGGAGGAAGGGCAAGAGAGATGCAGATAAAGTTATTTTAACAAATCTACTTTGCCATAAATCATTAGTTTATTTGCAT
This sequence comes from Myodes glareolus, assembly GCF_982192425.1. Classification (NCBI taxonomy): domain Eukaryota; kingdom Metazoa; phylum Chordata; class Mammalia; order Rodentia; family Cricetidae; genus Myodes; species Myodes glareolus. The sequence goes on along the minus strand of NC_142035.1, from coordinate 49,317,444 downwards.
AACCTCTTAGACTCAATTTAGTGTTATAACTAGGTTGTGCTGAACACTAGTTACAAGAAACCAATCTTTGCGGTTTCTAAGGATTCTTCTAGGAAAATAACAAAGTTTCTGGTTTGTTCTGCTTTGTTTTTAACATTTTCCTCCCAGGAAATCTGTAAACAGCTTCAGCCTGTCTTTCTAGAAATGGACACAGAGGGACAGGTAGAAGGCCAGGGCGGAAGGAAGGAAAGGAGAATGGTATCCCTCGCACTGAGGGCTGCAAACTTGCTGTTCCCCAGTGCTGGTAACTGCACTGCTACTCCCCTTCGCGGCTCTAGGCACACGATGACAGGAAAGGCTCTAGCGGGTGGCCCTGGGTACCTCAGCGTGTCCGGATGCGAGGCATCACAGCTGAACAGGAAGTTCATCGCTGATTGCCCCGCCTTCGTCCACTGTGGAGGCAAGAGCAAGTGTGAGCGCGGAGCAGGGCAAGCGCCCCCAACCCGGATGGGGGAGGAGGGCTTCCGGGGACACACTGGCGCCCACGCCCCGCCCCGCCCATCTTCCTACCCCAGAACTGCCTCAAGTCCTGACTGACGCTGCGGCAGAACCAACCACGCTGCCCCTGGAACATGGCGCCGCCTGCTTCCGAGGCTCCCGGGCGGGGCCTAGAGCTGAGACCGCTGAATGGTCCAAAACCAAGCTTGATGATTGGTTCCCAAAAGGAAAGGGCGGGAAAGGTCGCAGGAAGCGGGCAAAGAGACGCCAACTACTGTAATGGAGAGATTAGCCACGGAGAACGAAGTTCCCTAGACCTGGTGGGTTTTAAACACTAAGGTGTGTGTGTCTGTGTGTGGGTGTGTCTCTGTGTGGCTGGCTGCCTGGCTGTGTGTCTGTTTTGTGTGTGTCTGTCTGTCTATGTGTCTCAGGACATTTTTCAGGAGTTGGTTCTTTACTTCCACTGTGTGGGTTCCAGGGTTTGAACTTGGGTGGTCACGCTTGGTGGCAAGGGCTTCCTATCAGCAGAGCCATCTTACCACTCCCGTGTATCATATTTTTTGTTGTTTTCAGACAGTCTCTTACTACCTAAGCTAGTCTTGAACTTCAACTGAATATGGTCTTGAATTTCTGGTTCTCCAGCCTCTGCCTTCAGAGGGTTGTGATCACAGGCCTATGTCACCATGTCTAGTTTACATATTCTTGAGGGTAGAACTCAGTGAAAGGGACCCTAAGTCAGTACAGAACACACTCCGATACGAAATTTTAAGCCTATAGGGCCAGGCTATGACATTCCTCTTAAACTGAGTGCCACAGGATTTTTGAGATGTTATTTCTTATTTATTGCTCTGTTCAAATTAGTCTCAGATTTCAGTAGAACATTTTTAAAGTGGGTTATTTTATTATTTTTTGTTTGTTTGTTGGAAATGCAAATTAAAACCACAGTGAGATACCATTACATGCTGACCTTATTAATAAAAAGTGGATTGGCGAAGACGAGTCATAGGAATTCCTGCTGCTGCTGCTGCTGCTAGTGAGAACGTAAAGCTATACTAGCACTTTGATCAACAATCCAGTCTCTCTCAAAGTTATGTGTCTAATGTCACCCAGCACTTACCAGCTGTGCACCTGGGGAAACTCTTGCTCCCATGTACGCATACAGCAGTACACACAGAATGTTTGTGGCAGCTTAATTGATAAGGAACAATAACAAAAAGGAAAAAGAAAACAATCATTGTACACTGGGTATTTAAATTACTCTCTTTTAAATTTTAAAATTATGTTTTGTTTTGTTTTTTTCCGGTGTGACATGGTTTGGATGTGGAGGTCAGAGGCCAGCTTGAGGGAATCCGTTCTTTCCTTCTACCACATGGGTCCAAAGGATTGAACTCAGGTCGTCAGATTTGGTGGCAACTGTCTTTACCCACTAGTGATCCTGAATTATACCGTATTTTCATACAATGAAAGACAATAGTCCTTAGGCACAGATGATGCATTTCCACCACTACACATATATAGCTATGACAATTTTTAACTTGTAAATAAGGCATGGTAAGAAATTGACAATAATGAAGCAGAACAATTATAAAAATATATTGAACAAAATTAATGTATTTTCTCTTAACTACCGTAAGGCGGTTAGTATGTACATTGGGAATGTGCTGCTCTCTTGATCCCAAGTGGGAGGAGTAGGAAGGCATCAGATTCTGTCCTACTACTCAGAGCTGCATGTTTTATTTATTTGTTTGTTTATGCAGTCCTGAGGATTCAACCCAAACCCTCAAATATAATAAGAAGTCTCTACCACTGAGTTGCACCTCCAGCTCTCAGAGCCACGATTTTAAATTAATAAATCATTAATGTCTGGAATTTCCCATTGATATTTTCAGATCATGGTTGACTGTAGGTAACTGTAACTGTGGTACTGATACCTCATAATTTTGAGTTTTCAGAAAACCCAGGAACACATATAACAACATATCATTTATTTTCAAGTTCCAAAGAAGTTCTAAAATTAAAATATATATTTTAGTAATATACAAATATTTAATATAGAAAAAATAATTTTTAAAATGTATAGAAAAACCAGCTATAGTTTATATTGTAAGGAATTTTTATGTAAACCATTATTTATTTGTTATGGGTATGTGTGTGTGCCTGAGTATGCATGCGTACCACATGGGTGCAAGAACCTGAGGAAGTCAGAAGAAAGCATCAGATTCCCTGAAACTGAGATTACAGGTGTTTATGAACAGCACTGAGGGTGCTGGGAATGGAACCTGGAGCTTCTGCAGGAATAATAAGTGCTCTTGTCTGCTGAGCCATCTCCAGCCCCATAGCTTAAGTTTTAATACAAAGCAGAGTAATGAGTACCTGAAGAATGAGAGAGGCACACGGGAGCTACCAATGATTCATTACTGTTTGGGTTCTAAAGCCAAGTTATCAGTTAATTATTATTATTATTATTATTTTCGGAAAACCTCTACATATCTACCACTTGCTTTAATTATTGTGTAGTTTTAGAAATAATTAAAGTATATTATTTGATAGGGGAGGAGAGGAGAGACAGTGATAACACCAAGCAAAGTTCCAGACTCAAATGAGTCTCACTGCATCTTTGAAGTGAAGTCATTGAAAGACATAGTAAGGGGCTGGACAAATGGCTCAATGATTAAGAGCTCTGTCAGAGGACCTAATTTGGGTTACAGCACCCACATCAGGCAGCTCACAACCACCTAAAACTCTAGCTCCAAGGATGAAACATCTTCTTTGGTACTCCACAGGCTCCTGCAACCATGGGGCACACACTCAGATATATACGCATACACATAAATAAAAAAAAATAGAGTATTTTGTTTAGAAAAATTGTAAGTTTTAAATGTAGCCTTTTAGTCATGTCATGCTAGTTACCAAACTCATCTATTATAAACATATACATGTTGTACATGAAAGCAACTTTAGGTTGGAAATTCCAAGGATAATGTGGGTCTTAAGAACTCTAAACTAGCTGGGCAGTGGTGGCTCACGCCTATTTTAATCCCAGCACTCAAGAGGCAGAGGCAGGCAGATCTCTGTGAGTTCAAAGCAGATGGAAATATGGGTGTGCTTTTTTAATTAATTCTTTGGGAATTTCTTTTTTTATTGATTTTTATTGAGCTCTACATTTTTCTCTGCTCCCCTCCCTGCTTCTCCCCTCCCCCCTTCAGCACTCCCCCAAGGTCCCCATGCTCCCAATTTACTCAGGAGATCTTGTCTTTTTCTACTTTCTACTTCCTATGTAGATTAGATCTATGTGAGTCTCTCTTAGTGTCCACATTGTTGTCTAAGTTCTCTGGGATTGTGGTTTGTAGGCTGGTTTTCTTTGCTTTATATTTAAAAACCACCTAAGAGTGAGTACATGTAATAATTGTCTTTCTGTGTCTGGGTTACCTCACTCAAAATAATGTTTTAATATAGGAGAAACAGGTAACTCTCACTAATAAAGCAGGAAAAAAAATAAAAGAAAAGAGGAAAAAGAGCCAGATATTTGCTCAACTAAAAAGTATGTTGAGAGAATGTAGGAAAGATTAGTTATAAGCTAATTCAAGCCGTTTTCTACTTTAAGTTTCTGTAGCAAATTTTCAAATTTACAGCAACATGTTTTGGAAAAGAAATGAGATGAGTTTTTTTGTGTTGTTTTTGTTTTGTTTTGTTTTCGAGGTAGGGTTTCTCTGTGTAGCTTTGAAGCCTGTCCTGGAACTTGCTCTGGAGACCAGGTTGGCCTTGAACTCACAGAGATCCGCCTGCCTCTGCCTCCCCCCCCCCCCCCAGTGCTGGGATTAAAGCCGTGCATCACCACCGCCCAGCAATCTGGATTTTTATAATCAAACCCCAGCACTGAAAAAAAAAGATAATTAAGAAGGAAGAAGAGTGCAGATGTGCAAGCCCATCCTCTTAGACTCACGCTGGCAGCACATTTGTAAAGGGTTCCCAAGCATTGCAAAATCAAGGTGCAGTTTGCTGCAGAAACAAACATGAGGATCATACTCAGGGAAGCTCCTGTGTCTTGGAAGACCCCAGAGAAGTAGAATGTTATCTTGAAAGGCTTCAGCAAAATCCATGTAGGAAACTGAAATTCAAGTCAGTTTGTGAATCCTGCTTTCATTATTTCAGAGTTCCCCATAAATTGGAAAAAAGAATCCAGTGAAATTGGTAAACTATTTCAATCCTTTAATAACGCTCTGAATTTATCCAGTAGTATGACTAATTACTGTGGATGTACGATATGCAATGGTTCTTTATTCTCCCCACCATCATTAAGGCAGGGGCAGAAGTACGGGAAAAGTTTCTCCATGAAAAGACAACTGAAGGTGTAAAGATGGGTCATGGTTGTAGCGTTATAGAAGGACACCTGCCCTCCCTCATAATCCAGGTATACGCCCACCCTGTTGAGCTCACCCAGTTGCAGACTACAAGAAGGCAAATCCAGAGCCTTTAGATCAGTTTGGTTCCTTAGTCTTAGAAGCCAGAAGCCTTGCTCAGGGGTCAGAGAGCAGCTCCCTTTCCGAATGATGGACTCCTTGACGACCCCCACCGTCCATTTTGGCTTCTTTCCTACTTCCACTTCCCAGTACCACTTCCCAGAGGTGAAGCCTTTTGAGCCCAGCACAGCCACACTGGAGTCAAACCTCTCTGGCTCATCAGGCACTACCTGCTTCACATCACCGTGGCACACACTGGTCCAGCTTTTGGATAGCACCAGATTTGGATGAGCTGTTTTAGGATCCAGAGTTATTTGAGACAGGCCTAGTAAGAAAATGAGACAGCAGGAAAGGAGGTGAATGCCATTTTCCATAGTAAGAAATAATACTAACATAGATACTGTGTTCTCATCCCAATATGCAGAAACCTTAGTCAGAAAGCTTCCCATATACTTTCTATTGCTTGATATCCGTGTTGCTATGTGTAGACCTTTTTATATTTGGGATATAGCCAGACTTTGCTCTGAATTAATTTATGTTCTACTGAAGGAAACAATACAAATAACGTAAATCTTGACTAATGCCAAGAGGTAAAATTAGGTGAGGCTGTCCTAGGAGACGTCCCTGAGGAGCGTGTCTCAACTGGGATGTAACAGGAGATGTCCACTCTGGGCAAGCAGAGACTGGAAGGAAGAGGAAATGCAGCTGGGTACTTGTGTAGGAGAGACTGTCTGTTAGAACTCGGGAAGACTGAGGTACCTGGTGGAGGTTGTGTTTGGTTTAACATGCAGTGAGACATTGTAGCTCTAGAGTGCTGTGTGCCACTGCTCTTCAGAGTGGAGTCCACAGACTGTGTGCTTCCCAGCCTGGGACAAGATGACACAGACAGTGAAAGCAACATTTAGAAATTTGTATGACAATCTAACAACGTAGTTTCATGTCATTTGAATCTGGTAATTACAAAACTAGGCCTGTACTTTGTAAACAATCTTTAATTTCACATTTGTAAGTACTTAATTTATATTGTATTCTATAGTAATAGAATTCTGTGACAGATGAAGATATTTTTAAAATATGTAAAAACTAAGAAAATTTGCCTCATAGAAATAGACTAGTGATCACTGGAGGCCAGGAGGGATAGGCAGGATGGGGTAGAATGATAATGGATAACAAAAATCCAAATACAGTAAGATAGATGTTAATTTCAGAGTTTTATAGCACAACATGATAATCATAATCTACTTTATATATTTTTTTTCCCAGTAAACTTGTTTTGTTGACAGTGCTGGAAATCGAGTCCAGGGTCTTGCATATGTAAGGCCAGCACTCTATTACTGAGCCGTATCCCCAGGCTTTTTTTTTTATATTTTTTTAATCAACTAAAAGAGTTCAAATGTTTCCAGCACATAGAAGTGATAAATGTTTGAGGAAACATAAATACTATCAATGATTTAATTATTATATGTTGCATACATGTATTAAATATTATATTGCATCCTATAAATATCTACAGATACCATGTGTCAATTAAAATTTAGTTGGAGCTGTAGCACACACCTATAATTCTGGCATGTAGGAGGTTGAGACAGAAAAATCCTAATTTTAAAGCCAACCTGAGCAATATAATGAGATCCTGGTTTTGTTGTTGTTACTGCGGTTTAGTGTTTTATATCAGGTACGTGCCTATAATCCTAGCACTTGGAAGGTAGAAACAGCAGGGTGGGGAGCTCAAGGTCATCCTTGGCCACACAGAACTCTCAGTCAGCCTGGGCTACATTAGACTCTATCTCAAAAAATGTAAGTTAAAAAAAAGAAAATAGGAGCTGTCAAAAAAAGCAATCTGTGACGGAGAAAAGTTAAGAGCACATATTACTCTTGCAGAAGAGTTCTGTTTCCAGCACCCATGTCAGGCAACTCACAATGACCTGCATCTCCAAAGCCAGGGAATCCAACCTTTTTCTGTCCTCTGTTGACAGACAGCCACACTAAGGAGAACAAACTCATACATAGATGACTTTTGTTTTGTTTTGTTTCTTTAAATCCCCCCCCTTTTTTTTTTAACAAACATGGGTGATAAAGGACAAAACAATCCAACAAAAGTGTGGTCAAAAGATTGAATATATCTCACCAACAAGGCATAGGAATGGCAGAGAACTGCATGGAGAGACGTTCGACAGGATCAGACATTAGAGATGTGTACATTAAAACAATGATGAAATGCTACTATATTTAAGGTTAAATGGTTAAAATTAGAAAGATTGACAATATCAAGTTTTGTCAAAAATGTAGGGAAAATAGTATTTTCATCCATTGCAGGCAGAAATGTAAACTGATTCCTCCAGTTGAGGGAGAAAAGGGGTTAACAGTTTCTTTTTTTTTTAAATTTATTTATTTTATTATGTATACAATATTCTGTCTGTGTGTATGCCTGCAGGCCAGAAGAGGGCACCAGACCCCATTACAGATGGTTGTGAGCCACCATGTGGTTGCTGGGAATTGAACTCAGGACCTTTGGATGAGCAGGCAATGCTCTTAACCTCTGAGCCATCTCTCCAGCCCCGGGTTAACAGTTTCTTATAAAATTAAATGCAAATCTTCAACCTCACCACTAGGTCTTCTTCTTAAAGATTTGTAAACAGATTCACACAACTTTATTCTTAACAGCCCTAATGTTCATCAGTGGAAGAACAGATAAGCATATTATGACGTGTCCCTTAAACAAAATTATTGCTATGTGCATCTACATAGGGGACTCAAAGGAAGTGCTGCAGTAAGTACAACAGTGCTGTAATATGCGGTTTACATTAAATCACGAGTTGAAAAGACGCATCCAAAGTGAAATAAAGCAGGTCAGCAAGCACTAAGGGCGAGAGCTATACAAAAAGAGCTGACTGCAAAAAGACATGTCTGTGTGTGCGCACTCATGACGCAGGTATGCCCATGCACGAACTTTTGCATGTGGAGCTCAGAGGTCCACTTTGGGTGCCTCCTCAATCATGCTCTGTCTTACCTTTTGAGGCAGGATTCTTACTGAAATCTTAACTCATTCTTTAACTAGACTGGCTGCCCAGCAAGCCTCCTAAAGATCTACATTTTTATCCAACTCCATCCCTGTGCTGGGGTTACAGTTGTTTGCCCCACTTTTTACATAGGTGCTGCGGATTCAAACTCAGGTCCTCGTGTTTGTTCAGCAAGCACTTTATCCACTAAACCATCTCCCCAGCCTCCATCTATCTATATTTTGATAACAGATATATATATATATATATATATATGTTTGTTAAAACTCATCAGCTTGCACACTGAGTATATTTAGGTAAAATTGGCAGATTCTGCTCTATTAATTATACTTCAGTGAAGTCATTTTCTTTTGGTGTTAGTCACCTGGAAAATGTGACAGGGATATATATATATATATATATGATTTTAACTAGGTTAATAACAAACAATAATAATATCTATATGAATTTTGCAAAAACTATCTAAAATTTTATTTCTATACATATCTAGACTATTGCTTCTTTTTCTTGAAATACCACTTGTGTTATTTTGTCCTGTTCAGTCCTTTGATATTTTCAAGAATACAAAAATGTGCTTATTAGTCCTATCTACTGAAATTAGATACAGTTTTCTTCTAGAAAACTTTTTTTCTGAAGCACTGATGATCTCTAACACTCTCTTATAATGTTATGTTCTATGCTGTGACTGGCAAGCCCTGAAAGACCTGTAAGGACTCTAAATATATACAAGGAGTATGTATGGAAAATGTCTTCAGAGCAGAGACACTCCAGAGATTTGTGTAGCTGATGCAGCAAAATAGGATAAATTTGTGGCCATTTCTACACATTCTAGATCACACAAAATCATAGACTGAGGAGTAATTATAATATCAGACTCTTATGTATTGTTAGTTCAACGATACATATTCTTAGATCATAGCAGCAAAAGAAAAAGAAAAGGTCTTTTTGACTAAACTCCACCCCAAGGGCTAGAGAGATGGCTCAGTAATTAAGAGCACTGGCTGCTCTTCCAGAGGTCCTGAGTTCAATTCCCAGCAACCACATGGTGGGTCACAACTATCTGTAATGAGATCTGGTGCCCTCTCTGGCATGCAGCAGACATGCAGACAGAACACTTATGTACATAAAATACATAAGTAAGTCTAAAACTTCCACCCACGTCCATCTCCATCCTGTCTCAAACTAAAGAACTAACTGGGGCCACAGCAGAGGCCCCAGAGATGAAATGTAGATTAAGGGTCAGAGGAACGAGTAGCTACTTCCCACTATACCTGGACAAAGAATGGACTGCATTTCCTTCCAGGTTGTATACTGGATGGGACCTTTGAAGCGGCCTGGGCTCAGCTTTTTGGAGATAAGCTGAATGGGTGTGAGTATCCTCATTCCCTTCTCCACGCTGTAAGGGACACAAAGAGTTTAATTTTGTAGACATCCTCAGGGACAGAAGGAAAGGGACAGAGTGCCATGGAGGGGCACTTACCTATCTATGAGCTTTGTGATGTCCTAAAAGAGAAAAGGAGAGAGAGGGCAGTCAGATGCCTGGTTATCATCTCTAGAAGTCCGTCTGTTCTGGTCACCATCCAGGTTTAATCGTCAATACTGGCTTCCTGTGCAAGTAGTCCTCAGCCCGTCTCCAACAAGTGCGCATCCTCCACGGGCTTTTTCCAATCAACACCCCAATCTAACCCGGGATAAACTGACCTCTCCCTTGCTAACCTCCTGATTTCTGTAGTTCCAGCTCTCATAGGAAACAGTAAAGGAGCCAGTAAGTTCATAGTTAAGGTCAGCTTTTTTTTTTTTTTAAGTGAACACTTCCAAATCCTCCCACAATTAAGAACAGAAGTAATCCCAGTGCCAAGGGTAACTAAACTTTTGAGTACTGAAGTGATCACCAGTGTTGCTTTAGAGGTGAGACTTCAGGTAGTAAAGTTTGACAAAAAGATTTTTAAATATTTCAGATTATGATTTCTGTAAGCCCAAAACTCAACAAAGGCTATCAGAGACATTTAAAAAAAAAGAAAGAAAGAAAGCTTGAAGGTTCTTTATGGAAAAATAAAAATATTGATTCATATAGCATTATCGATGAACTTGTACTAATCATGTTTTTTAGGGATATGAAAGCACAGCTTCCCACTGAATGCAGAACAAAAGCAGCCTACGTTTCTCCCAGAGGATCATAAAGCCCTGCCATGGTGGGGTTGGGCTCAGATAGACTGAGCTTAGAGCTTAGTTGGGCTTTGCTTTCCTTGCCCCTCGACCCCAGGCCCTCTTCCCTCCAAGTGTGCCCATAATCAAATTGGTGTGGAGTCTCACTTTGAGGAAGTCGAAGGGATTCTGCTGTTCAATCCGTGTCTGAATATTTGCCAGCATGTCTCTGGTGAGAAGACACTGCTCCTGAAGCTGGTTCAGGTTCATTTCCATCTCCTCGTTCAAGGCTTTCCCCTCATTCCGGAGTTCGTTTAGAATGTCCTTCTCTTTGTTGTGCAGGAACTGATGCAGTTTTAGAAACTCCAGGGAAAGTTGTTGTTGCAACTGTATCTTGTTGTCCTGGAAACCTCCATAATCATCACGATTACTACTGAGACTAGCTAGCAGTTAAAGACAGGGGCTCACACTATACAATGCACCTTGGAAAATTCCATACAAGTGATTACTTAGCATCAACATTCAGTCCTACCAAGCAGAGCCCTATGGGAGGCTTAATCCTTCTTTCCCAACTAGTTTAATGGTGTAAGAGGAAAGGTTTTGTTTTCATTTTTTTCTCAGTACTTGGATAACAACCAGTGTTCTGTTAAATAATGTTGTGGATTCATTCAAACATTCTAAAAAGATTTGGAGGGGGGAGAGGGTGGTTTTGAGACAAGATTTGTCTGTGTAGCCTTAACTGTCCTGGAATTCACTCTGTTAACCAAGCAGACCTCAGACTCAAGAGATCCACCTGCCTCTGCTTCCAGAATGCTGGGATTAAAGGCATGTACCACCACCACCCAGCTAAACATTTAAAATTAATACCAACAATACCTTCCTAGACTGGCAAAACAGTATCTACCAAGTGATACTGTTAAACTAGGGCCATAAGGAACCTGGGGAACCTGTCCCTTCAAAACCAAAACTAAAAACATAGTTTTGCTGCCAGGACAACATAAAAGAAACAGGTTATGAATAATGTATAAAGTGCTAAAATTGATAATTGCTGCACTTAAAGTTTGTGCATGCAAGGTGTGTGTGTGTGTGTGTGTGTGTGTATGTGTATGTGTGTGTCCGTGTGTGTCCATTCACAACTTCCTCCCTGATGAATTCTGTATATCCTGGCTTCTTAGTTAGTTCTTCATTGTCTTTATTTCTAATGACTTAGAACTTTTTCCACTTATTCTCAGCTACATATAGAATTTTATCATTTACAGAAAATGTATCATCTCCAAAATGACTTTTGCTCCAGGTTCACTTGTTCCCTACTGGGGCACTGTTGAATCTCAATGAAAGTTTGTATTCAACATGGGCATGATGATTCAAGGCCCTATTCCCAGAGCTTGGTGGAGGGGACAGGGAGACAGAGGCAGGCAGATCACTATGAGTTCAAGGCTAGCCTGGTCTACATAATGAATTCCAGGGCTACATGAAGAGACCCTGTCTCAAGAAAACAACAAAATAAGTTTGTAATCATTGACACCCCCCCCGTTTCTATTAATAAACTTCTATCTTCATGGCCTGTCTTATGTAGCTTAGATTTCTTGGACAACTATTATCACACTCTTAAAATAGTCTTAACTGTTCTTCTCACCCATGTGTTTCCAGTTTCCCTTTCACCTTTCTCATGATTTCCCAGTTTAATTAGTTTCACTTCCTCTAACCACATTTTAAATATTAAAATTAGTATTCTATCCTAAGCTCATTCTATGCTTTCTAGGAAATACCCCCCCAGCAGCTTTAAATACCTTTAAATCTAATGCTGACAATTTTTCTCCAGTTTTTGGGCTCCAGATTCGCTATTCACTCCTGTCTGATCAATCACCACATCTATATAGTCACCTCCCTACACCATATGCTCTTGTTTATATATGCACTGCTCTTTAGTTCAGTCAAGTGCCATTGTTCTTGGCATACTAACCTGCAACAGTTTTCTAACCATATGGTCTTATCATTGTCTCTCTAACTCATTTTCCTCATGCATGCTAGGCAAGTATTCTACCAACAACTGAGTACATTTCCAGCTCGTGACTTCTTCAGAGCATTGTCCTCCTCCACCTAAATTAAGAGTCTCCACATAGCTCTCTCTGTTACTCTGTTTTCATATCATATTGTACTAGTCACTATTGTTATTTCTTTGTATTGCTGGCATTATTTAATACCTGTCTCCCAAACTCAGATTCTAGTGTGGGATTCTATGCCTTGACTCATTCAATAAATATTTGTTGAATGAATATTGGTTGTAGTTTCTGATTATAATTGACTGTAGTTTCTGTGGAGATAATTGCCACATAATTTAGCTCCCAACCTAGATACTGATTTGCTGAATCTTTACTATTAGTATTGCTTAGCACTCCTGTGAAGTCTAAAGTGGATAGACATGTATAGGCAACAGTTTTACATAGTTTGGGAGCAGTTAAGGAAGATAAATCAGATGGGATGAATGTATTTTGAGAATCCATGGTTCAGAGGTACGAGGTTATAAACTCAAAGGATATAAAAGTATTACTTTGGACATAGCCATCTTTGGTAAGTTTTACTGGTAAAGTCTCTATTTTGCCATAGGTGAAAGGACAGAATAAGCAGATCTCAATACCACATTGTTCACCTAGTGACTTAACCGTCAAAAGACGGCATGTTAGGACAAAAGCTAATCTGTTCAATTGATCAAATATTGGGAACTTTTCCCGCCAAATGTTTCTTCCTTCCCCGAGTGAACGAACTGCACTAACTCTGCAACCCAGGTGCTGCTTAGTATATTGATATAGCAGGAGTTACAGGAAGGGGAAATTGCAGCTCTGCTTCATAAACCTTTTCCCTTGCCCCTCACCTTGTAAGCAGCAATAGCATCTTTCTGCATAGTTCTGAGAGACTGAAGCTCCTCGAGGGTGTTCTGAAGTTGGCTCTGATAGGTAGCAAGCTCATCCTAGAAATACCAAATAGAATTAACCCACAGCAATTTGGGAGATAAAGAAAACAAAGCACAAGTGCTGGGGAGATGATGGCTCAGTTAGTAAAGTGCCTGCCACACAAACATGAGGGCCTGAGTTTAATCTTCAGCACTTAGGTGAATGGCTGGGCATGGTGGCACACACTTAAGTCTAGTGCTGGGAAGCTGGAGACAGACAGATCCCTGGGGCTTGCTGGCTTTGACTAGCCAACCTAGCCTAATCTGCAATCCCAGGTCTTTGTGAGAAACCCTGTCTCAAAAGACAAGGTAGACAACTTGAGGTATAACCTAAAATTTTCCTCTGGCCTTCACATGCATGTACACACATGCCTATGGCACAAAGAGACATCTGTGGGACAGGAAAAGAGCTGTGCCAATAGCACAGGGAGGCACATGTGGAACAGGACAGGGTAGGCAAGGTGGGGAGTCCAGTCCTGGCTTCAGAAGAGATTCTGCCAGGGTGTACAAGGCACACCGGTATTTGTTTGAACATAGTTAATATAAGAAACTATTAAAGTTAGCTCATTGCTGGGATGGAGTGGAAAAGACATCTACAAAAACATGGTGTGCCAGGAAATAAATAAGTTCTGAGGTGTTCCTTCTTTGGAGTTCTCCCACTCTCTGGAGTTCTCTCTCATTTTTCTCTAATAAATCTGTGTTGACTAAGTAAACTCTTGTAACAAAGACTTCTTCTACTTCCACTGTGCCGTACGTAATTCCTACCTCTTGAGAATTGTGAGTAGGGCTAAGGATTAGCTCAATAGCATTAATACTTGTTTTGCTTACACTATGCCCTGGGCTCAGTCCCCAGCACCACCAAAACAAAATTTGTGAGTATAATAAGCAACAGAAACAGTTAAGTTTGACATCTTATTATCTATATACAGGGATTTGAGGAGGCTACCGTAACTGCATCTGGACACCTTTACCTACGCCGTTCCCATTGGAGCATTTCCTTCTTCCTTCCAGTCATCCAAATCCAAACGATTCTCCAATTCTAGTCTCATACCTTTCCTTCATTGTCTATCCCCGGACCCTCTCAGAAGTCCTGAACACTTAGAAATTACAAATGTGACAAAACTTCATTCTCACTAATAATTATCATATACTATTTCCATTGTTGTACTTATTTGAAACTTCATCAAAGTTTGAAATATTTATAGCAGGAACATTCTTTTGTGTTCAAACTTTACCCAGTGTGTGACTGAAGGAGTCAGCCATAGCTCCCTCATAATGCCTTTCCTACATGAAGCATCTTTATGGAAAGAACTTTCCAAGGCATGCTGTATTTCTGAGGGCTTTACAGTTTCTCATTATTTGAATAAAGGTATGAGGTCAGAAGAAAGAAGCAGCCCTCCAAAAGAGTTTTCCTAAGGGATTTCTCGTGGCCCAGGTCTCACACACCGTAAAGAAACGGACAGCATCAGAGATTTGCAGGAAATCCTTAGACTGCCCCATAGACAACCGTGCATCCTTGCATTGAAAGCAGATCATTTTCCCTTCTGGCTTACTGAACAGTTTCAGGTTCTCTCCGTGCTCTTGGCACTGCGGATGGCCCTTGAGCAGGGGTGAATTCTTAATCTTCTCTACCAGCTTCTCCAGCACAAGGTTGAATGTACAGTTGCTATACTGGCATAGCATCTTACAGTCAGGACAGAACGTTTCCTTTGCATGCAGTTTCCAGAAGTTTTGAATACAGACTTGGCAGAAATTGTGGCCACAGCTCAGCATCAGTGGATCATGGAACCAATCATTACACAGTGGGCAGTGTAGCTCCATCGTAATATCATGTATCACCACTTTTGAGGGTGTGTGGATGGTTGAATCAGCCATTTCAACATAGTTGCCTGGATCAAAGTTGGAGGAGGGCCCGGAGGATACCTTTGGGAAAGAATAGCTCAGTTAAGGCTCTCTTACTGCCCATCTCAGTACACATGGATGTAGAACTCCATTCCTAAAGGACCTGAGAATTGATTCACCTAAAGCATCATAACCTCTTCTTTGAAAATAATGCAATGGAAGTTGAAGAGATGACTCAGCAGTTAAGGGCACATACTGCTGTTGCAGAGGACCCAAGTTCAGTTCCCAGCACCCACTAAAAATGGCTATAACTCCAGTTTCTGGAAACCCAACACCTTTTCTGGCCTTCACAGGAACTACACTCATTTGGACCCATATACACATAATTTAAAGTAAATAAATAAAATAAATTTAAAAATAAAACAATACAGTGAATTTAATGTCTTCTAACATCATAGTTTGTGGCACTATTTCAAGCTTTAATGTAGGCCCAAAGCAGGAGAAGAAAGTACTCTTTCAAAGATAAAGATACATATTTTGTTGCATATTACTCTCTTTACCAATTTTTTTCAATTATGCTTTAAAATTTTATTTCCAGTTCCTCTTTCATTGATTATTTTTATTTTTTGTGGATCATGCATACCTAGAAATGAAGTGTCTGGGGCATCTTGAGCACACAGTTATGATCCCACTGACATCAGAATACACACTATTTTCATTTGTACATGGAATGAAAATATAATAATACTGTTTTCATATGTACATGAAACATTCTCTAAAACCATATGTTAAGTCACAAGACAAATCTTAATACATTTAAATGGATTAAAGTCATATGAAGTATATGATGGTTTGAATAAGATTGGCCCCTATAGGCTGATAGATTTGAATGCTTGGTCATTAGGGAGTGTACTACATGACAGGGTTTAGGAGGTGAAACCTTTTTGAAGGAAGTGTGTCACATGGGGTTAGTCTTGAGGTTTTAAGGGCCCAAGCTAAGCTGAGCGCCCCCCACCCCACTGTCTGCATATCCTGATGTAAAGCTCTCAGCTACCTCTCTAGCACCATGTCTGCCTATGTACTGCCATGCTTCCCAGCATGATGATAATGGACTAAACCTCAGAATGTAAACAAGACCCAATTAAATGCTTCCCATTATAAGAATTGCCATGGTAATGGCGTTTCTCCACAGCAATAGAACAGTGACTAAGACAATTTTCTCAGATACTACAGAAAGGAACTAGAAATCAATAATAAGCAAAATGGAAAATTCACAATTATGTGAAAATTAAATAACATGCTCTTAATTAACCAATGGGTCAAAGAAAGAGATAAAGAGAATATTTTGATATGAATGAATAAAAATAAAATTTATAATAAAACTTATAATAAAAAGTAGCACTACCTGGGAAATGTATAGTTGTAAACACTAACATTGAAAAACTAAAATAAGGTGGCATTTAGTAAGGACTAGAATGCTTGCTTAGTGCATAAAGGCCTTTGGCTCAGTTCCTAAAACCAGCAGCATCAACAACAAAACTTAAAAAATTAAGAAAGAGTTTAGTGCCCTGACAAGTTACTTGGGAATCTGAGACAGAAGGGTTGCTTGAGTCTAGGAATTTGAGTTCAGCCTACGCAACATGAAGGGGTCTTGTCTAGGATCTCGTAAATGGTCTGGGAACATAAGTCAATGGTTGAGCATGTGCTCACCATGCCCCGGACCCCTCAGCACCCCAAGAGTAAGTCAGTAAGTAAATACATAAATGAATTCACAATAGAATGCCTAAATTTCCCTTAAAGAACAGGTGAGAAGAAAGAACAAACCAAACCCGAAGCTAGCAGAAGGAAGAAAACACAGCGGAGGTAAGTGAAATAGAGAACAATAGAATCAGATCGAAAGTGTAGCTTGTTTTGCCAAACTTGAGGGTACACATCTATAATCTCACATATAGGATATTGGGGGGGGGAGCATCACCCATGGCTAACTGGCCTAAAATAAAAGTAGTGCTTTTAGTTGGTGGAGAAGCTACAAAATTGATTAGTTAAATTAATATTAAAAAAACAAGAATCAAATCACCAAGATTTGAAATGGTTTTATTTATTACAGGCCTCACATAAATAAAAAATCTTAGGCTATTATGCATAATTGTATGACAACAAATGTGTAACCTAGATGAAATAGGAATGGTCCTAGAAACATATCGACTATTAAAACTAACTCAAGAATAGAAAACCTGAACATTCCTGTAACAAGTAGGTTAATCCATAATATTTTTTTAAATAATTAAAAAAATCTCTCAACAAAGTGAAACCCAGGACCAGATGACTTCACTTGTTAATTTTATCAGTTAACAGATTAATATTAATCCATCTCAAATTCTCCCAGAAAATGGGGTGGTACTTCTTGACCCTTTATATGAAGTTAGCATTTTCCTGATACTAAAAGTTGGTAAATAAGAAAACAAACTATTCTTAGTCCTCCTTTCACAAAGTAAAAGACAAATTACATAAAGGAAGAAATTATTTACAAAACCTAGTTCTTGTGTCTAGAATCCAGAATAAAAGAACTCTTACAATACAAAGTTTTAACAACCATTTTTTTTAATAGAGAACTTGAATGGACATCAAAGAAAGCAAATAGAGAAGATGAGAAGATGTTCAATACCTTTAGCCATTATGAAAATTCACATGAGAATTTTGAGTTCATTACTCTCATATCTCACAATGAAATATAATTTCACACTAGGATTGATATAATTTGAAAAGGTTAATTGTTGGGGGCTGGAGAGAGGTCTCAGAGATTAAGAGCATTTACTGCTTTTCCAGAGGACTTGAGTTCCATCCTCAGCACCCACATGGCTGCTCACAACCATCTAAAACTCTGGTTCCAGATGCCTTCTGGTCCCAGGGGCACCAGTCATACCCGAGATATTCAGACATATGAAAGCTAAGCACCCATACACATTTTCTAAAGGACATTGCTAATGAGAATATAAAATAATGCAGTCATCTGTGTACTTCCTCAAAAACTTGAGCACAGAGCTATGCATGGTGGCACATGCCTTTAATCCCAGCACCCAGGAGTTAGATCTCTGTGAGTTAGGCCAACCTGGTCTGTATAGTAAGTTCCAAGACAGCAATATAGAGCTATATTGTGAGATCCTGTCTCAAAAAAAAAAAAAAAAAACCAAAAAAACCTATGAACTTTAAAGACAGCTCAGTTAGAGTTCTTGCTGCATAAGTATACAGACCTGGGTTCAGATTTCCTACAGCAATATAAAAAAGCAGGTATGGCCATGTATTCCTGTAACCTCAATGCTGGCAAGGGTGGAGACAGGGATATCTCTGGGGCTTGCTGGCTACCAGCCTAGCCAGAAAGCAGTGGGAGACCCCGTCTGAAGAGAACAATAGAGGAAGATATAAAACTTTCTCCACTGGCCTCCACATACATGCTTATACATATGTACACTCACATGTGTACATACATGCATATATCACATGCACACACATACACTATACCATTATGCTGGAAAAGTGTTGCTTAGTGATTTGAGTACTTGTCTAGAATTAGTAAGAAACTGGGTTTAATTGCTAGCACCACAAAATAGCACAGAACAAATAAATTCCACGGAAAAGATCACTTAATATGATTTTGTTAATATAAAATATTCAACGTAGGTAAATCCCTAAGAGCCAGAAAGATTAGTGCTAAGACATATGGAAGAAAGAAAAGTGGGGAGTGATTGCTTAATGGAAAAGAGATTTCTTTTAAGGAAGACAAAAACATTTGGAAATAGAGGTAGCTGTTATACAACATTGTAAATGTACAAAATGCTACTGGATTGTACATTTTTAAATAGGTAATTTTATGTTAAATGTTATCTTAGTTTTTTTAATGAAAGGTATTTGATTTTAGAGCCTGGATTTTTATACTGAACAGTATTCTGCTTTGCAGAATGTTATATTATATGCCATACAAGACATGCTATTATTGATAAAGAGCCACCAAAGTTGTTTCAGTCTCCCCCTGTGGGGCTGATGCTTTTTATAAGCACATAGTGCTAGCTCTGCCCTATCCTCCACTTTGTCTGTGTGTTAGTAGGAAGCCTGCTACCTCCTCCTCCTGATGGCTGATAAAGGCAGTTTCTTTCCTGAACAGTTCCTAGACAGATGTTGGAGAGCCTCGCTGTCCTTTCCGTCTCCTCCGTGCCAGCTCACCGTCACATGGACTCTGCCTCCTCTATCTTAAATCTCTGTGACAAGCACATCTTGGAGAGCTCTGGCCTCAGCTTGTCTGTTCTCACTGCTGTGGGTGTTGGCTAGTAGGATGAAGCACTTCCTTTGAAAAACTATGTCGCTCTCTCTTTATGCAAGGTTTGTATCCCTAGTCCCCTCACATGTTCTGTTTGGCTTTTACTGTATTCTGTAGTCTAGTACCCAAAGCTTCTTAATGTCTCTAGCTTCTTTGTAAAGAGGTTTTCTAGTTTTTTGCTTTTGAGGATTTGTGTTTGCTTTTCCTGTGTTTTTCATTCTCCTTGAGTCTTTTTGATTGTTTGGGACAGGGTCTCCCTCAAACTCAAAATCTTCCTGCCTTTTCCCTTCCAACTATAGGGATTGCAGGCATGCCAGCACACCTTGTTCCCTCTTTACAAGTTTGGCCCTACAAAGAACAAGAGGTTCTTTAGAAGGGAGAATCAGTTTTTATTATTTCACCATTCGAAAACAAAATCTTAATTGTCACTAACACTTTTCCAACATTTCTGTACGTTTAGGGAACGATATGTATGTATGTACACATGGGAGGGGATGAATTTCAATGTAATATACCATCGTGACAAGATGAGTAATGAAACATCAGCCATAATCTGTGTGGATGCTATTTCTCAAAGAATATAAATTGAGTTCCTTTGCAGCCCATAGGAAGGGAGACTCAAAGTCAATATTTAGCAATGCTATAAACAATCTTATGTGTTATTCTCTACACACTTGACTTTTTAAACTAAGATTTCTCTTCAGCATCTACTGAAGGCATTATTAAAGTAACTGCCATTCCCACAGTCCCTGCTAAAGGTCAGGCCTACATATACCATGTGACTTCTCCCTTTCCCAGACCACAGCTGGGCATCTGCACCATTTCATAGTCTGTCCGGCAACCCCCATTGTTACCTAATGCAAAAGATGACCTGTGCAAACCAGAGCCTCTCATGAACTCTAATCTGAAAATGAAAGAGTCAGAAAACAAACAATAGGAGCAACAAGACCACTGTGGAACACCGAAAATTATTAAAGAAACAGGATCTACCCAGGTACAGTAGAGTGCACCTTTAGTCGCAGCACTTGGGAGGCTGAGTTCAAGGCCAGCCTGGTCCATATAGCAAATTCCAAGACAGCCAGAGAGACCTGTCAGAGAGGGGGAAGGGGCAGATAAATTTTAAACAAAAATCAGAAGAAATGGAGAGATGCAGGTAAAATCATTGACAAAGAAAAAAGAAAAGGGCTTGTAAGATGGCTCTGTGGCTAAGAGCGTTTACTGCTGCTGTGTTAGAGGACCAGAATTCAGATCCCAGAACTCCAAAGGGTCACATCTTCTGTCCTCCATAAACACACACACACAATTTGAGAAACAATTTAGAGAGAAGTGAATGAAGAAAGCAGCGGCGTTCCATTAAGCACTTCGCTGGCCTTTGGTTCTCCTGGATTCTTAGGCCTGACCTATAACCTTGCTGTGGTGGGGGCCAGCAAATGTGTTGGAGGTGCCTGACTCTGCTCTAACCGTACACTTTGTCCTCGTCCTCCTGAACTCACTCTAGCCTTTGGCCCTCGACGCATTGCCACCCTGGTTCTTCTCCTCCTCTTCCTATTCTGATGATCTCCGCCTTTCTTCTGACTCTATACTCTTCTTAACAAATGACTACTTCCATGGCTTCATATACAGCCCCTACACAGGTGAATCCCAAATCTGTACTTCAGAGTTCAGGACTGACCTTGAAAACCAGCACTAAGCTGGCATGGTGGCTTGCCTGTAGTAGTCCTAGTACTTGGGATACTGAGGCAAGAAGATAATCCTGTGTTTCAAGCACCATGGGCTACAAAGATGTCTAATTTTATGTCAATTTGACACAAGCCAGAGACATCTGAAAGGAATGAACCCCAATTGAGAAAAAGCCTCCATAAGATTGGGCTGTAGGCAAGCCTATGAGGCATTTTTTAAAAAAATAGTTATTGATGTGGGAGGGTCAGCCCATTGTGGGTAGTGCCACTTATGAACTGGTGTTCTGTTTCCATAAGAAAGCAGGCTGACCAAGCCATGAGGTGCAAGCCAGTAAGCAGCACTCCTCCATGACCTCATCAGCTCCTGCTCCAGGTTCCTGCTCTGCTTGGGTTCCTGCCCTGACTTCCTTCAGTGATGAGCTGTGATACAGACATGTAAACAAAATAAATCCTTTCCTCCCAAGCTTCTTTTGGTCATGGGGTTCCATTGCAGCAATAGTGGTCCTGACAAGACACCACCATTCCCATCCCGACTCAGATCCACCCACAAAGGATTGACTTTAAAAACTGAGCACAACGGAACACACCTACAATCCCAGCACTTGGGAGACCCAAGCAGCCTTAGATACTAGCAAGTCTTCAGCCAGTCTAGGGCTATATGAAACCCTGTTTTAAAGAGAAAATTGACCTTGGAAATAAAAACACAACTCATCTAGACACAAGCAATATGGCAGAACCAGCTCTAATTAAACTAAAAAACAAAAACAAAGAAAAAAAACCACTTCTTCCTGAGTTTGTCCACAGGAGGAGGAAAGACTCAAAACTTGCTGGCTTCTCAAAGGTGTCATGTCCTTCACTATTTCCAGAAGTAACAGGAAGTTCATTGTCATACAATCTTCTGTTTTGTTATTAAGTCTTCCTGACTTTGACCTTAAAAGAATCAGAGTGTAGAGTGAAAAGGCAATGGCAGTTGGTTTTTCTCCTCCAGAAAATGTAAACACAGTATTTGTTGCTCAGTTTGCTTCAGTAGCCGAGGACAAAGAAGAGTGTGAGCAGACCTCAGAGTCGAGCAGTAGAGGGGCTTAGAGCTTATGATCGTCATAGCAAAGAGCTGCATGCAACAAATTCAACCTCAAGCTGGTTGTGGGGGACGGGCCTGGACTCCCAGCATTTGCGAGGTGGAAGCAGGAGGGTCTTGAGTTCCAGACCAACCTGCATAAAGAGATCTCACCTCAAAACTTAAACCTACCAAATCATAACACCAAACAGTAAGTTTCATAAGTAAAAATTGGGGGAAAATGATGTCAGCGGGGGATGGGGAGGTCATGTGTTGGGATTACTTGAGGAGCTTTAGTAGGGTTTCCCCTCTTCTGGTAAATTATCATTTTCTTTAGTCTCTCTGACAACACTAAAGTTTAGAAGTCTGACTTCCTTTACTTTAGTTTTAAGGTGTCTTAGAACAAGGAAATCTATTTAAAACCTTTATCTGGGCTGGGAAAAAGGGAAATGGCTCAGCAGGTAAAGATGCTCACCTCCAAGCTTGACGACCCAAGTTCAATCCCTGGGACTCACATGGAAGAAGGAGTGAACAGATTCCTGCAAACTGTCCTCTGACCTCCACACTTGCTATTGCATGCACATCCACACATGTACACAAAATACACAAATGTAATTCTAAAAATATTAACTTCTCTATTTTAACTTAACACACCAAATGTGATAGTATGAGAAAACATTATAATTAATAATTTTTCATCTAAAGGAAATAATGCTATTGATAAAGAGTAAACTTTTGTATAATGTTTATTTTTGTTATTTTCAAAAGTTATGGTGGAGTTTCTTACTTTTTTTCCCTCCTCTCTTATTTCTGTTTATTTTTCCAAAGGCCTAGAGAGAGCATAGAAGGTTAAAGCTACACATTAAATATTTCCTTGATTTCCTTTCTTGATCCGCAGTCCGTACCCAATTCCTATGATTTTGTTTTCCACACTATCCAGAAAGCCTGCAGTGTTGTTGGAAGCTTACCTCCATGGAGCTTGGTCATCAGGCCACCAGGGGGTAGAGACAGGCAACTTGGCTTTGCTCAGTGGGCCCAGGATAGCTGCAGACCAGTAGTCTTGGACCTGTTAGTTTACTAGGGACAGACTCAGGGCTCATGAGAGGAGGAGGAAAAGTCCAGGAGCTGGAGAAGAGAGGCAAGGCCAAAGAGAGGTCTGGCAGGTTCCGTGACAGTTTGTCAGTTGCCTTGGTCACACTCACTTTCAAGAAACTCTGATCAGATTGGAATGGCCTGCCAACCCCTTTCATTTTAGTTTATTTGGGGTGGGGTTCTTTTAAATTTCAGGTGGTAGTCCAATTTTTAAATATTTAACCTTGTGTGTGCCTGTGCATGTGTGTGCCACATGTGTGGAGATGCCCAGAAAGCCCAGAAGGAGGATCAAATTCCCTGTGGCTAGAGTTACAGGTAGTTGTAAAATCCACCTGGCGTGGGTGCTGCTATCAGACTCTGTCCTCTGTAAGCAAAGCTAAGCCATCTCTCCAGCCCTGGTAATGTCATCTTCAGATTTACAGATCTCACTTCTGAATGAGGCTGTTCTAAAAGAGAGAGCTCAGACAGCAGCATCAGCTATACACTTGACTCAAGAGACAGCCTTCACACACACACACACACACACACACACACACACACACACACACACAGGCCCGCCATCTCAAGGACACTGGACCTTTAGCTGGTAGCTCTTTCCCTCTCACCTTCTTGCCATCTGTTGAAGCAGATCTGAGCGAGTAGCAGGGTCTGAGGGTCTGAGGTTCGGCCCTAAGGAGGCAGGGAAGATGCTTTCACACAGGTTGCTCTAGCGCTTTTAGCTTAGAGATTTGTACTAGACCATGCTCAGGGCATGTAAAGAACTATCTCAGAGCCAGCAGGTTTGTTGTTTTGTTTATAGTAATTCCAACCCAATATATTGTCTGGAGTGGGTAGTACCTGACTGCTATCCAGCCTTACCATGCACCACTCTGCTGCCAGAGTTAGTAACTGCCCCTATGCCTTGCTCCTCTTGCTTTGCACAGGCTGTCCCATCTGCTAGGGTGCGCTCTCTGCCAAGAGAGTTACCCAGAAGTCAGAGAGAGGTAGCTCTTTACGTAACTGCACCTTACAGCTGTTTCCATCATGACTCTGATTATACTGCGTTGTTTCTTTCATAAAACCTATTTGCTTTATATATCTCCCAAGAAACTGTGAGCTTCTTGAGAGGAAGGCTATCTTCTTAAGCCCCCAGGCCTACCACACTATCAATATGTAATAAACGCTGGCTGAGAGAGTGATCAAATGAGGGGCACTTATGAATGGCCTATACCCCCCTCCTCCTTTCTGTTTGCTTGTTTGGTTTTATTATATTTGGGAGGAGGTAGCTTGGTTGTTTGGTTGACTTGGTTTGATTGTCGTTTTGGTTTGGTTTTGGTTTTAGAAGCAGGGTCTCTCTACATAGTGTTGACTGTCTTGGAATTCACTATGTAGACCAGATTGGCCTCAAACTCATGAAGATCTGCCTACCTCTGCCTCACAAGTGCAGGGATTAAATGCCCTGCATGTATGTTTGGTTTTTATATTTGGTGCTATGATTAGCTCAGTACCTTGTACATGCTAGACAAGCACCCTAATTACTGCCCTACTCCAGCCTTCTTTCCAATTGGATGGCTAAACAACCGCTGCTCTTGTTCATAAAAAGGGAAGAGAGTGGCTCGTTCACAAAAAGCACTCTCCTATCACAGAAGCCAAGGGGCATGGTGACACCACACTGGCGGTCTCTCTGTCTTCCCTGTAGAAGATCAGTGAGAGCGGTAGAGCCACGCTGGGGGCCTCGTGTCTTTTGTGTGCCTCAGAAGAAAGGAATGTAAGTCACATTTCCTCTGCTGCAAACTAAGAGGGAAGGGACAGTCTCTGAAACACTGCCTGGTTGACGTCTTCTGTAGCATGAGGGTCTCATGTCACTGGACAGTTTTCTCCAGTCAGAAATCTACCTGCATGATCCCGTGGCACTGAAACGCCACAAGAGGAGATGCACAAGGCTAACCTTTAAAACATTATGCTCTGCTGGCAGAAAATGCTGTGGGCTGCTAGGCATGGTTGTGTACACCTGTAAAACTGCACGTGCCTTTAGTCCCAGCACTATGAACACCATGGCTAGATAGTTTTCACCCTCTTATGCCTTCCTTGCAACAGGGATTAAATTTCAACACAAATAAACACAGTGTGTTGGTTTAAAAATAACTGTCAGAACATCCTTAGATCTCACAGGTCGTGGTTGCCATAAAATGACATGGAAAATCCAGCCAGGTAGTTTATCTGTCCTAAGCACCAGGCACATGTAAATACAATACCAATGATGGTTGATTTTTTTTTCTCCAAACACATTAGTACAGTTTAAGTATTTTTCTCTTTTTATTATTGTTTTTATTGAGCTATATATTTTTCTCTGATCCCTTCCCTTCCTCCCCCATTCCCTTTTACACTTTCCCATAATCCCCATGCTCCCAATTTACTCAGGAGAACTTGTCTTTTCTACTTCTCATGTAGATTAGATCCATATATGTCTCTCTTAGGGTCCCCATGTTGTCTAGGTTCTCTGGAATTGTGAATTGGAGGCTGGTTTTCTTTGCTTTGTTTAAAAACCACTTATGAACACATTCAACACAATGCCCATCAAAATCCTAGCAAAATTCTTTACAGACCTCGAAAGAATGGTACTCAACTTCATATGAAAAAGCAAAAAACCCAGGATAGCCAAAACAATCCTGTACAATAAAAAAATTTCTGGAGGCATCACAATCCCTGACTTTAAATTCTACTACAGAGCTTCAGTACTGAAAACAGCCTGGTATTGGCATAAGAACAGACAGGAAGACCAATGGAACCAAATAGAAGACCTGGATATCAATACACACACCTACAAACACCTGATTTTTGACAAAGAAGCAAAAAATATCAAATGGAAAAAAGAAAGCATATTTAACAAATGGTGCTGGCATAACTGGATATCAACATGTAGAAAAATTCAAATAGACCCATATCTATCGCCATGCACAAAACTCAAGTCCAAATGGATCACAGACATCAAAATAAAGCCAGCCACACTGAACCTTATAGAAGAGAAAGTGGGAAATACACTTGAACGCATTGGCACAGGAGACCACTTCCTAAATATAACACCAATAGCACAGACACTAAGAAACAATTAATAAATGGAACCTCCTGAAACTGAAAAGCTTCTATAAAGCAAAGGACACTGTCAACAAGACAAAACGGCAGCCTACAGAATGGGAAAAAAATCTTCATCAACCCCACATTGGACAGTGGACTGATCTCCAAAATACACAAAGGTCTCAAGAAACTTGTCATTAAAAGAACAAATAATCCAATAAAAAATGGAGTACAGACCTAAACAGAGAACTCTCAACAGAGGAATCTAAAATGGCTGAAAGACACTTAAGGAAATGTTCAACATCCTTAGTCATCAGGAAATGCAAATCAAAACAACTCTGGGATTCCATCTTACACCTGTAAGAATGACCAAGATCAAAAACACTGGTAGCAATTTATGCTGGAGAGGTTGTGGGGAAAAGGGAACACTCCTGCATTGCTGGTGGGAATGCAAGCTGGTACAACCCCTTTGGATGTCAGTGTGGCGATTTCTCAGAAAATTAGGAAACGGCCTTCCTCAAGACCCAGTAATACCACTTTTGGATATATATCGAAAGGATGCTCAATCGTGCCACAAGGACATGTGCTCAGCTATGTTCATAGCAGCTTTGTTTGTCATAGCCAGAACCTGGAAATAACCAAAAGGCTCCTCAACCAAAGAATGGATGAGGAAAATGTGGTACATTTACACAATGGAGTACTACACAGCAAAAAAAAAAAAAATGACAGCTTGAATTTTGCAGGAAGATGGATGAAGCTAGAAAACATTATTTTGAGTGAGGTAACCCAGACACAGAGAGACAATTATCACATGTACTCACTCATAGGTGGTTTTTAAATATAAAGCAAAGAAAACCAGTCTACAAACCACAGTCCCAGAGAACTTAGACAACAATGAGGACACTAAGAGAGACTTACATAGATCTAATCTACATGGGAAGAAGAAAGTAGAAAAGACAAGACCTCCTGAGTAAATTGGGAGCATGGGGACCTTGAGGAGGATAGAAGGGGGAGTGGAGAGACAGGGAGGGGAGCAGAGAAAAATGTAGAGCTCAATAAAAATCAATGAAAAACAAAAAATAGAAAAGAAAAAAGAGCAAATTATTAATAAAAGTAATAAACATTGAAAAAAACATTTATAAGTGAGTACATATGATAATTGTCTTTTTGGGTCTGGGTTACCTCACTCAATATGATGTTTTCCATTTGTCTGCAAATTTCAAGATATCCTAATTTTTTTCTGCTGTATAGTACTTCATTGTGTAAATGTACCACATCTTCTTTATCCATTTTTTGGTCAAAGGGCATCTACGTTGTTTTAGGTTCTGGCTGTGACAAATGATGCTGCTATAATTTAGCAGCATAATTGAGCACATGAACTTGTGATATGATTGAGCATCCTTTCGATATATATCCAAAAGTAGTATTGCTGGGTCTTCAAGTAGGTTGTTTCCTAATTTTCTGAGAAATTGCCATACTGATTTCCGTAGCAGCTGTACCGGTTTACATTCCCACCAGCAATGCAGGAGTGTCCCCTTTACCTCATATTCTCTCCAGCATAAACTTTCATCAGTCTTTTTTATCTTGCCCATTCTGACACATGTAAGATGAAATCTCAGAATTGTTTTGATTTGCATTTCTCTGATGTCTTAAGGATGTTGAGCATTTCCTTAAGTGTCTTTCAGCCATTTTAGATTCCTCTGTTGAGAGTTCTCTGTTTAGGTCTGTACTCCATTTTTTATTGGATTATTTGTTCTTTTAATGACAAGTTTCTTGAGACCTTTGTGTATTTTGGAGATCAGTCCACTGTCCAATGTGGGGTTGATGAAGATTTTTTTCCCATTCTGTAGGCTGCCGTTTTGTCTTGTTGACAGTGTCCTTTGCTTTATAGAAGCTTTTCAGTTTCAGGAGGTTCCATTTATTAATTGTTTCTTAGTGTCTGTGCTATTGGTGTTATATTTAGGAAGTGGTCTCCTGTGCCAATGCGTTCAAGTGTATTTCCCACTTTCTCTTCTATAAGGTTCAGTGTGGCTGGCTTTATTTTGATGTCTGTGATCCATTTGAACTTGAGTTTTGTGCATGGCGATAGATATGGGTCTATTTGAATTTTTCTACATGTTGATATCCAGTTATGCCAGCACCATTTATTGAATATGCTTTCTTTTTTCATCTTATAATTTTTATTTGCTTCATTGTCAAAAATCAGGTGTTTGTAGGTGTGTGTATTGATATCCAGGTCTTCTATTTGGTTCCATTGGTCTTCCTGTCTATTCTTATGCCAATACCAGGCTGTTTTCAGTACTGTAAACTCTATAGTAGAGTTTGAGATTAGGGATTGTGATGCCTCTAGAAGTTCCTTTATTGTACAGAATTGTTTTGGCTATCCTGGGTTTTTTGTTTTTCCATATGAAGTTGAATGTTGTTCTTTTGAGGTCTGTGAATAATTTTGCTGAGATTTTGATGGGAATTACATCAAAATTTGCTTTTGGCAAAATTGCCAGTATTACTATGCTAGTTCTACCTACCCAAGAGCATGGGAGACCTTTCCATTTTCTGGTGTCTTCCTTAATTTCTTTCTTAAGAAATTTAAAGTTCTTATCATATATGCCTTCCAGTTGATTGGTTAGAGTTACTTCTAGATATTTTATGTTATTTGTGGCTATTGTGAAAGGTGATATTTCTCTGATTTTTTTCTCAGCCCATTAATCATCTGTGTACAGGAGGACTACTGATTTTTTTCAAGTTAGTCTTGTATCCTGCTACAAGGTGTTAATAAGTTGTAGAAGTTCCTTGGTAGAATTTTTGGAGTCATTTATGTAAACTATAATATCATCAGCAAATAATGAGGGTCTGACTTCTTTTCCAGTTTGTATCCTCTTGATCTCCTTTTGTTGTCTTATTGCTCTAGCTAGAACTTCGAATATTATATTGAATAGATATGGAGAGAGTGGACAGCCTTGTCTTATTCCTGATTTCAGTAGGACCACTTTGAGTTTCTCTCCATTTAGTTTGACATTGGCTGTTGACTTGCTGTATATTGCCTTTACTATCTTTAGGCATATTTTTTTGTATCCTTGCTTTCCCCAAGACCTATATCATGAAGGAATGTTGTATTTTGAGAATAAGTTAATAAGAAATCTGAGCTAATAGGCCAACCAGTTTATAATTAATGTAGACCTCTGTGTGCTTCTTTGGGGCTTACCAACTGTGGGATTCAGGTGGAACAGAAACCTCTGTCAACATATTTGAGTATTTTCGCATCAATGTTCATGAATGAGATTGATCTGTAATTCTCTTTCTTTGTAATGTTTTTATGTGGTTTTGGTATCAGGGTAATTGTAGCCTCCTAAAAAAGAGTTTGGCAATGTTTCTTCTTTTCTATTGTGTAGGACAATTTGAGGAGTTTTGGTATTCTTCTTTGAAAATAGAATTCTGAGCTGAAACCATCTTGTTCTGGGCTTTTTTTTGGTTGGGAGACTTTTGATGACTGTTTCTATTTCTTCAGCAGTTATAGGTCTGTTTAATTTGCTTATCTGGTCTTGATTTAATTTTGGTAAGTGATATTTATCCAGAAAATTGTCCATCTCTTTAAGTTTTCCAATTTTGTGAAGTACAGGTTTTCGAAGTACAACCTAATGATTCTTTGTATTTCCTCCGTGTCTGTTGTTATGTCCTCCTTTTCATTCCTGATTTTGTTAATTTGAATATTCTCTCTCTGCCTTTTGGTTAGTTTGGATAAAGGTTTGTCTATTTTGTTGATTTTCTCGAAGAACCAACTCTTTGTCTCATTGATTCTTTGTATTGTTTTCTTTGTTTCTGTTTTGTTGGTTTCAGCTCTCAATTTGATCATTTCCTGCCGTCTAGTCCTCCTGGGTGAGTTTGCTTCTTTTTGTTCTGGAGTTTTCAGGTGTTCTGTTAACTCACTAGTTTGGGATTTTTCCAGCTTCTTTATGTAGACATTTCATGCTATGAACTTTCCTCTTAACACTGCTTTTGTTGTGTCCCATAGATTTGGGTATGTTGTGTGGTCATTTTCATTTAATTTTAAGAAGTCTTTAATTTCTTTATTTCTTCCTTGACCCTTTGATGATTCATGTGAGCATTGTTTAATTTCCATGTGTTTGTGGGTTTTCTGAAATTAATGTTGCTGTTGAATTCAAATTTTAAGCCATGGTGATCCGATAAGATGCATGGAGTCATTCCAATTTTTTTTTTGTATCTGTTGAGGTTTGCTTTGTTACCTAGCATGTTGTCAATTTTTGAAAAGGTTACATGAGGTGCTGAAAAGAAGGTATATTCTTTTATGTTTGATGGAATGTTCTATTGATGTTTGTTATGTTCACTTAAGTCATAACATCTGTTAGTTCCCTTATTTCTCTGTTAAGTTTCTGTCTGGCAGACCTGTCCAGTGGTGAGAGTAGGGTGTTGAAGTCTCCCACTATTAGTATGTGTTTAAGTGTGATTTAAGTTTTAGTAGTGTTTCTTTTACATAAGAGGGTACCCTTGTATTTGGGGCATAGATGTTCAGTATTGAGATTTCCTCTTGATGGATTTTTCGTGTAACAAATATGTCCTTCTTTGTCTCTTTTGATTGACCTTAGTTTGAAGTTTATTTTGTTAGATATTAGGATAGCTACACCAGTTTGTTTATTAGGTCCATTTGATTGGGAAAACAAATTTTTTCCAACCCTTTACTCTTAGGTGATGTCTGTCTTTGAGGTTGAGGTGTGTTTCGTTTCAGAATGATGGATTTTGTTTTTGTATCTAATTTGTTAGCCTGTCTTCTTATAGGTGAGTAGAGTCCATTTATATTAAAGGGTATTAATGACCAATGAATGCTAGTTCCTGTTATTTTAGCTTTCGTTGTTAGTAATGTTATTGTGTGTGTTTTCCCCCTCTTTGGTATTTGCTACTGTGAGATCATCTATTGTCTGTGTTTTTGTGGCTGTAGATAACTTCCTTGGGTTGGAATTTTTTTTTTTTTTGTATTTTGTGTATGTCTGGGTTTGTGGCTAGGTATTGGTTAAATCTGGTTCTGTTATGGAATATCTTGTTTGTCCATCTATGGTGATTGAAAGTTTTGCTGAATATAGCAGTCTGGGCTGGCATCTGTGGTCTCTTAATGTCTACATAACATTTGACCAGGACCTTCTGGCTTTCACTGCTTCCATTGAGAAGTCAAGTGTAATTCTGATAAGTCTGCCTTTATATGTTATTTGGCCTTTTTCCTTTGCAGCTCTTAAAATTCTTTCTTTACTCTGTGTGTTTAGTGTTTTTATTATTATATGATGAGGGGACTCTTTTTGGTCCAGTCTATTTGGTGTTTTGTAAGCTTCTTGTATCTTCATAGGCACATTTTTCCTTCGATTGGGAAAGTTTTCTTCTATGATGTTGTTGAATATATTTTCTGTGCTTTTCTCTTTCTTTTATTCCTATTATTCTTAGGTTTGGTCTTTTCATGATGTCCCATATTTCCTGGATATTTCATATTAAGCTTTTGTTACAGTTAACGTTTTCTTTGACTGATGAGTCTATTTCCTCCATCGTATCTTCAATACTTGAGATTCTCTCTTCCATCTCTTGTATTCTGCTGTTTATGCTTGCCTTTGAGGTTCCTGATTGTTTTCTCATATTTTCCATTTCCAGAATTCCCTTGTTTTGTGTTTTCTATATTGTTCTATTTCAGTTTTCAAGTCTTGAATTGTTTCTTTCACCTTTTGATTGCTTTTTCTTGGTTTCTTTAAGGAATTTGTTGATTTCTTCCAATTTTTTGTTTGTAGTTTCCTCCATTTCTTTGAGAGAATTTTTCATTTCCTCTGTAAGAGCCTCAAACATTTTCCTAAAGTGATTTTTTAGATCATTTTCTTCTATTTCATCTGTATTGGTTTGTT
Organism: Myodes glareolus; assembly: GCF_982192425.1. Classification (NCBI taxonomy): domain Eukaryota; kingdom Metazoa; phylum Chordata; class Mammalia; order Rodentia; family Cricetidae; genus Myodes; species Myodes glareolus. The sequence continues at coordinate 49,285,465 of NC_142035.1, read as the reverse complement.
CAAGTCTTGCTGTTGTAGAGCCACTAGTTTTTGTTGTTGTCATGTTGCTCTTTGTGGTGCTGAGTGTGTTCTTACCATGTCTACCCACCTTTCCTCTGATTGGTATACTTGTGGCCATGTCTCTGGTGATGAATCTCCCAGGTGCCAGTGGGTCCAGGGTTTAGATGCCTGCTCCTCATGGTGGAGTCAGAACCAGTGTTCTAGTCACCCTGGAAGGTCACTCGGCATTCCCGGAGGTCCTTTGGGCCTGGTCTTGTGGATGTTGCTTGCTTGGGTCTGTTCCCACAGAGGTTGTTGGCCTGGGCTTGGACCTGTGAAGGTTGCTAACTGAGGCCTGGTCCTGCAGAGGTTGCTGGTTCCCAGTTTAAGTTTTTTTTTTTTTTAAAGAGAAATTCACAAGGCACCAACTGTGGAACATATGGCCACATTTTTTAGTGTTTCTGTGCTTGCTGAGGGTTGAGTCAGCCCCGGGCTGGCCAAGCTAGCAAGCTCTCTGCCACGGAACATACCCCTCCACTCTATGACTGCATTCCATCCATGTGACTCTCCAGTGCCTTCCCATGCAAATCGGACACTCAGTATAATCAGACCGTCACTGGAATCTTGGAGAGTCAAGTCAGCTGCTCCAGGCTGAAGGTGACTTTGAAACATGGTCTCAGGGAACCCAGAATGGCCTCAGACTTGTTCTCTAGTTTAACCTTGAATACCTGATCTCCCCTGGTTTGCTTGCCTTCACTTCTAGAATGCTGGGATTACAGGTGTGTGTCACCATGCCCAGTTTATTAAGTCTGTGGCTTACTGCATGCTAGACTAGCCCTCTTCTTAAACCCTCGACTGAGCTTAATCTCAGACCAAGGGTAATTTGTGACACCTCAGTGATTATGCAAAATGGTTTTTTGCGTAAAGCCCTCAGTGGTCATTTGTTCTTAGCACCTTGACTAGCTCTGAGACTCTGTACCAACAACTCATAAATGACAGATAATAAACTGTTCCTATCTAAATGGCATGTGTTTTGATGTATGCCTATCAAACAGCCATCATCATTGAGGCCCAGAATCCTTTGCAATTCTTTTCCTTCCCTCCTTCCCTCCATGCAAACCCAGATCTGTTTTTTTTGTTTTTTGTTTTTTTTTTGTTGTTGGTCTTTTTGTGTGTGTGTGTGTGTGTGTCCCTAAAGATTACTTCATGATTTCTGTAGTTTTATATGAATGGAATTCTACATGATTCACTCATTTGTGGGGGCAGGGAACCTATTGTTCTTAGTCACCGCACAAACAATCTTCCTTCTGTGTCATCTCATTCCCAAAGGTACAAGCCTCTGCCTGGCTCTCTGCCTTTCTCCTGCCCACTTAGGCTCTGCCTCCACTTGTCCATCTGCTTTCCATTTTTAAAACCATTTCATGCATATTCATTGTTCAGTTTTTATTGCTGTATTGCCTTATTGCGTGTGTGTCAGTCACACGTGTGAAAGTTAGCAGATAGTTTACAGGTTGGTTTCCTTTCCTTTTACCGTTTGGGTCCTGGGGATCAAATTCAAGGCATCATGCTTGGCAGTAAGTGCTATCTCACTGGCCCCCAAACTAAATAGTTTTGGGCTTAATAAGCTTCCACATAAATCAGTTCTATCCCTTCTACCCCGTGGGTCCTGGGGAATCGAACTCAGGGCATCACGCTTGACAATAAACATCATGTCACCAACCCTCAAAAACAAGTTTGGTTTTTTGTTTGTTTGTTTGTTTTTGTTTGTTTTGTGAGAACTCTGAAGTGAAGAACTGCCTGCTGGTCTAAAGAATTCACATTCCCACTCCCAGCTCCTAGTTCATGCTATTTCCTTTTCTGTTCTCAGAATCCTTATGAGCTTGTTTTTAAAAAGACAGCAAAGTGAAGCACATCAAAACCCTTTAATATACATTTATTTGGGGGTTGGGAAAAAGAACAGCATTAGCTACAAGAATGTGTATTTATACCGCTGTTTTGCAAGGAAGAGTGTTTACCAGAAAGTTCTACAAGAGATTAAGATGTCCCCTGGTCTGAAATTAGAATTATGGGAGGAAAAAGAGAAATTTGTGCTTTGCACTAAACTTGGTTATGAGTTTGGTACTCCATTCCCTCCCTGCCTACCTCCCTTCCTCCCTCCCTCCCTTCCTCCCTCCCTCCTTTCTTTCTCAGCTACAGCAGCTGCCTTGGAAGAGGGGACTGTACCAGCTCAGGGATGAAGGAGATGCTCTGTAGAGAGAACAGAAACTGGGAAGTATGAAGGTCAGCGGTGATATCTCTGGTGTCAGTTAGGGATAAGTCTTCCTGGCAGGGAAGAGGGGAGGGAAGTGCAAGCGAGGCTGAGATGAAACTGCCAAGAAAGGAGATTCCAGAGTCTGGAGGGGCTCAGCCGAAGAGAAGCCTCAAATCCAGAGAAAACTTTTTTTAGTGGCTGGGCACAAAGTTTTTATCCTCACGGAAAAAAGCTCATTGGAGGTTCCGTGGCCAATGAGCCAGGGCACAGGAGAGATGTCCCTGGGGCATTTGAGAACCAGGCTCAGGTAGAGACTACAAACTTTTTATCTCTCAGTCTTTCTCATTCCTGATCTTTGAAAATGGAGGACGAAGATCCATGAAAATGGAGAGTAGGTAGGAGGACAAACTTTGATGTCACTGTGTCCCAATGTGCCCCTAGAGCCGCTGCCTAGCTTCCTCTTAGAGGCTTTGCTGAAGTTACACCAAAGGTAGGAGGCTCTTAGCTCTGCTGGATGGCATCAGTGGTAGGAACTCAAACATACTATCTATTTCTGTCTCTTTCAATGTGTGTTTAGAGGTCACTATTTCCTCTTGCAGGGGAAGTTCTACAAACATTCCATTTCCAGTCTTAAAAACAGCAAAGTATCAAGGCATTGAAAGCTCTCTATGCTGGGGAATTCCCAAGGAAGTAGAGGCCAAATTTTGTAGACCCGGTGCGAATTCAGAGAGATTACTCAGGAGCAGCTTGTAGTAACAGCAGCAGAGACCAGAATTTCCATGCTTATTTGACAACTCAGTGCCTAATTATTTCAGTGGATGGGGGAAAGTAGCGGTGGGTAGAAGAGCTCACATACAGGCCTCTACACATCATTGTATACCAGAAGCCTGTCTCTCTGGACATGTCCTTGGAGCTATCTGTGTGTGGGAAAAGGGAGTGAGTGGGTCTCCTTCATGCCATTGTCATGACAAATAGAGACAACTGCCAAGTGTACAGACATTCCAGAGACTGTTCTAGTCCTAGACTGCAGCTCGTGAGGAATGGGCGAGGAATATAATTGGTGCCCGGAAGAGCCACCTTTTACTTTGTGGGGTGGATGGCCACTGGACAGAGGTTAGTTGTGAGTCATGCATCGGTTCCTGAGACCAGGAGAGCTATGTGCTTATTCCCAGATCTCACTTATGGTCTACGCCTGTCAATAGCTGTGCTGTGAGGTCCGAGACCAAGAACTCTCTGTTGGAACGGAATTCCTCAACCAGCATTGATTGTACCTGTTACAAGGCATTTTGGGGGATGGAGTAACTAGCGTGTTTTTTTCCACACAGTTTTAAAACCCAGTTCTCTTACCCAAGAGAGGTACAGCCATGAGTCAACATGAGGTTAAGGAAAGCAGTCTCCCAAGAAAAGGAGGGCAAAGTTCAGGGCGCAGAGGATTAGCACATTCCTGAGGTAAAAGGGAGATAGATAGCCAGGAGGGAGAAGCCATATTGTCAGTTCTCTCGGTGTCTCAATTTCCTCATTCAGAAATGGCACCGCATATTTGTGGGACATTTACGTTTTTTCCCGAGGCACTGAGCCCAGATGCTGGGCTGCAGAGCAAACTCATTCCTATAAATTGTCCTGAGACTAACAGGTGACGTGCGCAGAAAGTACCATGGAGAACTTTTTTGTCACTTCTAGGCCATATTAGGTCTGTGATCTGGGACACGCGTTATCACTTAAATAACCAATAAGACAAAAACACTTTGTAAGGAGAGGAATGGAGGCCAGTACTGTTTCCTCCCGGGAAGGGCTGGAGGACCAGATAAGGGGGTGTGCGGAGCCCACGCCTTCGTACCGAAGCAAGTTAGAGGCCACGGGGGCACCTGTGGCTTTTAAAACAAATACATACTGGGCAGGCTCGTTGTCAATTTTATAGGTGGGAAAAGTAAGAGACAACATCAAGGACAGCCGTGGGATCAGTGGTCAAGTCTGCATAAAGAACTAACGTACTAGACTGACCTCTGAACCTCATGGCTGAGTTTAGATGTTTTCTGGAGAGTGAAAATGGAACCAGGGATACTGGTGTACCTCACCTGTGAGCTAGTTTGTGGTGGCTACAGCTAGATATAGAAGTCTAGTAGTCGGGGACCAGATAATCCAGTGTGTGTGTGTGTGTGTGTGTGTGTGTGTGTGTGTGTGTGTGTGTATGCATGTATAATATATATGTTCATACATCCAGTGTGTACACATGCACATGTGTGTACATGTGGAGGCCAGGGTTTGATGTTGGGTGTTTTCACTATTGCTTTCCACCTTATCTTTCGAGGCCCAGTCTCTCACGGAACCCAGAACTTGTTTGGCTAGACTGGTTGATCAATGAGCCCTGAGGATCCACATCTGTCTCCCCACTTATCAGGTGGACACGACCATACAGGGCTTCTTTGTGGTTGCTTGGAATTCAAACTCAGGTCTCCTGCTGACCCGGTAGCCACTTAACTGACCAGTCATCTCCCCAGCCCCTGTCAGTGATTTTGAGGAGTGAGTTTTGTCTTGGTTTTGATTATAACAAGCTCTGTTCTTCTCCCTGCTTCTATTTTTATTTTCTTCTCTAAAGGAAGGGAAGGCAGACATTCAACGCACATGCGCATCTGGTTTCTGGGAGTCTCGTCATAGGAGGACTGAGATGATCCACAGCTTTGTCTCTGAACTGTGGCATTGCAGGTTTCCAAATAGCTGTCATATCTTCTGTGCCACTGGGTACAGCTGGCACTGCCTCTGTGGTAGCTCCCTCTCCGCTGCTATTTGCTTATTGATTTCCATATGCCTGGAGGTCGAAATTCTTCTCCTTTTGAGGTCCAAACCTGTGCTCTTACTTTTTCGATGGAAGCTGCTGAAACTTCCCCTTGCTCCCTCCTTCCCTCAAGCCAGAGTTTCTTTCCTTTTGTAGCTAAGAGCTCCTGTCTTCACATTTTTCTTATGCTTAGCTTAGATCTCACCTGCCCGAGCAATGAACATCTCTGACATGTGGGTTCATCTCCAAACCTGCTAGGGCCCCTGCCTTTCTCTAGAGTCTCTGCTCTGACTCAGGGACTTCTTGACTCGTGAGCTCAGGGCCAAGATCATACATGTTCTCACTCCCTTTCTTTGGCTCCGGGAGCCTTAAGGCTGATCCTCACCATGCAGCTTGAGTGGGAGGAAGTTTTCATGGTTGTGCTGTTGGTGATTCCGAAAGAACTACCTTAGATTTAGGTCCCAGTCTTTCCCCTGATTTGTTTAATCTCTTTCTGCTCTCTCTAGAGAAGAGAATGTCCAAGTTCAGTGTTTGTGTGTAGTCCGGGCGCCGTCTCCCACAGACGTTAAGTCAATTCTGGGTGACTTAGCACTACTACAGTATAATGCTATGTGAAGAGTTGTCACACTGTGTCATTAGACACCAATGAGAAGAAAGGAAAGCCTGTATTTCTCAGCATAGAGGCAGTTTTTTTCCACACATATTTATTTCACATTGATTAAATAGGGATGGTGAATATGTCTATATATTTACTTATCCACATTATTCATATATGCAATTATTTACATGTGTATGTAGCTTTCACATATAAGTATGGATATTTCACATATAAATATATAGAATTATATATATATATTTATATATGATACAGATGGTCATTAGTACTGGAATGAAATTATGTTTAAACTGTTCTTTTACTTTTAGCAAGCATTCCAAAAGAATACTTACTTTTGACATAAGTTATTCTCTTTCTAAGAAATTTTTAACAGTTGCGTAATCAACATGCTAAATATTAATTAATTGGTTCATGGTTTATTTTATTATTTTGAACAAAAAGCTGATAAGCACTGATAAAATGCATAAAATTTGCTGCACATCTTTGATTTCAGTTAATAGAATTTAAAAATATTCCTTATAAGATGACTTGGGGCCAAAGCAGAAGCATTTGAATATTTCAGGTGTCTATTGCTAAATTAAATCCTTCCGTTCTGGATTTACTGTATTCAGCATGACTCAGTTTGCAGAGGAGCAAGTGGCGGTGGGGCGCGGTTCCGGCCTGGCTTCCCAGACCTCCCTGGGTGAAGTCATAGTCACGACAGGTAAGATTGGGCACTGCCCCAGCAGGTCTTGCTTCCTATACTTCCTTTTCTTCCTTTGAGCCTTGTTATCTCCATCCAGTTTTAGTTCTAGCAGGTCCTGGAATCTGGGAGGAGGTGGGACTGGAAGAAGGGCTACAGAGTTTCCAAGCCCTGGGAATGGGTGGTAGAGTGTGGTCCAGGGCAATCCAGGTGATTTCAGTTCCAAAAGGAAAGAAGACAACAAGCAAGCAAATAAACAAACAAAAAGATATAGAAATAGTCAAAGTACAACTAAATACAGCTTTCTTACTAATATATAGTAGACTGTGTCAAAGATGTAGTCAACTAATTATTGGCAGAACCAGCATATGGCACAGCTGATTAAAGAAGCAAGACTGGAGTCTGTTTTCACAGACCGGTGCTGGCACAGATGTTTATGGCCCCAACAGAATAAAGGTTAGATACAAAACAGGACTGCGGGGTGTGGTGGCACATGACTGCAATCCTAGCACTTGGGAGCTGGGACAGGAGGATCAGCAATTCAAGGCCCGCCCTGGGATACCTGAGATCTTGTCCCAAAAAACTAGGCTCCACATCAACCAATCAACCAAACGGAGAAATGGGACAATCACGTGGCAGTCGGCTTTGCTTTTTTAATGGACCGGAATGATTGGTTATACTGGACAAAAGTGCCCTACCACTCACCCAGCTCTTTGCAAGGTGACATCAGACTGGGGAACCTGGGCCTGAATCTGTAGCCAGTAATCACATAGGTATGTCCTCTAGGGGCCTCGGCAAAGGATCATGGGTTCATCTGGCCTTCTGCAAGCATGCACTTTTGTTGTGTGTTGTCTGAGACTGCCTTAGTGCAGCAAGGGCACTGATGGGAGCTGTGGGCCTCTGACCTAGATCATTGGGTGCTCCAGAAGCAGGCTGCTGAGATGCTTTTACTCTTTTTCTACATTTGTACCACATTATATATATATACATATTGTGTGTGTAAGTGTGTGTTATGTGCATATATACTTTCTTTTCTTTGGGGTAGGGTGTCACTCCACAGTGAAGATTGGACTGGAATTCACCAGACTGGCCTTGAACTTGAGGCAGTCCTCCTGCTTAAGCCTCCTACGTGTTGGTCATGTGTCGCCTTGCTCAGCTTGGACCATTTTTCTTAATATAATGCTTTAGCCTCTTTCCTCCTGTATGAAGAGCAATTCTGCCTAAAGTCTTCTTGATTGGCCTTCTGTGATGTCAAGTCTCTGAAAGAGCCAGGGTTCTAGACAGTGGGGTATGGATTGCTGTAAGATTGGAAGAGAAAGGGTAGAGATGTGTGCCCTGGGAAAAGAATGGTGCTTAGGGCTGTGTACACACCCAGGTGGTTCTTGGAAGCAAGAAAATCTGAATTTTCTAAATGACCTCTTTTTGATTGCCAAAATGTGGTGTGTGTGTGTGTGTATCCCTGGTGCATGGGTGGAATTTTCTAGGGTGGGTCTCAGCTCTGTGACTTAGCAGCACAACTGGGATCATAAGGGACCCGAGGGGACCAGGTAGCTTGTGTGCTGGGAGAGCAAGGATGGCAGAACTTTGAGCTGACACTGACCACCCTGGTCTTCTGACTTCAAGGGAGCACTGGCTTCCTCTGGTGTCTGGCTCATTTTCCAGATTTCCTCTTGAAGTTCAAGGCATTTGCAGTTACTTGAAAGTCGGTGCATATCATTAAATTTGTTATAACTGCAGACTGAAATGCCTATATTTTCTTAGCATTTTAGGTTTGAGTTATAAATCTTGAATTTATAAAGTCATTTTCTTTTGTTATAGCAAAGAGGAAAAACCTTTTATTTTTAAAATCAATACCCAATTATGTCATTGCTTGCTATCTTAACCCTCCTGAATATTTAACTCTCTTTTCTAGTACTCAAGTCTCCCCCTGGCCTTGTCCTATGCCTTTGGGTCTCTCTATGTAGCTCAGGATGGATTTGAACTCAGTAATCCTCTGAGTGCTGAGATTACAAGGGTATATCACCACACCTGGCTTAAAGTTGGGGTTCTTGACTCTACTGCAAAGAATGTTAGGGAAGCCAATGTGAAGCAAGGTTGGAGTTCACTAAGGAACGTTTTAATGTAAATTTCGGCATGGGCATCACGGGGGAGAGGCACCGAAGAAAAGGGCGTAATGACCATGAGGCCCTCGTCTGTCAGCACACTGTGAGCTGTCTCATTCCGAGAGGACGGGCAGGACGGAGCTGCCGGGCACTTCTATCCCAGCGACTACTAACCTATTTGCCTCTGTCCCCATGGTCTGCACCCCTCCTTTCATCATTTCCCTGCAGGTTTTTTGTGAAGTTGGTTTCTTTTTTCTCCCACACGCCAGATTTCTCCTTCCTAATTACACGATTCATCTTTACTTGCTAATGGGCCCCAGCAAATCCATTTTAAATATTAAAACCTTTAATGGATCCAACAGCGTTCAGCTACCAGCTGCCCTTCTCTGACTTTCCATCCCTCTCTGAATGTATTTTCATCTTACAAAAAATTATTCAAAGGACTCCCCCCCCCCGACTTTTTTCTTTTTTGGTAGAGGGTCCTGCTGTGTAGCCCAGGGTAACCCCAAACTCCAATTTTCCTACTTAAGTTTCACCACCATGACCTGGCTTCAGAGGCATTGTTCGCTGGCTCCACACCTGTGCCTTTCGTTCCATTCTTAGCCCATTCCAATTAGGTTGTTTGGTCCTCAAATTCTTCCTCGCCTTGGTTCCAGAGCCATCATTAACTCCTTTTCCTGAAATCCTGTGGCCAGGGCCTCGCTCCCCTTGGCGGACACATTTTCTTCTGCCGTTCTTTTCTAGGTATCTCTTCTTCTCCCTCGTTTCTCTCGCCTCACTGGCTACCCTTGTCCAGCCTCTTCTGATGGCTCTGTTTCTCCTTCCAAACTCCCCGTGCTGGTGTGTTCATTGCTGTTCCTGGCCATGCTAGCTTCTCTAGCGTTTTCTCTCCTGTGGTCTAATGTGACCCACGGCATCAATACTTCCACGTGCCAGTTACAGCTGGCTCTGATTATCAAAGAAGATTTGGATTTTCTATGCAACTGATCCTTAGACATCTTCATGAGGATATATAGCAAGTGGCTCAAATATAACTTCATCAAAATGCAGAACTTTTAATCTCGCTCCTTATTTCCAATGAACCCTTCCAGGCTGCTCCATGTCTGTTAAACAAGTATCCGTTCACTCCTCCAGTCTGTAAGTCCCCCTTGATTCCTCTCTCGCCCTAATCTTCGATGTTACTTATCAATCAGTTGCTTTTAGGCACAGAATAGGTTCCTCACCATCTACTGTGTTAACCCTGGGCCCAGATTCATTCTCTATTGCCTAGGCCACTGTACTTTGACATTTGTCCCAGGATCCATTCTTCACAAAGTAGCAAGAGTGGTATTTACAGACCAAACAATGAGGTCATCCTTTTCTATACTTAAGAGTCTCCAGGAACTTGGGAAGGGCTCTAATCCCAAACTCCTTACGTCTGATCCCTGCCTGCCTCCCTGCTCACTCATAGACAAACTGTCCTTCGTCCCTTGTTTACTCTGTTTCGGCTTTGTTATGAGACAGCAGGAACATTAGTAGGCCCAAGATGAAAGCCGATACACACGTTTACCTTTAGAAGAATGGAGTTTTCTTTTTTGGAAAAAGGACCTTCAAGGCTGTGGGTGACTTGAGGTGGCATAGGACGCTAGATAGACAAGAGGATATTTATAGATCTAAATAAACATAATGGAATTATGGGTCTTAAGGGAAAGGGAGGCCGCCCCTTTAAGTCAGAAAGGAACTTCATTTTGAGAGACAGGGAGGGAGGGAGGGAGAGAAAGAGAGAGAGAGAGAGAGAGAGAGAGAGAGAGAGAGAGAAAGAGAGAGAGAACACTCCACAATGAGAGGAATAACAGGAAGAGGCCTCTGAAGAGCCACCATTAGAACAGTCTCTCAGAATCACCCCTGAAGAATCTCTCTGGCCAAATTCCCTGAACAAAAGGAAGGTCTGACTTTTTACAACCTTTTATGGATGGTAGGAGGTTTTATATCATGTGATTTAGTACAACATAGTGTACGTGACAAAGAGTGTGGAGGAGCAAGACACCATAAATTGAGAGATGTCAAATCATAGCCAAGACTCCTTCTTTATTCTCTGTCCCAGAGAGCTCAGGGTGACATTTGCCTCACTCAGGTTATGGGGTCTGTCCTTATGGTGCAGGTCTGAGTTCTATCAGGACCCGGTGGTCTTGCTGTGCTCCGCTGGTGCCAACCCACACCCACGCTTGGCCCTTTAGAGGTTCCTCTTCTTGGCTGTTCTTTCCCCGGTTGTTTGTGTGATGGGTAATTCTATGCAAACAGTACCACCCATTTGCAGTTGCCCGGTAGTTCTCTGTCATGTTCTTCTGCTTGGCTATTTTCTACCACTGGGAAGGAACTAAACCACAGAGTGCTGGTGCTAATGACCAGACCTTGATCCACCCCCACATTATGACCGAAGGGAAATGAGGTCAGAGGGAAGGTGGACTAGGCTCCACTCCAGAGTCTTTTCCATTAGTTGGCATGACTGAAGTCACACACAGCCCTGACATCACTGGGATCACTTGGCTGTCACCCAAGTCAGTGGACACGCCCCAAGAGTAGGCAGGCTGCCAGTTGTGAAGGTGAAGATCAGGGTGGTCTTCATCCCTGTGGTCTGCTCGCTCTCCACATTCTAAAGAAGCTTCCCGCGTATTCTGGGATCCTAGGACGTCCCATTGTCCAAGGCTCTCAGAACTCCTGGAACTTAGGACAGAGGGACTATCTAAGCACCCAGAGGCCAAACTTTCTAGAGCCCTGGTAGCCTCCTTTTTATCTAATGCAGCTGATGCAAGTCCTGAGTAGTTTGTTTAATGTTGATGGTGCATGTGTGGGGTCCAACCCAGGGTATTGTGTTTGCTAGGGGAGGGCTCTATCCCCGACTCCCTGAGTTACATAGCCAGTCTTAAAACTAATTTAAACATTTATATTTCATTTATTTATTGTGTGCACACAAGGTTGTGTGTGCGTGTGTGTGTGTGTATACATGCTCATGTGGAGGTCAGAGGGCAACTTTCATAAGTTTTTTTCAGTTCTCTCCACACAATGCCACTTTTGTCAAATAATTCAGAGGAACTTCTTTTGTTTTATTGGTGTATATCCATTGTAGGTGTTAGGTTTCACAAGTCCATGGAAATATATTATGTATTTTGTTCTTATTCGTCTTGCTACCTTCCAATCTCTCTCCTTCCTCTCTGCCCCTTTTCACCAGTCCCCTTCTGCTATCATTAATATGTATAGATCATAGCTCTTGTCTTTAAGAGATAGTTTATTCTGGAGCTATTTTGATTGATCATGGCCCGGGAACACAGATTTAGGCTGCCCCAAATTCCATGTTCAAATGTGGAAGCAGTTTCATGAAGTTTTCTTTTTATTAAATTAATTCATTTATTTTGCAGCCTGACTGCAGCCTTCCTTCCCTTTTCTCTTTTCACTTCCTCCCCTTTTCCCTCTGCCCACTCTAACCCCACCCTCCTCCATAGCTGCTTAGAAATGAGCAGGCCTCCCATGGGCATCAAAAAAGCATGGTGTATCAAACTGCCATAAGACCTCCCCCTGTGTTAAGGCTAGGCAAGGCAACCCAGAGCAAAAGGTTCCTAAGAGCCAACCAAAGCACCAGGGACAACCCTGCTCTCATTGTTAGGAGTTCCACAAATAGACCTGGCCACACAACAGTCACAGCTGCAGAGGGCCTAGGTCAATCCCATGCAGGTTCCCTGGTTGTTGATTCAGACTCTGAGTTCTCATTAACCATACTAGCATTTCTGTGGGTTTTCCTGTGATGTCCCTGACACCCCTGGCTCCTATTATCCCTTCTCCCTCTCCTTAGCAGGACTCCCAGAGCTCAGCCAATGTTTGGCCCTGGGTCTCTGAATCTGCCTCCATCAGTAACTGGATGAAGGCTCTCTGATGACAAATGGGGTAGTCAACAATCCAATCACAGGAGATGGCCAGTTCAGGTTACACATCCACTACTGCCAGGAGTCTTATCTGGGGCCACCCTTGTAGTTTTCCTTGCATCAGGTTGAACCCTGAAAAGGCCCCCTTTCCAGTCATCTCTCTCAGCATTTCCTCCCTCCACTCACCCCCAACCCATTTCCTCCAGTTCCCAAGTCCACCTGCCCCCGGTTCACCTAGGAGATCTCTATTTCTCTTTCCCAGAGAAATCCGTGTGTCCTTCTTTGGATCCTCCTTACCTATCCTCTCTGGGTGTGTGGATTATAGCATGGTTATCTTTTACTTTAAAGCTAATATCCACTTATGACTGAGTACATACCATGTTTGTCTTTCTGGGTCTGGCTTACCTCACTCAGGATGATATTTTTCTACTTCCACCCACTTGCTTTTAAATTTCATGAAGTCTTTAACAGCTGAGTAATATTCCATTGTGTAAATGTACCGCATTTTTTTGATACATTTTTCGGTTGAGGAGCATCTAGGTTGTTTCCAATTTCTGGCTATTATAAACAAATCTGTTATGAACATAATTGAGCAAGTGTCCTTGTGGTATGTTTGAGCATCCTTTGGGTATATGCCCAAGGGTGGTATCGCTGGGTCTTGAGATAGATTCCCAATTTTTTGAGAAACTGCCGTTTTGATTTCCAAACTGGCTGTACAAGTTTGCACTCCCACCAACAACTGAGGAGAGTTCCCTTGTTCCACATCCTCTCCAGCATGAGTTGTCACTTGTGGTTTTGGTCTTAGCCATTCTGACAAGTGTAGAATGGAGTCTCAGAGTCGTTCTGATTTACATTTCCTTGATGGCTAAGGGTGATGAACTCTTCTTTAAGTGTTTCTCTGCCGTTTGAGGTTCTTTTGTTGATAATTCTGTTGAAGTCTGTACCTCATTTTTAAATTGGATTATTTGGGGGTTTTGATGTTTATTTCTTAAGTTCTTTATATATTTTGGAGATAGCCCTTCGTCAGATGTGGTGTTGGTGAAGATCTTTTCCCATTCTGTAGGCTGCTGATTTTATCTTATTAACCATGTCCTTTGCAGTACAGAAGCTTTTCAGTTTCATGAGGTCCCATTTATTAATTGTCAGTCTCCGTGTCTGCACTACTGGTATTCTATTTAAGCAATTGTCTCATGAAGATTTTATAGTTTTACAAACAAAGGAAGTCATAAATCATGGCAAGTTTAAAATACATTGGTGGGTAGATCAGAGAGGGGGGTACAACAAGATGGGGGATCTGTTCTTTGGATCCAAGGTGCTATCTGATAACATTCTTAGCTCTTGGTTTGGTGGAAGCTGGTGTTCTGTTAGGTTAATAGCTTCCAAGAGGTTTTTATTTATTATCATGCAGTATTAGTTCAGATAGAGTGGGGAAAGGAATGGCTGTTCAGAAGACTAAAACTAGCCCAAGATAAGTTACCTCCGAATCTACAAAATTCCAGTGTCTCTGCAGTACTGAGATTCTAACTGGTCCATCCGTCTCTGCAGACACACTCTCCTTCCGGTTCTTTGCTCACAGTCAGACACAGATTCTTTCTTCTTTTCAGGAATTTTCATTCACAATATATATTTCAAAATCCTAAAATATGTTTAGGATCCAAAAATGAAGCAAAACCTGCAGGGTTTGTTCTTTGTGAGTCCGATTTATTTCACTTGAGATGACGATCTCCAGGTGGATCTACTTCCCAACCAATCTCATTCATTTTTTTGGCTCAATAAAACTGTAGATCACATTTTCTTTGTTTACTTGTTTGTTTAAGAGATACCCAAGATGATTCCATAACTTACCTGCTTTGAACAACAGTACATGGATACACAAGCAACATGGATATTCTGGCATTTCTGTGGTGTGCTGTTAGAATCCTTTGAGTATATAACCAAAAGTAGATAGATAGATAGATAGATAGATAGATAGATAGATAGATAGATAGATAGATGATAGATAGATAGATAGATGACAGATAGATGGATGTATGGATAGATATATGATAGATAGATAGAGAGAGAGATAGAGAGATGGATGTATGGATAGATGATAGATAGATAGATAGATGTATGGATAGATGATAGATAGATAGATAGATAGATAGATAGATAGATAGATAGATAGATAGATACAAGGGTCATATGGTACTTTTATTTCCATCTTTTTGAGGAACCTTCATATTGACTTACATGGTGGCAATCCTAATTTATATTTACATAATCAGCATTGTATAATGATCCTATCTTCCATCCTTGCCAGCATTTCTTTCCCTTATTTTTCATCTTCTTTATGACAACTGTTCCGACAGGGGTGAGATGGGATCTTAGTGTAGTATTGTGTGTGTTGAATGCATGCGAGCATGTGATCACACAGGCCCACACATGCTCATTTGAAGGCCAGAGCAGGATGTTGGGTTGTGTTTTCTTCTATAGCTCCCTGCCTCCTTGCTTGGAGACCTGTAGTTTCAGCTAGGCTGGCTAGCCAGCGAGCTCTGAGGATTTGCCTGTCTCTGCCCCCTGATGCTGGGATGACAATAGGCTCATGCAGCCACACGCCCAGTTTTTATGCGAATGCTAGGGATTCAAACTCAGGTCCTCATGTTTGTGGATCTTGTGCTGTTACCCATAAGACATTTCTTCACCCCACCTCAGTGTAGATTTTTTTTTTAATTTATGCATGTGGTAGGTGCTGTTGGAAGCCAGAAGAGGGTATCGGGTTGACTGGAGTGACAGACAGTTGTGAGCTGCCCGATGTGGATGCTGGGAACTGGACTGCAAATTCTGTGAGAGCAGCAAGTGCTCTTAACTTCTCAGCCCTCTCTCCAGCCTACTCGGTTTAGTTTTAATTAGCATAGAATAGTTTAATTAGCATATTCCTGATAGCTAAGGACGTTGAAACATTTTAGTTTTCATTTGCTTATTGACTGTACAGCTTTTGAATTCTTTTTTTTTTAAAGTTCTTTACTTATTCTGGATATCCAGACAGATAGATGATTAGCAAAGATTTTCTCTCATTCTGTTGACTTTTCACTTAATTACTTATTTTTGAGTTTCAGAAGCCTTTTAATTCCATGCAACCCCATATGTCAGCTATTTAGATTATTTTCCAAGCTGTTAGAGTCTTTCTCAGAAAGTCTGTGTCTGTGCCTACATTATGAAGTGTTTTCTCACAACACTTTTAGAGTTTTAGATCTTATATCAAGGTCTTTGGTCCATTTTGCTTTTGGTTTTGATAAAGGTCCAGTTTCATTCTTCTATAATGGATATTCTGTTTTAAACCATGTGATGAAGGAATAGGATTTTTTTTTAAATCCAAAATCCACTTTTGTCATCTTTGTAAAGAAAACCTCAGATGCTGTTGCTGCGTGGGTTTAAGTCTTGGTCCTCTGTTCTGTTTCTCTTCTCAGTGTGTCTGCTTTGGTGCCAGTACCACGCTGTTTTGTTACTATGGCTCTGTAGTATATCTTGAAATCAGGTGTGATGATCCCTCCGGTATTGCTCTTTTTCCTCAGAACTGCAAATTCAGGTAGGACTTCAAAGATTCAAGTAACACCTGATTTAAAAATAAAGTTCCTTTCATTCCTATTTATTTTCTGTTCATAGGCACAGGTTTTCTTAGCGTTTGTGTTAAATAAGACCCAAATAAGAAAAAGATGGGTATTGAATTCCCATCCTAATTATCACACACACAGCACACACTTGCATGCATAGTACCAACTTTAGAAGGTTTATTTACTTCTGTGCACGCGTGTGATTGAAGCGGTGAGTGTACACTGTGTGTGGTCAGAGGGCTGCTGTTTAGGGGTTAGCTCTCCCCTTGTCTTTGAAGCAGGGTCCCCCTTCTTGTTTCTACTGCTATGTTGTGTATCCCCACTTTCCACTTTGACTTGGAAGTGTTGGGATCACAGATGTGCCTTCACCCACACTCTATTTATTTAAGGTGTGCTCTGGGATTGAACTCAGGCTATCAGGCTTGTGTGACCGGGACTTTTATTCACTGAGCTACGTCTCTAACCTATGTTAAACAAAACTTGAAAAGTTTTTTCTTATTAGGATACCTTGCAGATAAAATAAATACTTGTAAATTACTATTTTTAAAAAATTGCTTAGTAGAATGGAAAAAATGTAAAAATGGTTGTTGGAAACAAATGTGATTGACCAAAAAGGAAAAATGAAGTAAAGAAAGAAATAAAGAAAGATGTAAGAAAAAGTAAATGAAATGATTCTTATTGATATTCTGCTATACTCATAGAAGGGTACCTAGCCCAGTTGTCCTCAGAAAGGCTCCCTCCTGCAGCTGATGGGAGCAGATACGGAGACCCACAGTCAAATATTAGGCAGAGCTTGGAGAACTTCACAGAAGAGAAGGAAGAAGGCTTGTAGGAGCCAGAGGGGTTGACATCAGGAGAACACAGCCCACAGGATCAACTAAGCGGAGCCCACAGCGGCTCACAGAGACTGGAGCAGCAATCATGGAGCCTTCATGGGTCTGCCCTAGGTCCTCCGCATGTATGTTGTGGTTGTATGTTTGGTGTTTCTGTGGAATCTCTAACAGTGTGAGTGAGGTGGCTCTGACTCTTTAGCCTGCTCTTGGGACCCTTTTTCTCTTCCTGGGCTTTCTTGTCCAGCTTTGATAAGAAGGTTTGTGCCTTTATTGCATCTTGTTATACCATGTGGGTTGATGTCCCTGGGAGGCCTGCTCGTTTCTGAAGGGAAATGGATGAGGAGAGGATCTGAGGGAGAGGGGAGGTGGGGAGGGACTGGGAAAAGTGGGGAGAGGGGAAACTGTGTTTGGGATGTATTGTATGAAAGAAGAATAAATAAAAAAAGAGCTGGTTGAATTAAAGAAAATAAAGTAAAATACAAATGTAATAGCTAATGCTGTTTCTTACAAGCCAATAAACCTACTTGAGAGTTTATTTAACTGAGTAAGTGAAAATGGCCCTATCTGCAGTGGTTGTCTTATAAAACTGTTGTAAAGATCAGAAAATTAGAAGACAAGGATTTCTGAAAACTTCAGATTATTATGTTAAGGACACAAAATTGATTTTTTTAAAGGAAAGAGAATACTTCAATCTTGAGAATATTTTCAAAATAGATTTTTATGCTTATTTAAAAATATAACCAAGTATACAAACAATATATGAAAATAATATAATTTTATATAATACATGATTTATATATAGGTGTAATACATACATATATAAAGTATAATAAATACATTTTATGATTACATAAAAATATAAATTGATGTAAAAATTATTTTGTCACTAAGAATATAAGATAATCAGTAAAATTCTTTTAACATATTACATATGCATATAGTAATAAACTTTATGAATGAAAGAAATGAATAGAAATATTAGTTTAAAGACACAGAATATAGTAAGTTTTCTGGATATTGGAGAATTTCTTTGTGTAATTTTTGGATGTATGCAATAGGTACCAATAACCTTAAATAATTTTTAGCTTTTATACTTAATACAATGCAAATTTTATATAGATTTTATAAGTAAAAATTTAATTGCGATTTTCAGGAAATAAAGATAAGAAAAGTTAATTGTTAATCCCACAGATTTGAAGAGAAAGACCACCAACCCAAACTGTCATGGCAAATTAATTAAAGCGAGCAATTAATTAAAGCAAGATTTTTTTTTTTAAATCCGTGTACATGGGCTGTCTCTCCCAAAAGGTAAGTTCAAGAGATTGGCATTGTGTATAGGTGAGATAAGAATTTTCATAGCAGGAGTAGGGGGCTTCCGAATGGGGGATTTGGCAGGCAATAGGCGTGTTTACAGAGTAGAACGTAAGCATAGCTAATTGCTGATAACAACCTCCTGAAACAAGACATGGTTGCAAGGTGATCATATCAACAGGTGGTCATAGTAATCTTCTCAAACAAAGGCACGGTTGCTGTTCCTGGAACAGGCAGTACAGAGCTATTTATAGCTCCTTTAATTCCATGCAACCCCGTATGTCAGCTATTTAGATTATTTTCCAAGCTGTTAGAGTCTTTCTCAGAAAGTCTGTGTCTGTGCCTACATTATGAAGTGTTTTCTCACAACACTTTTAGAGTTTTAGATCTTATATCAAGGTCTTTGGTCCATTTTGCTTTGGGTTTTGATAAAGGTCCAGTTTCATTCTTCTATAATGGATATTCTGTTTTAAACCATGTGATAAAGGAATAGGATTTTTTTTTTAAATCCAAAATCCACTTTTGTCATTAAAAGTTAAAGTTATAGGTGGGGCATAGCCCAATCCTTGAGAAACAGATTTAATCATAAACAAAAACGAACCTAGTTTGTCTTTACTATAAGATGGCTTTCAAGTCTAAGATGGAGGCAGGTGGTTTATCATTAATCTGTATATCTTTAGTACAGATTCAGTTGAAACCTACTTTTCACATGTGTATTAGTTACCTTTTGATTGCTATGATAAAACACTAAGGCCTTATCTTAAAAAAGAGTTGATTTGGGCTTTCGGTTGAAGAGGGATAAGAGTCCATCACCATCGCAGTGGGGAGGCCTGACAGCGGGTAGACGTGAGGACTGGAGCAGGAAGCTGAGGACGCCTACCTTTAAAAAAAAATTTTTCTTTTTATTTATTCTATGTGTCTTTTACATCATGTGTCTTGATCCCATTCATTTCCCCATCGCTTCGCATCCACCCTCTGCCCCTACACCCCTCCAAAATAAAGCAAAACTTAAGAAGAAAAAAAGGGGGAGAGAGAAAAAGTTTAAAATCTCATCATGGAAGCTGCAGTATGACACAATTAGCCATAAGACAAACCCCTTTGTCCATAAATCTTTATTTGCAAACGTTCATTGCAGAGTCATTGGTCTGGTTCGAGGCCTTGGTTTCTGCTCCACTATCAATGCTGGACCTCACTAGGGCTCCTTCTAGATACAGTATTGTTGCTCTGCATTGTTGAGATCCTGTAGCTTTGGGTCTGTGGGTCAGGTCCCTTCATGAGCTCCAGCAGATCATAGATGCAGTGGATGTTGGGGCAGGCCAAGTTAACCCTGGTTCTAGGCCTGGACAGCTGCAGGGTTGGTCTGCCAGACAGTTCTCCCCTGTGCTCACCACCAGGGTGAGCTCTCCAGCACTGCCCCAGCTAAATCACCTCTTTAAAGCAAAGAGCAAGGAGTGGGCCAGTTCTCCTGCTTTCACACCCTCAGGATCCGGCTCTCCCACCCTTACTCCATCAGTTCTATTGTGTTGCCCAGATGAAGTGCACCGGCCACTCTCCAGAACGCTGAAGCTAGTGAGGGGCAGGGACAGAGCTCCCCCTCTAATGACCTTAGGGCCAGCTCCTTTACCTGCCTCAGGTATTGATGGGTGGGGGTTGGGGAGAAGGGCATGTCTCCTCCACCCATGTTGCCACACATCAGATGAGTAATGGGGTAATGGGGACGGCCCTCCTTCGCTCACCACATCTGGGCTGGATCACCCGCACCTCTGGCCGCTGGGCTATGCTGTGCTGCGTAGGCAAGAGGCAGGGCTCGCTTTCCTGCAGCTGGTAAAGGGGAGGGCCCGCTCTCTCATCTGCTGTAGAAGGTAAGGGGCGAGGATTAAGGGGGGCATCTCCCCCCATGACAGATGAGTAGCGGGGACAGCTTTCCCATGGTTACGACTTTGGGTTTGGCTCATCCACACCTCTGCCAACAAATGGACTCTATTGGGTTACCCCGGTGAGGTACAGGGCCTGTTCTTCCAAGTGTTGCAGCTGGTAGGGGCAGGAATAGCTCTCCGGCTCTTGTGACCTCAGGGCCAGTTCTCATACCTGTGTCAGACTTGGTGGGTTGCAGGGGGGAGGGCAACTCTCTCCTGCCCATGCAGCCTCAAGACAGATGAGTAATGGGGACAGCTGTCCCTTGCTCACTACTTTGGGGCTGGCTCAGCCACACCTCCACCAGCAGGGTTGGCTCTATTGTGTTTTCCAGGGAAGGTTCAGGGCCTGCTCTCCTGAGTGTTGCTGCTGGTAGAGGGGGCAGGGACAGCTCAATGACTCATATCTTGAACTGCAAACACAAAATAGAGTCAGCAGGAATGTGGGAGGCTTTTAAATCTCAAAACCTGCCCCTAGTGACTTACCTCTGGCAAGACCATACCTCCTAAACCTACCCAAACAATCCTAGTAACTGGGGACCAAGTATTCAAATGTCTCAGACTATGGGAGACATTTTATTTAAATCACCACAACCTATGAATGGTTGGTTTTTCAAATGTAGAGCATGGGGCGGTGGAGGATCAATTGTACTTATAATATCCCAGAGATAAAAATACTTGTAACTAACGCCTAAAAATGTTGATTAAAACAATTTGATATTAATCTAAAAAAATCATGTGGAGTGAAGCAGAAAGGTCCATTTTTAAAAAAAATTCCTTGATGCTATCTTATATAAAAATTTGAAAAGTCAGTGATCCACAAGGATCAGGTTCCCAGCATGACCTCTTGGGAGGATATTGGAAATGTGTGATAAGACCCATTGCAAATGGCACACCCAGGAAACATTGTTTCTTTGAGACGAAGCTCCCAATTTAAAGTCCTATAGAGACATGTGATCTCAGCCTCTCTTGCTTCTCAGATTCCTTATGGGGAATAGCTTGCCACTTTCCAGATCTGACTTGTCTAGTCATGTTTAGGATCCCTAGATATTTCATTTTAAAGGCAGACTACAGCGGATGTAAAGGCTCTTATGTGTATCTAGATCCCAGACACCTCTTTCTTCTAAAGTTTCATTCAAATTTAACTATTATATACAAATTATATGGCCCCTACTTGTCAGGACTTAGCATCAGGATGCTCAGTTGGTGGCTGGGACTCTACCCTCTCCCAGCCCTGGTCTCTGAGTCCACTCACTAGGAGGGTAGAGGATTTTGCATTCGCTTCTCTTGTTGGGTGCGGTTGGCAGAGGTGGGAGAATGGAGGGGGAATGAAGTATTGGCTCTTTTAGGCAGCTTGTGAAGAAGCTTAGACCTGGAAAGAAAGTGGGTGCGTAGCACGCATAGATCTTGTCTCAGTCTCCAGAAGACCCCGCTTGCTCAGCTGCAGATCTTACCTTGATATCTCTGTCTCTAGACACTCTATTTGCCAGAAGATGTAGTGTTCTTAGACACAATAAGACCTCTGATTTGGGAGAATAGCCAGGGACACCAGGATACTTCTCACTTTCTCCATCACATTCCTTGTCTCTACTCCCAGCGATCCAGGGCATCATCTGTGTTTCATGGTGTTCTGACTCTGCTAGGGAATTGAATTTTCATGATTATGTAAGTTAATAGTCATACTTATCTAGATGAAAGAAACAGTGCTTCCGGACTTCTCTGGAAGAAATCTTACCTCTTGACTTACTTCCTCACTGCCAGTGTGGTACCCAGGATGTGAATGAGATAAGTCTGAAGTACTGGGAGGAAGCTCTGACATATACATCCCTGGGCATCACTACCCCACTTCCAGCTCACCCCCACCCTTAGCCTATGGGAGAACCATATATCTGTTGGTAGTTTAGCAAGGCTGTACTGGTGTGTGTGTGTGTGTGTGTGTGTGCGTGCATGTGTCTGTGTTGGGGCAACAATGTGGGAAGCAGATGGATTCCCAAGTGAATGTATATTGTTGACGTGAACATGGCCATGTCAAGAATCCCAATGCCTCAGACCTATGGGAATGGCAGAGTAGGGATGTTGACAGTGTACAGAAAGGTATCAATTACCTCTTCCTCCTTCCAGACAACTGACTCCTAAGACCCCCCTATAAAGACCCCCTACTGAGGTTTCCTCCCTCCTCCTTAAACTGTGTACAGTAAATTCTCTGAGTTTCATGGCCGCCAGTGTGTCTCAGTCACCCGATCCCAGCTTTTCTCTGCATGTGTCTATTATTTCTTCATTTCCAGTTGTTCTAGTTAGGTCGGTCCCAAAGTCCTGGTGTCATGGTAGAAGAAAGTATGGAGAGATCTGTGTAGGAGACACGCTGACCTATCCCTCTACCTCTGGCTCAGGTGTTAGCGGCTACTCACTCCCAGCCTCTCAGACCTCATATGCTCCCAGATACCATTGGATTATTTTTCTTCCCCAGCCAGGTACTTGCTCACTGTGGCTCAGTTTTATAGAATCAGCCGTAGCCTACCTCCAAGGACTGCTTCTTACAGAATCTTAGCTACCAAGTTAAAGTTAGAAGCACCTGGCTCCCACGTTCCAGCATGTGGGCTCTCCTCGGAAGCTGGGAGGAGCTGTGGTAGGGCGACGTGTTTCCTGCCAAGGTCACAAACAAATCAACTTCGACTTCCTACTGGCTTACATTTTGTGTATTGAGTAGAATTCAAGGAGCATCCCGACTCTTCCCTAGTCAAATCCTCTGAGTCTCTTGGTGCGACAGGAAATCATTTCTTTCTTCCAGGCCAAGGACACCTAGTACAGAGATACAGAGAGAACTTGGCTCCACATCAGAAATAGAATATCTTTTGGAGGATGTTTAGTCATTGACCCAGATCCAGGAATTGGAACTCAAGCCATTTGCAAATCTCAATGCAGAGCATTAAACGAGAGGGGGGGGGAATAGTTTAAGTTCCCCCTTGGCAGCCCTCCTTGCTGTGCCTCTCCCCCAGTAACCAGCACTTCAGCCTGGTCAATACCGTTCTAGCTCTACCTTTAGAAGCCCATGGTTAGTGCTGCAGAGCTGGGGCCTCCCACTCTGTGTAAACGCTCTTGCTCTGTCCTTGTGTGATGTGTCCTTTTCTACCAGTGATGTGCCTGGGCCTTGCTTCCAGTTGCTGTTGTTAATTAGATACAGACAGGGCTTCTCTGAGTGTTCTTGAACGTGTTTCTTTGGAGGAACAGCAAATAGCGAGTGGCATTCTGAACCACTGGTCATTTAAACAAAGCTAGGCACTGCCATTTTTTTTTCTCTGAAAAGCCACACACATGTATGTGCACATAGATTATTTGGAATCTGGCTTCCTCATAAGGGGAAATGTCATTACAGGTAATCACTGGACCTGAAAGGGGCAGAAGGATTGTGTCACTGAACCAAGGAATGGGGGTTCCTCTTGGACTATGGGGCCACCTCTATGTCATTCACAACAGCTCTCTGTTATGGAATAAGTGTTATGGAATAATGCCTGCTCCTAACAATGGTTCCATTGAAACTAGGAGGTGTGAGAGCTGTGTCTTTCTCTGCCTCAGCTTGGGGAGCTGGAGATAAGGAAAACGGATGTTGGAAGGGAGCTGTTTCTTCTTCTTCTTCTTCTTCTTCTTCTTCTTCTTCTTCTTCTTCTTCTTCTTCTTCTTCTTCTTCTTCTTCTTCTTCTTCTCCTCCTCCTCCTCCTCCTCCTCCTCCTTCTCCTCCTCCTCCTCCTTCATATAATTTTCTTTCTTTTATTTTTTTAAAAAAGAAAATTACTTTTTTTCATTTTACTTACCAATCCCAGTTCCCACTTCCTCCCCTCCTCCCATTCCCCCCACATACCCTCCCACCCCATTCCCATCCAATCTTCAGTGGGGCGCATTGCTTTGGGGGAAGGTCCAAGGCCCTCCCTCCTAAATCTAGGCTGAGCAAGGAATCCATCCAAAGAGAACAGGTTCCAAAAAAGCCAGTATAAGTGTTGGCTGCACTTTTCTGTGAATCCCCACACCTGATTCAGGTGTGCGCTTTCCCGAATCAAGTCCACGAGAATGGATGAATATCCTAAGGGTTGAACAGACACACACAAAGAGACCATGCTCATTCACCAAAGAGTAAATGGCAACTTTATTAAACACAAGTCGGGTATATATACAAGGGGGCAAAGGGAAAATAGCCCCTTCCATCCAGAACAGGGGAAGAGGATGTCAGGTGTCCGGCACCCAAGGCCAGACAGCAACTGCGGTGGCAGACGTACAGCCCTGGCGAGATCCTTGCTTGCAGGTGGAATTACCATAACAAAAGAGGGCCAAGTTCTTTCTAAGCTAAACCCTCAGGCCGGTGCAAGAGGAGAGAAGCCAGGAAGCCAGAGGTAAAACGGTCCTGCATAGCGCCACGAACAAAGGGGAAAAGACCTGGGTACCAACATATAAGCAGTAGGGTTAAATCCTGGTGCCACTGCCAGTGGCCCTGCAGTCAGCCCCAGCCATGCAAAATTGTCACCCACATTCAGAAGGACTAGTTTGGAACCATGCTGGTTTCTTCTCTTTCTGGCTGGAGTTGGTGAGCTCCCATTAGCTCAGGTAAACTGTTTTCACTGGGTGTCCCCATCATGGTGTTGACCTCTTTGCTCATATTCTCACTCTTCCCACTCTTCAACTGGACTTTGGGAGCTCAGCCCAGTGTTCCACTGCGGGTCTCTGCCTCTGTTTCTATCAGTTGCTGGATGAAGTTTCTATGGTGACATTTAAGATATTCATCAGTCTGACTACAGGGCAAGGTCAGTTAGGGCATCCTCTCCACTATTGCTTAGGGTCTTAGCTGGGGTCATCCTTGTGGATTCCTGGGAATTTCTCTAGTGCCAGGTTTCTTGCAAGCCCCATAGTGGCTCCCTCAATCACAATGTCTCTTTCCTTGCTCTCATCTCTGTCCTTCCTCCATCTCGACTCTCCCATCCCCTCAAGTTCTCCTCCTCCCTCCCCTGCTCCTCTCCCTTTCCTCTTCCACCCTCTCTTCTCCCCCATCCTCAGGCTCCCAATTTTGTTAGGCGATCTTGTCTATTTTCCCTTTCCAGGTGGATCTGTGTATGCCTTTCTTAGGGTTCACTTTGTTACTTAGCTTCTCTATGATCCTTTGCTTTCTAGCTAGTGTCCACTTATGAGTGAGTACATACCATGTTCATCTTTCTGGGTCTGGGTTACCTCACTCAGGATGGTTTTTTTCTGTTTCATTCATTTGCATGCAAATTTATGTTTAACATCCTTAGCCATCAGGGAAATGCAAATCAAAATGACTCTGAGATACCATTTTACACCAGTCAGAATGGCTAAGATAAAAAACACCAATGATAGCTTATGCTAGAGAGTATGTGAAGTAAAGGGAACACTCATCCATTGATTGTGGGAATGCAAACTTATCTAACCACTCTAGAAATAAATAAGTATGGCAATTTTTCAGAAAATTGGGAATCAACGTACCCCAGGACCCAGCAATACCACTCTTGGGCATATATCCAAAAGATGCTTAATCATACTACAAGGACACTTGCTCAACTATGTTCATAGCAACATTGTTTATAATAGCCAGAACCTGGATGCCCCTCAACCAATGAATGGATAAAGAAAATGTGATACATCTACATATTACACAGCAGTGATAAAAAACAGTAACATCTTGGAAGTGAGCTTTTAAGCACTGACATTTCAGTGTTTACTTTTCTGTGACTGGTCATTTAAATTCTTTAGTTCTGGGAAAAAAGCTTCAGTTATTGTTATTTTATATCTGAGAAGTGGATACGTTCACAAAATTAAAAAGATTAAACTATATGGAAAGTATGTAGAGAGGGCTTTATTCCTATGCCTGCTCATGTAGATTTTATTTCCTGGATCTTCTCAGTGACTTTATTGGTTTCTTTTTTTTTTATTGGTTTCTTATGGATCCTCTAGAAATTTCAAATCAAATATGAGCCCAATTGTACGGCTTTGCTTTTCTCTCTGCTCTCTGTTATGCTAGCGTTTCTGCTTGTTTTGGAGAGAGTTCCATATCGATACAGAGAGCCGGGTCTTTGCTCCTTCTTTAGTTCTGCCTCGAGCCTTTAACCAGTCTTTTGTTGATACTGAGTTCCAATTATTGTCAGTGATCTATGTAAAATGAACAGTTCTTATTCTGTGTCATTTCGTGTAGGTCACATACATTCTTAGGTGCATTCTCAGCAGTCAGATTGCTGCTGGGCCAAAGTGAAGTACTTTTGTGACTATCAGTCATCCATTGTCACATTTTCTTCCATAGATGTCATACTTCCATGTATAATATTTAACAGTGGGGTTTCCCTACAGTTTCGTCAACAGGGCGTAGGAAACCTTTGATTTTTGTCATTCAGGTAGGAACACATAAGTAGCTGAAAGGACTTCTAAGTTGACTTTCTTCTAATGAGTAACGTTGAGTAACCCTTGCTCTGCCCAGGATCCCATGGCATTTCCCCTTCTGTGATCAGCCTAGCCTGGTAATAAGCCCGAGCTTATTGTTCTGCTGGATAGTCATCATATTCTTCCTCTAATGTTTTGAAGGGCTCTTCGTGTGTTCAGGAAATCATCCCTTTACTTGGGATGAAGCACAGCTTTTTTTCCCCTGTAACTTGTTTTGTGTTTTGACTTTGCTTTTGGCTAGTCTTGATTTTATCTGTTCATCATTTATTCTCCTATCCCCACGCCTTCATTCACTCGAGTCCCTGTATCTGATGTGTCTGTTCCTCATTTTTCCAACTTGTCCTTGTTTCTTTAGATATGATGCAAATGTCACCCTCCTTGACTTGCCATCTCCCCTGCCAGACCCTGTAGCTCTGTCCTGGCTACTCCTCTCAGACTTTGTCTTGTCTTTATGTGTCATGTTGCCTTAATTTTTACATCCGACTGCTTATCTATCCATCCTTCCATTCTTCTACCCACTTATCTCCTATGGAAGTAGGGATGCTTAACTTATTCATTAAATGTTTGTTTAACAGATGGCTGTGGACTAACTAACTAGGCAAGTCAATTGTTACCACCAACTCTTACTCCCTGTAAAGTTTCAGCTGATCTTCTTTTTCACATGAATTGTGTGCAATGAAAATCCCCGTGTGTGTGTGTGTGTGTGCGTGCTCGTATGTGTGTGTGTGTGTGTGTGTGTGTGTGTGTGTGTGTGTGTGTGTGTGGAGACTAAAGATCAAAATCACTTATCTCCCTCATTTGCTTACACAGGATCCCTCAGTGGATGCAGATACCCACTAGACTGACTGGCTAGCTAGCCCTGGGAATCTTCCTGTTCCAACATCTCCAGTGCTGGGATTACAGGCATGTGCCACCCTATCAGGTTTTTATATGGATGTTGGAGATCTCATTCAGGTCCACAGGCTGGCATGGTAAACACTTTACTGATTGAGCCATCTCCTTAACCCTTGAATAGCCTTTAGAAAGAGAGAAAGAAAGGAAGGAAGGAAGGAAGGAAGGAAGGAAGGAAGGAAGGAAGGAAGGAAAGAAGGAAAGAAAGGAGGGAGAAAGAAGTTGAGAGGGTGAGAAGGCTTCTATTTGTGGTCAAAGATGTGTCTAGGGTACTTTTGTTCTCAGCTGTGAGGAATGGGCTTCTTGACCTCCAGTGAGAATTCTCACTTTTTTTTCTCTTTCTGTGTAAGCTCCAAGAGAAGTCAATAACCAGGCTTAAAGTTTCTTGCTTTAGTAAAATTTATTTCATACTCATCAAAACAATGTGCTAATACTTCATTCATAAATTTTCTTATCTATGTAATATGAGCCTCTTTACTCTCAGCTTCAATGAAAGAACTCAGCTCAGACCATGCACTGGATCCAAATTCAATTTATTCCATATCATGGAAAACTAGATTTTTTTTGTAGGCCTGCTTCATGCTCCTCTTGAATTAAGTTAAATATATCAACCAATCAATAAATACATAAATAAACAGACAAAGAGTTGTCCATCAGAGGCCAGGAGGAAAGACAGGCTTTCTCTGCATGGAATGTGCCATGGTTTCTGCCAAGGTGGCCCTGAAAATGCAGGAGGGGTGAGAAAGACCTGGCTCTGGAGAGGACTAAAGAGTCCCCTGGACACAGAGCTGTCCCTTCATTGGGGACAAGGGAGTTCTTTGACATGTCCTGGGGAAGGAATTAGAAATAGTCCAGACTATTCCGTGTGTCAGCACTAAGGGTTGAGGCTTCATCCAACGCACATGGGCCTCCTAGGAAGATATGGATTCCATGGTGAAGTCGATTATATCCTGGCCGCTGTTGTTTCCGAGGAAGACCGGCTTGTGCTCTGCTTGGGAGGTGCTGATGTACCAGTTGGGGAACTGCACAGACTCAAACTCCACCTTGGATTTGATTTCTATCTTGTTGAAGACAAACCGCTTTTCCATCTTCTTCTTTGGGTATTGTTTGGGATCCAAACTCTGCAGGAAAATAGGAAGAAGAATTTTGTGTGTGTGCATGACAGAAAGAATAAAACTACCACAGTAGCCATGTTCTCAGGGCTGCTGGGGAGGAGAGTGACGAACAGGTTGTGGGATTAGGGGCCACATTCTTGACTGCTGAACCCCATCTTTCTATCCAAGCATCGAAAGAACCCTTTGTTCTCTCTGAACCCAAAGCCCGAGGGGAGGATAATGGGTGGAAATATTTTAAAAAGTGGAAATTATATTAAAGTTTCCAAGACTACTTAGTTTCCAGAGACTTTGTTACATTCCCCTCCCCCCATAAAGAATGAATGGCATCAGCTTAGGAATGAAGCTTTTGGTAGGAATGGACCAAAGATGATGATTCCCAATAACTGAGTAGTTCTCCAAACTCTCCTCCATCAAATGAGAAAAGCAAAACAAAAAACTGTAGCCACAGGCGACCCTTTCAGCCTTGACCCTGCATGATGTGTTGGGGATCATGACAGTGACAGGACATGATGAGAACAGCAAAATGGCTTCGTTTCTCCCACGGAGGGAGTGAGCTTTGCATGCATTTCAAAGTTATGCTCATTTTATTCTATATTTATGTAAATTGTTGAGAAGACCTCCTATGTTTTCTGGGAGGTGAGGCAAGAGGATGTCTGGGAAGTACAGGATGACGGAGAGAACCAGGGGGTGTGGCTTGTCGGGCTTCACTCACCTCCAGCTGCAGGGTGGGCGTGTCACCTTTCATCACACAGGACAGGTACAGATTCTTCCCCTTGACTCCCAAGGCCACGGGTATCTTGCTGTTGCTTGATTCTCCCTGCACATAGCTCATGGAGAATATCACTGGAGGAAGGAGAGCAAACTGGGTCAAGATACAACCCTGCTGGGAGGACTCGAGCCCCAGACTTGATAGACAAAGTCCATACAGTCCTCTGTGGGCACCCAGAAGGAGCTTCCCTGGGTACAGCAAGGGCTAGCAGGGCTTCACATAGATAGTAGCAAGGTCAGGAGGCCGCTCCAGGCTTTCCTCGGAGCCTCTTAGTAGCGGTAATGAAGAGGGAAAAGAGGCAACTTTTAAGCTCTAAGGAATGAAGCTCTTGCACTGGCAGACTGTGTGCCCATTAACATGAGAAGTACAATTTGGTCACTATGGAAACAGGTAAAGCTGTGCTCCTACAAGGACTCAGGGCCAGCACTCTTCGAGGAATATAGAGCAGCTTAGCCGGGGGGAGTGACTTCAAAAAAGAGACCCCTTTCGATCTTAGTCGCCACAGTCTCAGTCGGAGGCCCCTGGCCACTGCCATGACTCCGTTATAGAGAAATATGATTATCTTCACCTGGACAAGAGCAACAACTTCTTCCAAGGCTTCTAAGATCAGAAGCCAAGGAGAAGTCCATGCCGCTGCTGTCAGCTGGTGCCCTCTGGCCACAGTGGCGTGGTGCCAGGTTCGTCCCGATATCTAAAGATGCCCTCACCACACTTGAAACACTTGTTATTATCAAAGAGAAACGTAAGTTCCTGATGGTCAGTAACTTTCCCTACAAGGAACCATGTGGTTTTGTGTGGGAAGGGTGTCAGGGCAAGGAACAGAATTGGGAACAGAAATGGACATATCAATTATCAACCACATTTTAGCCTCAAAGTGAGGGAAATAGAACCCACAGGCAGTTATGGAATGCCCATCAAATGATTCCACACTAATGGAGCGTTGGCAATGTGCTATCCCTATATCCCTGTGTGACTAGACTGATAAGTGGTCATTCTATCTGTCTGTCTGTCTGTCTGTCTATATTTGCTGTCGTGTTCCATCTTAAGACACAGAGATCTAGCAAGCATCCAGGAGGCCAGGAAGGGACATCAAGGTGTGCCTTGTTACCTTGTTGGTTTATATTCTGCCCATTGAGGTGGAGAGCTTTCAGTTCACAGGGGTCAGACAGCACAAGGCATTTCTGTTGTTCATCTCGGAGCCTGCAGTGCAGCTGACGGATGGGAACGTCGGCCACAAGCAGCTCCCCGTTCCAGTATTCACAGAAGAGGGGCTCTGAAAGTCGGAGAACAGATGTTGGTCAGGTAGACACTTAGAAGAGCAAGCCCAGTGAAGTGAAGTGGCAGAATTTGGGTTATTGCGTGGCATCTAAGCATTCAGAGTCAAGGTTCTATTCTAATTTTTGTGGGGCATAGAGGAATCGGAAGCGGGGTGAGCAAGAACACTGGATCTGGCGCCATGAGACACCCTTCAGTCTATGGCCATTCACTATGGACTAGCGGTAGTGGTACTTAGAGAAAATGTTGCTAGTAATAAGACTATCTCATTAGGGACATCGCAAGACTTTAATTCAAACTCTAGTGGAAGCCAAAGAGAATGAATGGTCGAGTTGCAAACATGAGCATCATTAAAACCTTCTTTTAAGTTAATTAGCTAGAGATCTAACTAATTCATTTTGGAGACTTTCTTGCTTCCTTCCAATGATTGAAATGTCTACCATTAAGGGTCTCCCACCTGAGGAGGGAAGTTGCCTGCTAAGAGGTGGATGGAGAAGGAGCAGAGGAAAGGTCTACTGTCTGTCCTCCGCTCTCATCAAGTACCTTCTTCAAAGATGGAGGAAAAGAAGGTTCTCAAGTCCTCATCCTGGAAGGTCCACGAGCAATGGGCAGGTATGTTCCACAGCTTCTCCACGGCCACGATCAGTGATGCCACCTGCCTGAAGCTCTTGTTGAAATGCTGCTGGGAGATTTGGAGCTGGATGCTCTCGTCTGGGCAGCTCAGGTCAGCAGCTTGGAGGCAACACTGTGGAGAAACCAGGCGGAGAGCACATTAGGTCACCCGACCAGGGAACTCCTACATGAACCCCAGAGAACTCCAGGGGGCCCTGGGAGATACCAGCCTCTTAACCACAACCCCCTGTCTCTGGAGCCCAGAGGACTTAAGTGGTTTTCTCAGGGCACATGACAACCAGACACAGGCTTCCTGGCATTCTCTATACCAAACCCCATTTCTACTTTATCTTTCTTGTACAGCCCTCACCGCACCATAGAATTACCCCCACTTAAACCTTTCATCTTTTGGAGTCCTCATTGCTCTAACACCACACATTTTATTTCTCATGACAACATGTTTGTGCTATCTTCTATCCACCTGCGATCCCTCAGCAAGCTCTCGACTGTTCCGCACACACCCCTTTCCTCAAAGGCAGGTGGCAGACACTGTCGACAGAGTTTCTGCCTGTGACATGTGCTATCCCTTTCCTGTTCCTCAGAGAAACACCACATTAAGGCCTAGCTAAAGTTATCTTGTGGCATGATAGTCGTTTCGAAGATGGAAGGACAGTGATGGATACTTTCAATAATATGAAGGAAAAACTAATCAGGAAAGAAGTTCCTGTCCAGAGCAGAGGCTCCCACTGAGAGTCCAGGCTTTAGAGCAGGCAGTGGGGCCACAGCCTGGCTGAGATTGTCAGGGGCTCCAGCTAGGGCTGGGCTAATCAGTTATAATGGTCTTTAAAAAGTACTCATTTAAGATTGAGGACTGGATTTTGTAGCTGGGGAAGGCTGTCATGAACTTGAAAAAAAAAATGGTCTGAGAAAAGCAGTTGCCTTCTGACCCAGGCAGTGATCTGGCTGGGTAGATGCCGTGCCATGTTAGAGAGTTATCGTGGAAAGGGGAAGGGACAGCTGGGACGTCCACATGACTCTTCAGTAGAGTAAGGCCGGGAAGTGTCACATGCTAGGATGGACTTGGCCAGCCCTGGAGACATCTCAGAACTGAAGGTTGTTGCAGAATGCCAACATCTCAGAGAGCTTCAGGCTCAGGCCCCATGTTTCTTAGATGAAAAAGGGCACAGTGCCCTGTCTACGGTCACACAGCAGTTAAAGGTCTTGTCTAAGGTCACTATTTATTTTTTCAAAGATTCTAATTAATCTCTTTATTTCTATCCTCGACTTCTTATTGTCTTAATCTCTTCCCTTGGAAATAAGAAACTATTCTACGGTAGAGAAGTAAGATATGCTAACTCTCAAGGTTCCCCCTCTCTGTAAGGCTTCTGGAGTCTGACCAAGCGTTCAGAGTAGGCTTCATTCATCTGAAGGGAGGACTCAATGTGTGTTGAAGACTTGACTGTCTTCCTAGCAGAGAACACCATGATCACCATCGGCAGCTCTTGCTGAGTGACTGCAGCCTGGTGGAGCTGTGTGGGAGCTAGGTCAACGTGTGGGTTGTCTGTGTCTGTGTCATTCTAAGAGGTCAACTGGCACCATCACGAATGCCCTTGGAGAAAGGCAGCCTCGTGTCCCTCACCCTGTTTGGAGATTTTCCCATTCCAGAGCCCCTCCTCAGGTTGGGCGCTAAGACCCGAGTCTCACCTTCATCTTTTGGAGCCCATCAGCCTCAAAGAACAGGTCATTCTCATCACTGGAATGAAAGCAGATGTTGGTTAAGTTATGTCTCCTTATCAATACTGTGCATACAAATCTTCATTGTTTAATAAGCCTACACATAGAGTACACCCAAAGCTTCCTGAAGACTTATGGCAAGTTCTATAGTGTTGTGTAGGCCACAGTCTCGAAGCAGGTAAGTGGGTATGGTGCTCTCTGTTGGATTCTGACACCTAAAACCTAGACTAGCAGAGTTAGCTAAAATCTGAGCTCTACCCCCTTGCTTCCAAGCCAGACTTTGCAAACGGGTCTCCTGTCCTGTCCATGTGGAAGTTACACCTGTAGGAGTCCCTGAAGTGACAACACCTAAGTCTCAAGGCTGGGCTTGGTAGACACATTAAAGACAAATCAGACTTTACTCCAGGTTGACTTGGATTCTGACAGCCATCGAAGGATTGTCCCCAATCTGGGGGACAATCTGGCCTCTGAGCGTACACAACCCTTCGTTCTTGAAATCAGAGCCCTGGACACATGCCCCCTCTCCAGCTCCCCACTGACCTCTGGAAAGCTGTCATTTCACTGCTGAGTTCAGGAACAGTTGCCATGGCTGCTTCAGACACCTGAGTGAAGAGAGAAAGTGAGTGGCCGTTCACAGTGTTAGTTCCCTGAGGGTTACCTTCGTTTGTATCTCTCTCAGCTCTTTCAGAGCGGACATGGAAATCTGGTCTCTGAGGACCTCTGAGGAATGAATGAATGAGCTGAGGAGCTGTCATCTGAGTCTAGAACAGTGGCTCTCAGCCTCTCACAGGGGTCGCCAAAGACCATCAGAAAGCTCAGATATTTACAATATGGTTCACAACAGTAGCAAAATTACAGTTATAAAGTAATATTATTTTATGACGGGGGGGGTCAGTACATCATGAGGACCTGTATTAAAGGGTCACGGCATTAGGAAGGTTGAGAACACTGCTCTAGAATAAAGCAAGAACTGCCATAGACCCTGAACAGAAACAACTTTCGAGGAGACAGATACCACATAGATGTCAGCTGCTATATAAACAGCATTCATTTCCAGGGTATTTCACAAGCCATAGCCTTATAGCTATTTAAAAAACAGTATAGAGAGAGGGAGGGAACGAGAGAAGAGGATGGGGATGGGGAAAAAGAGAGAGAAAGAACCCCTCTCTGAGGATTTAGTTGTGAGAGGGAAACCTTACTTGCACAGGAAGCCTGGCTGGAGAGGAGTCCGATCAACCTGCTCAGCCTTGAGCCACCACACGGTTTGCTGCCTGCAGTTCTCCTCGCGGCTTTATAGTCTTCAAAAGCAGAAGTGAGGAGCTGAGAAATTTTCCCTTGGGTTAGCTGATTTCACAACCACGCCGAAGGTGCAGGAAGGAGAAACTTGATGGGAACTCCTAGGGGAAGGGGCTGTTGTTACTCTGCAGAAATACTTTCTAATCCCTGGAAGTGCAAGGGGTGACAAACCATGACACATTTGCAAGTGTGTCACTGTGGAAACAGGCATTATTTTTCTCCGAACTATGGTGCAGACGGGGTCAATATTAAAATACTGGGTTTTTCTGGGATGGCTAAACGTTTTTGGTTAGGATGTCTGGAACAAAGGACAAGGCAGATGCACGCTCACTAATCTATTACCTCTCTCGCCTCCCAGCTGGTGTTTGATCACCATGTGTGTTGCTCCTCCAATAGTCCTCCTGGTCTGGCTTGAAAGACCCTGTGTTCTACTGTAGAAGCCCTCCATCAATTGTGTTGACAGGGACGTCTGGAGAGACATTTGCCCTTTCTTATATGGGACAGGGGACACACAGTATGCAGGCATCTATATAGACTGGCCATAGGGTAGGGGAACCCTGGAGGCAAGTTTATGCACTCTGGTAATGTCAAGGAGCTAGGTGCCCCAGCCAGTCTCATGCTGAAACTCTATCAGTGCTTTGTGATCATCAAAATGAGCCTGAATTAAGCTGTATCATCAAAGGTGATGAATGAGGCATATGATATTCATAATCACAGCCCATCTTGGAATGAGATAGTTGTTCCTTAAAAAAAAATGTTTTTGGCAAATGTTGTGGAAAATTAGTTAAAGATGTGTTACATTCATTTATGTCATGGAGTATTTGTTTAATGATGCAAAGATTTATTACACCCTTCTATATTACATTTGTTTAACTCTGTGAAGCTATGTTACTTTGCCTGTCTAAAACACCCAATTGGTCTAATAGAGCTGAATAGCCAATAATGAGGCAGGAGAAAGGATAGACATGGCTGCCAGGCAGAGAGAATAAATAGGAGGAGAAAAGCAAGAAGAGGAGAGGAGGATGCCAGGGGCCAGCCACCTGGCCACACAGCCAGTCATAGAGTAAGAAGAAAAGAAAGCTATAGAATTAAGAAAGGTAAAAATCTCAGAGGCAAAATATAGTTAAGAGAGATGGGATAATTTAAGTTAGAAAATTTGGCTAGAAGCAAGCCAAGCTAAGGCTGGGGATTCATAAGTAAAAATAAGTCTCCATGTACTTATTTGGGAGCTGGGTGGTAGGCCCCCAAAGAGTAAAAACAAACAAGCAAAAAAACCTACAGGCAAATTCTTGTTTCTCTAAGATTCTGGGGAGTTCAAATCTCTTGATAATAACCAAACATTACTGCACTGTTAACTCAGAGAGCAGCAGAGTGACTGCCCAGGGCCAGTTCTCTTGTCTGGATTGAATGAGCAACTAGGTCATATGAATGATGCACACAGTTCCTTGGGTACAGCTGTGGTACAATCGTCATTATAGGGTCCTCAGTGGAAACCTAACTCATGCTCTGGTCCCTCAGAGAGTCTACAAACTCCAGTTGAGCCAAGTCTAGCACAGTGCCTGGCATATGAATGCAGTCAGGGCCGGGCGGTGGTGGTGCACGCCTTTAATCCCAGCACACGGAGGCAGAGGCAGGTGGATCTTTGTGAGTTTGAGTCCAGCCTGGGCTACAAGAGCTAGTTCCAGGACAGGATCCAAAGCTACAGAGAAACCCTGTCTCAAAAAACAAACAAACAAACAAATGAATGA
This sequence comes from Myodes glareolus, assembly GCF_982192425.1. Taxonomy (NCBI): domain Eukaryota; kingdom Metazoa; phylum Chordata; class Mammalia; order Rodentia; family Cricetidae; genus Myodes; species Myodes glareolus. Next base: position 49,249,641 of record NC_142035.1, on the reverse strand, counting down.
ATGAACGCAGGCAGGAGGGGCTGGCTTGGGAAAGCAGGAATTTGACAGTGTGTTCATTCAAATGAGCTTGTCCATCGTATGTTTTGGGTACTGAGCTTATTCTTCAGCACTCAAGGAAACTTTGCAGAGAGAATTGCAAGCAGGAAGACACCAGACTCTACTATGGAACAAGGTTTGCTCACCTAGTGGCCCACTTTTGGCTAATTTGGCTCCCAGTATCTCAGTTTCAGGAAAGCAAACAGAAGAATCCCATCTTTGATCAACGGTGTTTGATTTGAAATCTGAAGACAGTTTAGGGTCTCAGTTTCATCTGAGCTTGGTGAACAATAATCAGTTATCAGCACTGAGACACTGAGACTTTTAAAACTTAATTAATAAATCAATTGTCTGGCTAGGCTTGGTGGTGCATGCCTTTAATCTCAGCACTTGGAAGGCAGAGGCAGGTAGATCTCTTTGAGTTTGAGGCCAGTCTCATCTACAAGTTTTGCTCCACGATGCCAAAACTGTTACAAAGAGAAATCCAGTCTCAAAAAACCAAAACCACAATAACAAAAAGGACCCTGCTATTGCCTTTTGTCAGGTAGTGGTGGCACATGATATTATTGTTTTAAACTTTTTTTTTTATTTGTTTTATGTGTCTTTTACATCACATATCTTGATCTCATTCATTTCCCCATCCCTTCGAATCCACCCTCTGCACCTCCTGCAAATACAACAAAATTTAAGAGAGAAAAAAGGAGGGGGGATTTAAATCTCATCATGGAAGCTGTACTGTGACACAGTGAGTCACACAATAAATCCCTTTGTCCATAAATCTTTACTTGAAAGTGTTCATTGCAAAAGAGCCATTGGTTTGGTTCGAAGCCTCTGGTTTCTACAACACCATCAATGCTGGGCTCTCATTGGGACTCTTCCTGGATATCCTGTTGTTGCCCTGTGTTGTGGAGATCCTGCAGCTTTGGGTCTGCGGGTCAGGTCTCTTCACACGCTCCAGCAGATCATAGTTGTGATGGATGTTGGGGCAGGCCAAGTTAACCCTGGTTCTAGGCCTGGACTGCTGCAGGGTTGGTCTGCCAGACAGTTCTCCCCTGTGCTCACCACCAGGGTGAGCTCTCCAGCACTGCCCCAGCTAAATCACCTCTTGTAACAATGAGGGAGGTGTGAGCCAGTTCTGCTTTCATGCGCTCAGGGTCGACTCTCCCACCCTTACACCATAAGGGTCTATTATTGCCCAAGAGAGGTACAAGGGCCACTCTCCAGCGTGCTCAGTTGGTGAGGGGCAAGGACAGCCAGCCCTCCAGCTCTTATGACCGCAGGGCCAGCTCCTCCACCTGTCTTAGGCGTTGATGGGTGGAGGGTGGCGAGGGGGTCATTTCTCCTCCACCCATGCTGCCACATGTCAGATGAGTAATGGGGACAGCCCTCCCTTGCTCACATCAGGGCTGGGTCACTCTTACCTCAGACCACTGGGCGGCTATGCTGTGCTTCCTAGGCAAGGGGCAGGGCTCACTTTCCTGCAGCTGGTAAGGGGGAGGGTCATGTCTCTTATCTGTTGCAGGAGGAAAGGGGTGAGGAGTAAGGGGGAGCATGCAGCTCTCCCATGGTTACAGCTTCAGGGATCGCTCAGCCATACCTGGGCTCCATTGTGCTGTCCAGGCAGGATGCAGGGCCTGATCTCCCCAGTGTTGTAGCTGGTGCGGGTCAGGGACAACTCTCCCATTCTTATGATCATAGGGCCAGCTCTTCTACCTGCCTCAGGCATTGATGGGTTGGGGGCAGGGGAGGAGGGCAACTCTCCCCTGTCCATGTAGCCCCCAAAACTGATGTGTAGTGGGGCAGTTCTCCCATGCTAACAACTTTGGGACTGGTGCACCCACACCTCTGCTAACAGTGTGCTGCTCTGATGAGGGTGGCACACCGTTTTAAATCCAGCCCTCAGGAGGCAGAGGGAGACAGATTTCTGTAAATTCAAGGTCAGCCTGATCTACAGAGCAAGTTCCAGGACGACAGCCAGGGCTACACAGGAAAACCTTTTCTTGAAAAAAATTAAAACAATGTTTAGTATCTGGTCCCGTAGACAGTTCAGAAGTCCTGTCTGGGCCATCTGGTATATTTATCTGTTCTGCCTTCGCAGGATCCATATTTCAAATTAACCACTGGCATCCAAGCCTGCTTGGAGGGACTGCTACCTTCCTTAGGGTCTTTGTGCAGGGCCGGAGGGCCAGATGACTTTGTGGGCTGTCCTGACAGAGACTATCAGAGACACTTTTGGTCTGCTGATATGTGCTGGGCAGAGCCAGGGAGGGTGAAAGCCAGGGACAGGACAGAAGTTTTATGAGGGGTCTGAGCATCAGCTCCCAGTCCTTTCTCCCTGGGTGGCTTGTCAGGAACCTTGAGCTTAGTCTAATTGCACCATCTTCCTCGCCATCTTCTAGTTATAACAGTCCCCAAACCCTGAGCCTGACAGCGGAGAGGAGCCCCAGGGATTGGCAGGATCCCGTGGGACCATATGGATGAAGACGAATTGTCATTTAAACGTCACTAACAGATGAAGAAACTGAGATGAGAAGATGAGTGGTGATTTGTCCAGTGCAACAGTGTGGTTGAAGATTATTTTTCTTCTATAGGGAAATTTTGGAACATGGGGCAATGACTTTGGTCCTCTCTTTTTCTGTCATACCTCATCCTGTCTCTGTGACTTAGACTCCAAGCCGCCTGCCTTGTCATATGGAGCAGGCAAATTGCACAATCTGTGTATCAAACCCTGTATCTCAGGCCATATATCCTTCTGGTCCTCAATGAGTAGAAACTAAGTCACTATAGGAATGATTGTACTGGGGAGTGTGGTGTAGTGATGACGGTGTTGATGACAGTGGAGACCAAGGAAATGAACAAAGCAAAAGAGGAAGTTGGCAATGCCAGGATGGAAGTGGGTGCTCTAACTTTTGGGGGAAATTCTTCAGCTTTTGACTCACGCAACCCTTTCCAGCTGTAAGATTTCCTCTACCCTGGTATCTCATGCCACCAAGACGGAAGCAGGCATTTCTTCAAATCAGCAAGTGCCTTGGTACCTGTCTTAGTTATCTTTCTACTGCTGTGATAAGTATTAATAATTACACTCTGCAGCACAGTCTGGCCTCACAGTCATGGCAATCCTTCTGCACCTGTCTCCCAAAGACCAAGATTACAGGCACGAGCTCCCACACCCATTGAGGTGTGGTCTACAATGGGTGCCTCCTTCTTTGTTTAACCTCTTGATCAGAACAGAACGAAACAATTTCTGCCCCTACTCCTTTCCCCAGACCTTGTCTCATTCTTGGACTTGGTGTTCTAGTACAGTACTTAGTAATCTATTTTCTCTCATCTTTTCTGTACTTGCTGGTTTTATGTCAACCTGACACAAGCTTGAGTCATTGGAGAGGAGGGAGCCTCAGTTGAGAAAATGCCTCTATAAGATCTGACTGCAGGCAAGTCTATAGGGCATTTTATTAATTGGTGATTTATGGGGGGAGGGTCTAGCCTATTGTGGGTGGTACCATCATCCCTGGGAACGTGGTCCCGGGTTCAATAAGATAGCAGGTTGAATAAGCCATGAGGATCAAGCCGGGAAACAGCACTCCTCCATGGCCTCCACATCAGCTCCTGTCTCCAGGTCCCTGCCCTGCTTGAGTTCCTATCTCAACCTCCTTTGATGATGAGTTGTGATGAGGAAGCACAAGCTAAATAAACCCTTTCCTCCCCAGGTTCCTTTGGTCATGGTATCTCATTATAGCAATAGTAATCAAAACTAAGACAAATTTTGTTACCAGGATTTTGGGGTATTACTGCGACAGACCTGCTCATGTTGTTTTGGGGAGGACTGTGGAAGGACTTTGGAACTTTGTGCAAGAAAAATCACTAAGTATTCAGTGCTTGTGAGCTGTTCTTCAGGACCTTGGAAGGTAAGAATGCTGAGGGCAATGCAGACAATGGAGGCTTGTGAAGTTTCAGAGGGAAGTTTAACGACTCTATTGGGGACCACAGGTTTTATATATATATATATATATATATATATATATATATATATATATATAAACACTGTTTGGCCAATAACTTAGTTGTATTCCTTGCTAGCTCTTACATCTTGAATTAATCTACTTCTATTAATTTATGTATTGCCACGAGGCTGTGGCTACCCATAAGGTTCCATCTGGTGTCTGTCTTCTTTGGCAGCTACCAGCTACATGGTGTTTCTCTGACTCTGTCTACTCTCTCTCTCTCTCTCCATCTCTGTTCTGATTTCCTTCCTGACTTTACTTTGCTAAGCCATTGGTTGAAACAGCTTTATTTATTATCCAATAAAAGAAACACATATACATAAGGATATCCCACTTCATCTCCCCTTTTCTGTCTAATTAAATAGGAAGGTTTTAACTTTAACATAGTAAAATTACATATAATAAAACAGGTTCAAGCAAGAATTACAGTTATAATATTTAGTCTATTTGTATTTAGCAAAATTAAAGAAAATATACCATCATCTGTTTTATATTTGTGAGTCTAAAGTTTCATACTTAATTTGTCTTTTATCATAACTAAGGACAATTATAACTATTTATCTTCAACCCCAGAAGGGTTTAATATTACCTAAGTAAACAGGAAGCACTGTAAGCAACTTCCAAAGTTCTAGAAATGACAGAGACATCTTGCTGCCTTGACAGTCATCCAAAGTTCTTCTATAATGTTCAGGCATCCATCTTCAGCCTACCGGCCTATAGTATCTGGAAGACTTTTTTATGAAACAGGAATTTTGAAGATCTTTTCTGACTTGTACTGGCAAAGTTCATCAGTTGTTTTCTTCTGTGCCCTGCAGAATGTCAGGCAGTTTCTTCTGTGAAGCAGGAACCCTGAAGAACTGTTTCACCTTCTTTAGGCAAGTTCAGCAGTCATTTTTCTGTGGGTCCTGCATGTCTAGTTCATACAGCATACCACCAAGCAGTCCAGGCAAGAGCAGTTTCTTGCCCAAATGACTAGCAAACTCCATAAGAAGCCTCTTCAATGCCCATCATCCTCATGAAGTAGATTGGTGATGCCAGGAGCAGATGTGTCTCATTGTTGAGAAAAGTCTAAGTTCTTGAAATCTTTTAAATGCCATATTCTGTAGGTCTTTGAAGTGTTGAAAATCATCTATCTAACTGAAATATATCTCTAAATATCTAGAAAACATAACTAATATGATTGCAAATTTGGCTATTATAAACAACTATCTATTAATCTAATTTTTAATTATACATTACATTTTTAAGTGAGCTGCACAAACACAGTACCTTAAACAAGAGCAGAAATACATATATACAATGTAACAAATCAACCTTAAATTTGTATCAATAGACCAAAGTCCATACCAATGCAAAATATTCATCTCTTTATCATATCCCCCTTTAAATAAAAACACACATTTATAAACAATCATTTTGGGAATTTGGTGGTGTTTTCTCTAAACTTCTTCCTGCTGTTTGTTGGGTGAAGTATTTTTAGGGTTCACAGAGACCTTTCAGGGGGGTCTTGTTCCATCAAACCATATTAGCCTGGAAGGAATCCACAGGTTTTCATCTTCCATGGAAACAAAAACAGAATCTCTTTTCCAAAGCAATGTATCCTTAGACCCATATTTTGAAGTCAAGATACTTTTATCTTGATTTAACTTAGCAGCCCCCATAATCAAATGTCTCTCTGCAGTCAAAATTTCAAATAAAGCACAATAATATACATAATCCAGGCTCTCTGTGTATTTTCCATCTTTATGTGGCTTATTTTTTACTCTATTACTTTTTAATATTTATTTTTATTATCTTACTAGATATTATCTTATTAGATATTAGCTAGTAAGCTAAATGACCTTTCCAGTCCAGGGCTTCCCAAGCTCCCACAACCAGTAGTGGAGATACCTAATAGTCTAAATAACCCTTACATTAATTGTATAGCCAGAGATTCCCACAACCAGGATCAGAGGTGACGAACAGCCCAAAAATACTCTCTATGCTACCTGGATGACCAAGGTGAGGCCAGACTTTTCCTTAGGCCCTTAAGCTAGTCCAGGTAACCTATCTCTAGAAACCACCTTCTTGGAAGAAATGACATGTAGCCTGAGTTGAGTTTTCATATAATTATGCCTTCTTGTGCACTGGGGATTATATTATACCAGGAAACTTATTCCCTGAATTTTACTGTGTTTTGAAGATGCTGGTAATGAACCAGTTGGCATCAGACTCCTCAGGTCTCTGATCCAGGTTGATGAAGTCAATCTGAATTGGGTTTTCATTCTCACCTCTTTGTGGTTTGCTTCCCTGCCTGGACACCTGCAGGGGTCCCTCAGACGTCAATGGATTCGTCTGCTTATCTAAGGTTGCAGTTTCTGTCTTATGCCATTGCACTGTATCAGTTTTTTTGATTGCAAACTAGAAATAATAGTTTTTTTTAAAATGTCCCTTATGGAGTGCCTAGTAAATATCAGCCATCCCTCCCCGCCCCCGCATCATCTCAGTCTCTGTAATGACTTCTAAGTATTACCTACCACTGCTCTACGGCACTGTTAACTGCTTTACCATTTATTGCCCCCTTCTCCTGTCTGCGTAGAACCCATCTCTGCATTATTTTCTCAAAGAACTAACCATATTCTAAACAGCACTGTGGGTAGATAGATACATCTCAGCAATTCTGCTCAAGTCTTTCTACAAAGTGTTGTTAACACTCCTTGCCTTTCTGTGGGTGACGTGCTGTGTGAATCCACGCTTCTTTATTTGTCTCTCAGGGCAAACCTGGGACTTTCCACATCAGCCGTCAGTTGCCTTCCTTCCCTTTTCCGAGTTTCTTCCGTATTCCTCTTCACTTCCTCACCTGTGACTGGCAACCTTGTTTATGGATTTGCTTTGTTTCTTTGGTTTCACTTTCTCTGTTAAAAAACATCTCTTTCGAGCTTTGGTCTTTGGGATAATATTTTGTATGAACTTGCGGCTCTCACATCTATGATAAAATATTTTGACTGTATCTAGTCTCTTCTCATCTCTCTGGTTATTGCATCATGGGAGATAATGTGGTCATTTCCCTCCAGGGCATTGTTAATTTCGCTTTCAATTACTTCTTCCTTTTTGGCTGAAACGAAGTTTTCTGTCTTGAAGGAGAGAAGGTCTTCACCAGGCCCACTCAGAAGTTGCTGGTGTCTTAATGAAGGTGAGGACTAGGCTGATGTCCCTAGTGACTGAGCAGTGTAGCGCAAAGGAGTCTGATGGTGGGCAGGTGTTAACCCTTCCCATGAAAACAAGACTCAAAATTATGGGTAGATAGCCTAGAATTCACCAGGCTCTGAATTGGGTTTCCTTTCTTTACCTGACATTAGAGGCTTAAACAATCTATCAATATCTCAAGGACATCAGTGAGATAGTCACCCAGGGACCATTCTTAAAAATGCATTTTTCATATGTTGTGATGCTTGGCATGATGCTCTAGGAAATAAATACCAACATTAGTAGTGATTAAAAATGACCCTTAAACTTTTTGTATTATTTTTGTTTTGAATATGAAAGTATTAAGTAGGTATGAAAGTATAGTGTATTTGTAAGAGTGAAAAGTAGAGGACATCTGTTCTCCATGCCTCACTTCCTCTTTCCTGGAGAACTTACTTCAGCCAGAAATTTTGTCCTCGCCATTACTGCCACCCTCCGGGTGTATCCATCCATCCCAAGCCTACGGTCCATGGATTAGGCTGTTCTTGTGTAGGCAGACTTCTCTCCATCTCTGCTTCCTGCTACATTGTACTACAATGTCTCCCTTTTCACCACTGCTGTTTAAATCATATGCGGCTTGAATTCCTTTGTTGCCACGGAAACCTCGTCTACTTTCTACAGTGCCTCAGAACTGTATCCAATAAGCAGATCTGCCACTACTAATCTGTGGCTTAAAACCCACCTTCGGTTCAGCATCTCCTGTGTGAACAGGTCTAAACATATGTGGCGTGCGAAACCTACAGAGGCTCCCAGGTTCAGGTTCTCTCCTTGCCTGTGCTTCAGCCTTTCTCAGCTGTCTGTAGCTCTAGAAATGCACACTACTTCTGACTTCTGTGCTTTTGTACAACCTGTGGTCCTGCTAAGAACGTTCTCTGTTGTTTGGGCCTACTAAGTCCTTCAAGATTCACCTCACGCTTTGCCTTTGCCTGTCTGTGACAAGCCAGGTGGTGGATGCTCTCCATCCGTGTTCCTCAGGAAACCACTGTCATGAAGCTTTATTTGTACACGTGCAAGTGTGCACAGATTTATTTAGGTGACAGTTTGAGAGGATACAGTCCGTCATGGCAGGGAAAGAATGGTGAAGCTCCCTGGTAGTGGAGCATGTGGTGAGGGCTTCCACGATTAGCTGAACCAGAAATCAGAAAACAGGCACAAATTGGGGTGGGCTACAACCCTCTCTGTTCCCACGAACCATCCCTGAAGTCTACATGACAAAGCAAATCATCAGCTGGGAATCAAACGCTTGGAACAGAACCTGAGGCCGTGAACATGCGCATCCAAGCCATAAGCAATGGATCTCATGATAGTTTCATATACGTACACATGTGCTTTCATCATAAGTCTCCTCCGTGGCTTTCCATCTTCTCATGTAATGTTTGAAGTCATGTCTGGTCTCTCTCCTCTTATGTAATCTCACTGGAGTTGTCCCTATACCTGGTATGATGGCTTTGAATCAGCTTTATTCCCTGTGTGTTAAAAAGTGCCATCAAATAAATTTAACAGTAGAATCCCAGTGTCACCCTTAGACCACTGGGTTTCAGTCAGCCCAGTTTCTTACCTCCTTCCTTCCAAAGGTTGGTTTTATAGGAGATGCTATTTGAAAATATCAGTAATTCAATAGGATTCACTTTAGGCTTACTTTGTCCAAAAACAGCTAAATTCACTCCTATTTTTTTTTAAGTGATATCTCTCCTGTGAACAAGAAAGTAGTCCATTCCCTCTATACACAGACGAGGAATCTTCACAAGGCTTCTCATTAGTTATCCAGAAGTTGCTTTGGATGTGGCTTGTCTGGAACACACTTAACCTTCTCTGCTGTCTATAGAGGGCAGTGACAAAAGTGTACATCTCCCGAGTGAGGCCCTTGCCTGTAGAATACACTCGAACCCAAAGTGACACAACACTTCCCTCCCAGTTGTGCCCGAGGAAGCTCCTAAGTGTCCCTGTATTTACAATATTGACAGAAAGACTAACTCTTGCTATTATCATGATAAACAAAGTCCCACCAGGGAAAACACCTATGAGAGATGAACCATTGTGTACATGCGGAAGTTTTTATTTGCCTCTCCCTCCCCTCAGTCCTTCCTCTACTGATGATTATGGCCTTGCTTTCTCTGTTGTTGGATCTCTGGCACTTCCAGCAGTGGCACCGATTATGTGTGAGTCTGTGTACGACCAGTTAGTGTCGCCTGTGGCTGCAGTGGGGATGGGGAATATCTGCAGCTGCCTCAGGGTCCCTGGGGCTTTTGTCCACGTGGAAAAAGCGGCAGTCTCCTTGGACTCACACTCAGAGACGCCCTAGGTTTTCCAGTGCTTCTCACAACTTAGCGCCATCTATTCTTCAAGGCTCAGTTTGTTTGTACTGCAAGGCAATCACAGATCCTAAAACTTGGATAGCCTTTAGGGAGCTTACTCTCTTCAATAGAAAAAGTAAAATTAGGTACTGAGCACAAGAGCTCCCTTTTGCTGCCCTCAGAGCCTCTTGGAACGGCCCAGTTTCTGTGAGCATGCGCACACATGCTCATCTGTGACTACCGTCCCCAGCGTTCCCAAGTCCTCGCCCCCACAGTCTCAGCACATCAACTCGCCCTCATCAGAGCCTCCCAGTCATCTACATCTACATTCTCTGTCTGCCGTTCTGCTTCTCCTTCCTTCCTCCACAGCTAGTTCCTATGCCCCATCTCTTCACTGATATTCGTTCTACTCCCAGGAGCAGCCCTCTGGTTTTTATTACTGTCCTCATCCTACACAAGCCAAGGCTGGGTTGTGTATATGTTTGATCTACTTCCTCTGTGTCCCCACTGGGGCCGTTGAGGCCTGTAGGAAGAAGCTGCCTCACCTCAGCAAAGGGTGCCCCTCACTTGGCTCTCCCTCTGCTCCTTAGTAATACAGGGCTTCTTTCCATAACTATCATTTTATGTAGTACTTTCCTGCAAATCTGACATTATTACTTCCTTTATTCTGACTAGTTAAAAGGGGCACCTTTGGAATTTCCCACCATGCATCTGTTGTCTTACAGCTGAAGTGGCAGAAGATCTACATCCTATCTGCTTCTTATGCAGGCCTCAAATCTTCAATTACTACAGAATTGATTAGGTTTTTGTCCTCGTTTGCTGATATGCTATTTCTAAAGCTCTTGGGATTTAAGTAGCAGGAGTATCTTTGATAACATGAGAATTAATTAGTTCTGGACTGTGTAGTCAGAGGCTGCTCATTCGTTTCCTCTATTAACCTGTGCATCACCACAAGGTCATGGCCTACTGGCAAGGGTCCAACAGACTCCTACAGGTGTCTTTCTCCTTTGGTGGCTACATGGTGTGTCTTTGACTCCGCCTACTCTCTCCTCTATCTGCTTATAATTCACACCTTGCCCTATTCTACACTGCAATAGGCCCAAAGCAGATTCTTTATAAACCAATGGCATTTACAGCATGCAGAAGGAAATCCCACATCAGGCCTGTCCCAATGATCAGATATACAGAGAGAGCAAAATGCTCTAGTGGGCAGCAATTAAGGAAGGGACTCACAACTGATCATGGACCATCTTGGAAGAAGAGATGGAAAAACTGTAAGAGCCAGAAGTTAGGAGGACTGGACCAAAACAGTGTTTTCTGGACATGACATGACCACTGCCCTAATGAGCTCACAGCTGTGGAACCTGCACAGGAGCAGATACCACACTTAGTCTTTCAGCATGAATTGTGGAGGGCCTTACAAGTCCCCACCCCTAGTTGCGTGACAGCTTCTTGGAAAAGGAGAATCAGTTTTTCTTTAAGGATGTGGCCTCTGTTAGGTTGACCATGCTCCAGTGGAAGGCCCCACACCCTTGAGTACAGAGTAGCACAAGTTGGAATCAGTGAACTGTATAAAGGAGGGAGGGACCTGAAGCTTGGAGGGTGTAGGGATAGAGGGGTAGAACTGGGAGAAGGGTGTGGGGGAACTGCAGAGTAAGTATGATGAATTATTATCAAAATACATGTACATGAAAAAAATTCTCAAAAAAATCAATAAAAATATATTAAAGAGTACATATCATTGTGCTCCCCATCCAGGAAGATCCTTCACATTCCAGTATCTAGTAGCTTCAAAATGGGGTCAAGACACCATAAAAACTAAGTACATGATTGTAGGATTGTGGCCTTGAATCACAGGCATCAGGTCATCATTAGATCTTTAGAGAAGAAGACTAAATTAATTCATTGACCAAAGACTCCATCTGTCTTGTTTACATAATGAATCCGCCCCCCCCCCAAAAAAAAACTGGCCCTTGGAGCCTGCTTCCTGGATGGAGGCACACTTTCGTGAGTACCCCGATGGTCCAAAATGAGCAAGTACAGAATCTTCCTCCGTGTCTGGCCATTGGGCTAGCCCTTCTGACGTGTGTCCTTTGTATCCTCGAATATAAAGATATGGTGACAGGCATTAACATTTCTGAGCTTGAGCCTTGCTAAGTAATTTATTCCATTTTAAAGGGTTGTGAGGTTTCTTGAATTTAGAGCCAGTTATTAAAAACGGTGTGTGGCTTGGGCACCTGGGGAGTGAGCTCGGCTCCCGATGGAGGAGCGGATTTACTGGGGAATGTGCTACTGTACTACAATAGTTACACTACTGTAATGTGGAATGCTGAATGGCAGACCTGAATCGCTGCATGCCCACAGGGGCTGAAACAGAATGCTGCTTCTCAAGGACTTTACAGTGTCTGGTTCTTATCCTATTTAACTTGGTACTCTACTGGCACGTGCTTTCTCACTGCAGCCATATACGTCATGCTTACACGAAATGAAAAACCAAACCTAACCAAAGCAAACCCAAGGAAGGCAATGCCTCCTTCCCGCTTTCTGCTGCTCCTCTTGAGATAATCCTTCCCTGGTTTTTCTTTCATGTCTCAGCCCTCAACATCTTTGCTCCCACGACCACCTAATCCAAGCCTTCTGATGACCATCTTGCCCCTGCAGTCAATGCTTAGTATGTTTTAAACACTGGCTCCTCAGCAGTGTTTCACATTGACTGTTTTCATTTCTTACTATACCATAACTTTCCTGCCCTCATCTCTGCAATGTCACCCTGCTTCTCTGTGTGCCACTCCTTCCCTGATCTCCTGTAGTATCTGCTGCTGACCCTTTAATGGCTCTGAACTGCACCCACTGTCCACGCCTTGCTCTCCTCTGAGTCTTAGCTCACTGCAGTGGTTTGGACTTAGTTTGAGTGAATGCTTCCCCTTTCTCTCAGTGGTGGGTGCCTCAGAGCCTGTTGTTGGACTAGTGATACGGAACAGTGAGGCCTGGTGAGATAGTCCTCAGGTCCCTGAAAGCCAGCTCTCACATGGATTTCAGGTAGCTCTTTGGGGATCATTGAGGTGTTTCTTGAAGGAAGAGTGTTTCAATGTAGCCTGAGCCGAATCCTGAGTTGGTTTCAGTGTCCTGTCTGGTAATGTCATCTCCCTGTGTCCTTACCATCTCAGTTATCATTTGTTATGATGTTCTTACCAGAGTTGGGTTGAGGCTGGCACCATGTCATGACATTGCCAGAACTGCAAGTTAATACGATACACATTTTTTCCATATAAGGCTGCTTGCCTGGGTCTGGCTATAACAAAACTGGACTTTTAACCAGTTTTACATCCATGACTCTCTTATCACCTGCTGGATGCTTGTCTGTGGCTTCTCCAGTTGTGTCTCATCACTCTAACTTCATATCCAATCAGTCATCACCTCCGATTCCTTCTGCCTTACGGCCCCTACATTTATGTCGTCTCCTTAAGAAATAGCCCTGGGTTCACCTCACAGGTGATCTGTCTGCTGCTAGTTGTAAGACCATTCAACCCATTCTTTATCCCACAGTCAGAGTGATATTTCCTCAACAGATGCAGTTTGTAGAGCTTAAACCTAGATTGGATCTGGTCCATGGCAGGTGGCCGAGAATTTTTTTGCCAAATGAGTGAGTAAGGGCTAGGGAGATGGTTCAGTGTGTAAAACGCTCACTGTGTAGCCATGAGAACCTGGATTCAGATCTCTAGCACCCATAAGAAAACTAAGATTTGGGGGGGGGGGGGTTGTGTGTAGTAGAAAAAGCAAGCTCTGGGTTCAGCAAGAGACTCCACCTCAACAAATAATGTAGAGACTGATCTAGGAAGACACTTGGAGTTGACCTCTGGTTTCTACATGTGCCTGAATGGGCAAGTGTACCCACACATACTTCTAAATACATGTACATGCGTGTGTGCGCAAGCACACACACACACACACACACACACACACACACACGGAATAAATGAACGAAAGAGCGAATGTGACATTTCACTTTCAAACCCTGGTTCTTAGACTGTAACCATGTTTTTGACATGGTTCCTGGCCTCCTGACCTGGATAAGCACACTCTTCTCTCTGGCACTAACAGCTCACACCCATCCTTCTTCTGCATGGAACTCCCTTCCTTGCCACAGATTCAGCTTTCGGGAAGCCTTTCCTGCTCCACCTTCTATCTGGTCCTATGTCATCTGGTCCACCTATCACGTACCTACTAGATGTTACTGTGAACGCCAGCAACACACACCCACTGGCAGTTTCAGAGCAACCCCAGTCACACCACATTCCTGCCAATACTTGGTGTAGCCAGACTTTCAATTAAAGGTCTACTCAGTGTAAAATGGTATATCTTATTGTAGCTCGATTTCCATATTTCTAATTTTTAATGAGGTAAATCATCTTCTCAAAAGTTGACTAGCCATTGTCTCTATTGTTAGATAAAATGCATGCATTTCCCCAAGGCAGATTGTTTTTCTTTTTCATGTTTCCTTGTAGAAGGTGTTCCTATATTCTGAAGATCAGTCCTATAAAAGTCCCCAAAGTCACGAAGACATTTTTCTATATTTTGCTTTGAAAGAGCTTGTTTTTGCCTTTTATATTTGTGGGCATCTCATAATTGCTGTATCACTTCTCTTGGAGAGCAGCCTCCCTGAGGATAGAAAGCATTGTTTTAATTCATGTTGATGCCCAGTGTTTCTCACACAGCTGGAGACACCCTGGAGGGGATCACTGGGTAACGGTTGGATGACTGATCCAATGAGTGGACAAAGTGGCTGGAGGTAGAAGCAAAGTGGTACAGAGCTCAGGGATATAAAGAGATGCTTTTTAAGTGATGAAAGAAGAGACTGAGTTGATAGTGGTCCTCAGTCCCGGTTCCACACTGGAATCTCTTGGAGACTCCTTGGGTGTGCTATGGAGGGCTTCATCTAAGACTCTGGTTCTCTGCCTCTGGTCTGAGGTGTGGTTTGGGCAGCATATGAGGTCAGGATGATAGCGCTGGGTTTTGAGGGAAGATGAAATGCTGGCTAAGGACACAGATGTGGATGTTAGCAGACTTGGGTTTGAGTTCCAGCTTTGCCACTGCGTGTCCTCTTGAACCTGTTTTCTTAGCATGTGTATGATAAAAAAAAAATCTATCCACCTTGCTTATGACAGAGAGATAAGCAGTTCCTAGAATGAAATGTGTTTTAAATTATTTTCATTTCCTTTCCTCATTTTCAAGGCTAGTTCTCATTTGAGGCTGACTTTAATGGTCGTATCCAACACGGTGCCTGGGAGAGAGGGGTCAGTGAGAGGGAGTGGGGGATGGGAACTAAAGGGGCTAGGCTGGGAGGGTATGGTGTGAGAAGTTAGTGCTGGTGGTAGGTCCAGGACGGGTGTGAGGAATCTTCCAGAAGACAACGGAGTGGTCAGGATGCAAAGGGTGTGGCTTCTCTCGATTTTCACAGACACTACCATCCTTTCAGCTGCTCAGCAAGGGTCTCTGAGAGTTCTTGTGTCCTGTATCTCTGTCTCTGTCTCTCTTTCCAGAGCAGCGCCCCCTCCTCTATCTCTCTCCAGAGTAAGTCTTAGGATCAGGAGGAAGATCAGGCAGAGAGTTGAGGACCAGGACAGCAGAAGCAGGAACTGACTGATGTTCATCCACATCAGGAGAGAGTGATAGCAGGGTCCAGAGAGGAGGACTGCGAAGCGTTATAGGATATTTGGGTAGCTGTGTGACCCGGCCTTATGATTCTGAGAGAAATGGAGTGGGGAGGGATGTGGGGCTATCTCAGTGGTGGAGAGGATGCTCAGCTCTTGCAGAGGATTGCTCTTCAACACCAAGCACCCATGTTGAGCATCTCACAACTGCCTGGAACTCCAGCTCCAAGGGATGCCTCTGACTTCCTCTCCTGACCTTCAAGGGCACGGCACTCACAGGTAGCCATCTGCCGCACACACAATTAACACTAACGTAAATCTTTAAAAACAGAGTGGAGGGTAGTGGTAGGACCAACGCTAGCTGGCTTCCTGAAGTGCTAACCCTTTTAGATGTTCATTTAACATTGCACAGTGTCAGGGGGAGGAACTGAATCTGCCATCCAAGCTCATTCCTTTCGTGATAGTAGCTCTCAACTATTTGGGCAAACTTGAGTGGGAGTAGTCTGGAAGTTCCTTGTCAGTTCGGGAGGTCTCTCAGATATGTCTGTGCTCGCATCTTCAACTGCACACCTCACACAGCCATCTGGCTCTTCCACAGACATCTTCCTTTCACTGTGTTCCAAACAGAGGCCTTGCTATTCCTGCCCAGCCTGTCTGTCTCCAGTTTCCTGGTTCTGACTCAATGGTTCTCTAATTACTGTGTTGCTCAAGTGAAAAGCCAAGTGTTTGACCTGGACTCCTCCCTTCCCCTTATCACCACCACCCTATTTACCGGTGTATTTTAGGACTGCCCCCCCCCAAAGGGACCTTTCCTTTCTGTTCTGCTCACTTCAGCTGCTCTCCATGGGTGTTCCACCCTCCTTCCTTCCTGGAACCCTCTCACTCGCCGTCTTTTCACCATGCTACCTGTCTAGCTAAGCAGTGCACAAACACCACCAGGAAACTCGTAATCTGCACAACTGAGCGGGGTTACAACTTTCAGTGGTTCTTTCCTTCCAACCTTGGCTCTTTGTCTTTGAAAACATCACTTTTCTTCATTTTGCTGATAAGAGAGTTCACAAGCACCAGGCCTAAGCTCCATTCCCCTGCTTCAGTCACTTTCATTGTCACATATCTTCATGGGGGCTTGCTTTTCCAGAACAGGCAAACATTTGGAATGTGTCTACGAAACGTAACTCATGGAATCAGAGTCTCAGACTCCAGCCAGCCTCTAGGTTATTCTTAAAGTTTTTCTGACTACAATGGAGATTTTTCTTTTGATAAAACCACTATGGTTTGAACACTTGACCACAGTGTCACTGGTTCAGCTATTTCTTATTTCTTTTAGATTATTCGGACTCTTTGGGATCTTGTTGATAATATTCACATTCATAGGTCATTAAACTAGACTGTAAATGCATTAGATTTATGATGAAGGCCACAGTTACAATGACCATACCTAATTAAGTTAAAATTACAATTTGAGTTCTGTCAAATCCATATGTGATATCCATTAGGTTAATTACTTGAAATTTAGATTTCCTATTAAATCTGAATATGTAATTATCATTGACAGACCTTCACAGAGGTTCCAGTTCTAATATTAAAATAAATGGGAAATTAAAAACCAGATTGTTTTACTACTGTTCTCATCCTGAGACCTAGATTGGTTCCCATTACTTCCAGCATTCACTAACATATGGAATAAAATACGTATTCCAGCTTTTGACTAAAATAGACTCTGAAGAGTCCTTTAAACTAAAAACAAATTGATCTTAGATAAAATACATTTTTGAAATACTTTTCAGGACACCCAGAAGGGAAAGGGAATCTCTGAGCTTATTTTTGCATCTGTTACCTTAATGTTCCTCAAAGCGTTGGGTGGATTAACAGTGATTTAAGAGTGGGCAGACACACTCTTGAGGCAGGCCTCTTCCATGAGAAAAGACAACATTGCAAGTGATGGAGCCCTTGAACTTGACAGTGGTATGAGGCAGTGGGCCCTATGGGAAGCGACAACATGAAACCTTTGAAACCTGTAAAACTAAGTTGTGGTTGTTGGCATTCGCCTGCCTTCTCAGCAAGGAAATTATTTCTGGAGGCAAGACTCTCAATTTATCCAGAGAAGATGATCCCAGCACTCGGGAGGCAGAGACAGGCAGATCTCTGTGAATTCAAGGTCAGCCTAGTCTACAGAGTGAGTTTCAGGACAGCTCCAAAGCTACAGAGAAACTCTGTCTCAAAAAAACAACAAAAAAAGTAATTATGGTCAAAGAAACTGTAAGATTAAAGATAAATTTAAAAACCTATTATCTGAATGAATGAACGAATAACAATAATACAATAATAATGACAACAATGATGTCATTAATAAATATATGATAGGATTGAGGAAAGTTCAGAACTAAAGTATTAGTGAACACAAGCATGAAAAATATTCAGAAGTTACTGGGAATTATGATTGTAGGATCCTTGTTTGGGGAGTAAAGATACTACTTTTTCCTCTATTAACTATACAATGTAACCATAAAAAAGAATAGAAGTAGGGGTATAACTTCTGAAATGGTCAAGGGAACTATGGAATAAGTACACTAATGAAAATATATTGCAATCAATCTAAAAAAAATAAAGCTGGTTATGTTGATTATAGTGACTATGCTAGTCTTAGACTGGGATCTAAAATAGGAAGCAGTATTGTGAATTAAGTGTGAAACATGAGCATATAAGGTACCTAATAAAATAGATATAAATAAGACAAAACTGAGAAGACACAATGAAATCTTTCAACTACAACTCTATATAGAGATGTTTTGACTTATTTCAATTAGCTATAGATCAAACTGTAAAATACTTTAAAATTTGAATATGCACTCTAAATGAGTCTGATTTAATGAACATATGTTGAATATATGCAAAACACCATAGAATATGTATTAATTTCAAGTTTGCATGTACTACTTACAAAGACTGACCAGATACCTGGAATTGCTGCAGTACAAAATGAAACCCCTGAATGAAAATTCAAAATTCCCATACCTTCCTCTACTTTCTAGATTTATCTCCCACCATACTTTTCTACATATATGTACTGCTAACTGATCTTCATATGAATCCTACATTCTCAGCTCAGATCCCTCCTTGGTATATGTTTTCCTACTAAATCATACATATCTCAAGACTTTGTGTACTCAAAGACAATGTCTACTCTCTCCATTCTTCTAGATTACTTGTTTATTAATTATTAGAAGTAGTCTATGATGTATGTTTATCAGTGTGCATGTGCTACATGTGCAGAAGTCGGAGAACAGCTAGTTGTTCCTCTCCATCCTCCTTTACATGGGATTGAACTCGTGTCGTCAGCCTTGTATGGCAGGCACTTTCACCACCTGAGCCCTCTAAGTTTTGTGTCAACCTTTCTCTTTGCTAGACTGTAAGAGCTCCTGAAGATTTAGATCTTTTTACTTGTTTGTTTGCTTCCAGAGCCCAGTGAAAACTCTAAAATGGTTATTGACTCAATTGGACATTATTTAAATGAGCACATTTCGTTGGATTGGCCTGGGGGATATCATATTATTTCTAGTATATCCAGGTACTCAAGAACCATGTTAAAGGGGGAGCAGAGTTATATGAAGGCTTCTCCATAATTGCTAACAAAAATCAGGAGATTGTGAAAAACAATACCTGCTTTGGGCATCGTTTACGAATGGGACTGGCGTCATGTAGAGCACATCATGAAGTAATTAGTTAGGGATTCTGACTGTTTACCCAAAGAGAGATTTGACTCCCACTTAAGCAACTGGGGTGGGTGACTTTGTTGATGGAAACTTTTGATAATGAGGTCACTACTTGGGGGAAATTTTCATTATGCAGTTTTTGAAGAATTCTGTTTTGTATTTCTTTGACTAATATTTATCTTAGTAGGTAGTTTAGCTGTTGGCAGAGCAAATGTTTGGGATATCTTCATAAATGATGGTGATGTGTTAGAAAAGTTATTCTGGACCTGCTGTTTCTGGTAACTGATATCATGCTCTTTTGTTAATTAAGGCCTGTGCTAGATTGTCATAGTAAAACCTGCGTGTAGGAAAATACTTATCTTCCATTCTCAACAGCAGGATATAAACTTTATATTCTACTTGAGTTTGTTCCCCAAACTAGATTCGGAGATTAACTAGCCATTTATAAGAAGATGGACAAAACTGTCATGGTTTCGCTTTGTTAAAAATCACCCATCTATCAGGAGACCTCTCCAACTGACCCCAACTCACAAAAACAGAGAGTGAAATAAGGGCCAGCTCTACAGATTTACCAACGGAGATAAGATTGATTGAGCAGGTTGAAAGTACTATAACTTGAGGACAGCCAGCTGTTGCCTTTGGAGATTTGATTTATTTTAAAGCTAGATCTAATTTAGTTGCAAGCATAGTCTGAATTATTCAGGAAAGTTGAGTTGTGTAATGTTGTTGAGAAGTACCAGCCATTTACAATATCTGGGAGATATGGGCCCAAGAGATCAATTGACCAGATTTGGAGATGGTCAATACTGACATACACCTCTCTCCTAACTGGTAATTCAGAAATAAGAAGAGGGGAGAGAGGTTAGAATTGATCTGAGCTAGACAACTTGGCTTATCTACAGCATGGGGAATTACAGACTAGTGATCCTCTGGAAACGTTGTGCATTTTTTGTTTTGTTTTTTGGTCCTCCTGCATAAAGGGCACTGACTTAAACACTGGGAATACAAAGTGGAGTAAGACATGGTTTCTTGTCTCAATAGGCTCACAGGTTTTCTAGAAATACAAAAGGAACAACTATCATAGAATTCTATACGTGATATAATGGCAGTGCACATGAGGGACCAAGAGGAAGGCCAGGTAACTGGGTTTCAGTGCATTACGGACACATCCTTGAGATGTTCCTGCTTATACCAAATCTTAAAGGAAGACAGTTACACAAAGGAGTTTGGAAAGTGTCTGGAAAAAAAAAAAGGACTTCTAATGTGGGATTCCCCTCTGTAAGCTATGATTACCATTAATGACTAAAGAAACTGCTTTGAATCCATAGCAGGGCAAAACTTAGTTAGGCGGGGAAAACTAAACTGAATGCTGGGAGAAAAAAAGGCAGAGTCAGAGAGAAGCCACATAGCCCCGCCGGAGATAGATGATGGAAATTTTCCCAGTAAGCTACTGCCATGTGGTGTTACACAGATTAATAGAGATGTATTAAATTAAGATGTAAGAGTTAGACAATAAGAAGCTAGAGCTAATGGGCCAAGCAGTGATTTAAATAATACAGTTTCTGAGTGATTATTTTGGGGCTGAGCATCCTGGAACCAGGAAGTAACCTCCCTTCAACAGATGTCAGGCCAGGTCTCTGCAGGAAATGATGAGTGTAGACAATGAAGAACAGTGCAGATTGGGCAATCTGGATGGCACAGTCAGATTTGCATTTACAGTCAGTTCCTTTTCTTCTCACAGTAGTAGAGAAGGGGCTGAAATTGTCAAGGTTAAAGACAGTCCAGAAGGAAATCACAAGGCCTTGCCAGTATAGGAGGGAGGAACATAGAAGGGATGGATTTGAGGTATTTTCATGCAGAATCAGAATGGATCTAGTAACCAACTGGATGTGGGTAAGGAGGGGTCAAGGAAGGACAGCCGAGTGTGAGGAGCAGATGAAGTTCTGAATTAGTGTGTATTGTCATGAGCATGGCCATGTCAAGGATCTCGGTGCCCTAGACCCAAGATAGCAAGATCAGGCTCAGAAGAATGGGCTTCCAATAGTCCAAGCATAGATGTGGATAGTGTATGCAGAGAGATCATCTGTAGATTCCTCCTCCCAGATGACTGCACCCTGAGAATTCTTCACTATCCTGAGACTGCCCCCCATCCTGAGAATTCTTCACTATCCTGAGACTGCCCCCCATCCTGAAAATTCTCCCTTATCCTGAGACTGCTCCCCAATCCTGAGATTGTCCCCTATCCCTCCCCCATTCTAAGACTGCTCCCCCATCCTGAGATTGCCCCCTATCTTGAGACCCCCCCATCCTGAGACTGGTTCTCTATCCTGAGACTGCCCCCATCCTGAAAATTCTCCCCTATCCTGAGACTGTTTTCATCATGAACCTACCCCCTTATCCTGAGCCTGCACCCTTATCCTGAGACATCCTCTGTCCTGAATCTGCTCCCCATCCTGAAACTGCCCCCCATATCCTGAGACTATGTCCTATCCTGAAACTGCCCTCTATCCTGAAATTGCTCCCTTATTTTGAGACTGCTCCCCATCCTGAGCCTCCCCTCTATCCCTAGACTTCTCCCCTATCCCGGGACTGCCCCTTATCAGGAAACTGCCCCTTATCCAGAGACTGCCCCTTATTCTGAGAGTTCTCTCCTACAATGATACTCTACAAAGATTAGTTACCTGCTTCCTTCTCATTCCTGCTGTATATAATAAATGTCCTGAGCTTCTGGGCATCTTCTGTGGTGATTCCAACAGAGAGCACAGCCCATTCGATCCCTGCTTTTTAGGATTCATGTCCGTTGTTTTCATTCCCTGTCTCCCCAGTCAGATCAATCCCAAAGTCGTGCTGGCTGAAGTTGAGGATAATTCTAAGACGTCTGGATTGACTCATTGAAGTAGCATTATTTAACAACCAAGATAAACAGGCAGGGGATTAGCTTTGTTAGTCTGTTTTGGAGAAGGATGAGGGTAAGGTAAGAGTCATTAAAGAATTGATGCTTGAGTGTGTGAACTTGGCAAGCCTGTGAGATTGTAGGAGAGCAGGAGGCAGCAAGTAAGGGTGTGAATTTCCCATTGACTGACAGATAACACGGACACACATCAGCAAGGGCACAGCGAGTTTGCCTGGGTGGTTATCCTGAAATGTGGCACTCTGCAGTTAGAGTGAGTCTCTGTGCAATCAGGATAGACACCTTGGTCTTGTGGAACACATTAGGAATAAATGGAGCAAAATCCTGAAGATAACTGATACAGGGCCTCATTTGTAGTAAGTGCTTGATAAATATTTATTCCCACTGGAGGAGTCCTGGGTACTCAAATAAAAACCAAAGTGGACAGTTCTGATTCCTGTCTGCAGAGGCAGCATGACCAGATGCCTCACTTTCCCCACCAACACAGACCATGCTCTAGTGAACTGGTGACCCAATGGAAACCACTGGAGTCAGTGGAAGAAGTCATTTTGATTAAGTCTACGGTGGTCAAAGAGGTGGCCATGTATTTATCTGTACATCTGATTTGAGCTAGAAGTCAAGGCTTTGCATGCTTAATTTAGGGCTCAGACCACAAGAACAAAACTCTGAGGTCAAATCTAGGATTCGTGGTTGACACTTTGTGACCTCAGGAAAGCGTTTCCCCATCCCCAGTTGCCAAATCATAAGGCAGCCATGACAAAATATGCCTCTTCGACTGTGGTGGGAATGAAGTGGACTCACTGGTGTGAACCTTTACTTTACAGTATGATCACCGCAAGTGATTACAACGATGTCTGAAGGCACCTCTGGGAGGCAACTCAATAACTCTAGTAGTCTGAAAGATCCAAGAAATAGAGATTAAACACGTTTGGCTTGATGGTGGAGTCTATCGCAGAGGGTGTGGCCATCCAAAGCAGTAATCTGGGACCTGGATCATCTGTCCAGGTCCTGTAAGAGCCCAGGGCAGCACCCTTCTTCACCTGCTTCCTCTTGGCCCTCCTTGTGTCTTCTAGGGTTGGACTTTTCTCCTCAGACACAGGCTTTCATGGAGGAAGTCCCCTATTGTACCTTTTTCTTCAGATGCACTGCTCTTGGGGTGCACTTCTTCAAGGGGGCAATCTTTCAGGATCATGGGTCTGGGCCTATACTTTGAATCTGGGTTGTCTGAGGTTTCTGTCCTGCCTGGTTCCCACAACTGTTAAGTCCCAAAGAAATCATACAGAGGTCTACATTAACTATAAACTGATTGGCCCATTAGCTCAGGCTTCTTAGTAACTCTTATAACTTATATTAGCCCATTATTCTTGTCTATGCTAACCACATGACTCTGTACCTTTTTCAGCAGGGCAGTCACATCTTGCTTCTTCTGTGGCAGGCTCACAACTGCAGAAGAATGGGCTTCCTCCTTCCTAGAATTCTCGTGTTTCCATTAACCCACCTCTACTTCCTGTCTGGTTGTCCCACCTATACTTCCTGCCTAGCTACTGGCCAATCAGTGTTTATTTAAAATATAATTGACAAAATGCAAACCATGGCCCCACACCAGATCTGTATCTCGGTCTCATACCTAAAGATCTAGTTCAGGCATCACGGGGAAGAAGAGATGTGTTCCTTCCTTGAGATGGAATTCCTTGAAGAAATTGAGACATTTCTCTGAGACATGTCAGGACAAGACAAACTTCCCAGCTGAGCTAGGGCCACAGCTCTGCACACCTCTGGCTGCCCCTGCTGAGGTAGAAGGCTCTTCTGAGACCCGCAGTGAAGGCTTCTGGATGCTGAAACCTTCCTGAGGTGGTGCTCACCCAGGACACTATAGCACACTCTGGCAAAGCTCTCCCTCCATACACCAGTTGAGGAGCTGAGACATTTTCTGTAAACCAGCAAATGACACCCTTTGGTCAGATAAAACCCTTATCTGGCTCCCTCATGTGATAGATAGCACTGCCACTGAAGACGTCACTTGCTGACTCAGGGAAGACAACTGTCACTGCAAGTGAGATAACAGTCTCCTTGGAAGATAGCCAGACAAACAAACAAATGAAGAAGGACACTTAAAAACAACCCCATACTAGCTCAGAACTGAGTATAACAGAGGGCTATTTATTTAGGGGTAGACTCACAGATCACAATCCTCTGCTGGAATGGTGAACAGCAACCAAATCCCACAGCCAGAAAAGAGGCCAGACATGCACTTTACATCAGCATAAATAGTATAAGAGGCTATGCCCAAGGGGATGGGTAACTTAAAGGCTACTGGTGGTAGGAATTCTTACAACACCTCCCTGTTTTGTTTAAATAAGAAAGTTCTAAGCCTAATACAAAGTTATATACAATAAGAACAAATATCAGGTATAAAAATTAGAATTACAACCAGCATAAACAATATCAAGCAAAAAACATGTGATAAATGTTTCAATAATTATCCTATCCTAATGAATTTAAGTCTTGTATATAAATAACTTGGTCAAGTTATGAGAGGAAAGTAACTGCAACTATCTGTCTTCAACCCCATCGAAAACCCCGAGAAGGGAAATAATATTACTTCAGTAAGCAGGAAGTACAATCAAGCAACTTCCAAAATGTGCAACAAATGTCAGAGACAATTGGCTACTTGGGCAATCACCCAAGGTCTCATTTGGAGCAACCAACTTTGGCTAAGGCCTAGAGTAACTGACAAACCAGTTTCAGAGGCAGGAAATTTTTCCAAACTATCTTACAATGTCTTGATAGGATTTGACAGTCTTTTTTCTTGTATCCTGCTTGCCCTGTCCAGACATCATGCATTTTGTCAGTGGTCAATACATGGGCAGTTCCTTGCCCAAAGGTCAGTTTTTCCAAGAAGAAAACAAGTTCCAAGTAGAGTGTCTTTGGTGTTCAACATTCTCTTGGGAATAGATCAGTGCTGCCAGGAGCAATTGTGTCTCACTTCAACAGAACCGTAAGTTATTTAAATGCCATATTCTACAGCTCTTTGAAGTGGTTGAAGATTACCTATCTATGCAGAATATAATATCTATGTATCTAAAGAATCCGATTAGTCTAACTATAAGTAATACCTATATAACTTAAAGACTAAGACTTCATAAACAACTGTGCAACAAATGAGGACAATGATCTCAAAATGTAAACAATGTATAAGTACCTTGATCAGAGGTAGAAATGTACATTGCAGTGTGATAAATATATATACAAAATGTCTTAAGCAGAGGTAGAAGAGTGTGTAGATGAAAATAGCTCACAAGTATTCACTCTATTACTCACTAATATTATTAATGTGAGTAAGCTCACACTAATCTATTATCCCATCCAATTTTAAAGTTTTTGACTGTGAAGGAGCTAAGCATAGAGAACATAGACATACCAATTAGAAAGTCTTGCCCATTAGGAGAGATTGTCTTTTGTGCTCCAGTTTAACTACATTAAAACACATTCAGCAGATGTGCTCATCACTTGATCAAAATATTCATTACAATGAATATTATAAATATTTATCAATACAGTGTCATACCCTTCAAAGTGATAAGTGATAAATTATTAGATTTAGAGCCAGCATTTCCAAAGAGAAGAGCTAAATGTGTATTGGGTGATTAATAAAATGCCCTTGGCGCTGAGTTTTGATTCTACTGCATGGACTGGTCTTGTGGGAGCCTACTGTGTTTGGATGCTCACCTTCCTAGACCTGGAGGGAGGGGAGAGGACCTTGGACTTCCCACAGGGCAGGAAACCCTGACTGCTCTTAGGACTGGAGAGGGAGGGGGAGATGGAGTGGGGGGAGTGGGAGAGAATTGGGAGGAGGTGGAAATTTTTAATAAATAAATAAATAAATTGAAAAAAAGCACAGTGCCTCATTTCTGAACTTTTATTATTTTACTAAATGTTCCTATTATTTGAACTTATGATTCTCTTTTGTATAAAGTTATGTGTAAAATAATAAAATCTATTAATATGCAAAAATAAAAAAATAAAAATAAATAAAATGCCCTTGGGCTCATCTTGGCTGTAGGTTTCATGAAGTACTTGTTTTATACAAAAGTAACAATATATCTGGGCAAGGAATTTTGTGCCGTCTATTAGTAATTGTTTGGGGTTTTGTACCAAAAATCTGAGGTTGTGCACGTTGGAGGAGGTAATCCAGAAACCCTCAGAACATTTTATATCTTTAAAAAGGACATAAGCTAGGGAATAAAAGAAGTCACTAGCGGCACTCTCAGAAAAACAGTTCTGGAGATGTTAGGTCTGACATCTCGCTGAGAGAGACATGAGTGGGGGAGGGGTTCCTGTAGTGCCCACTGGCCACTTGCCGCCTTTGTTCTGTGTGTGCACAGGGGACTCTGGCGGCTGAGTCAGCCACGGAAGAGTGTCAGTACAGGTTTACAGAAAAACTCTGACTGATACCCGTAGGCTGCTGGAAAGATCCTTGACGGGAAACAGGATTCTTTCTTGATTCAGAGTCTGGGGAGGAATGTGTTAACCATTACTATATTGGCCGATATTGGGGTAGATTTCTAAGGGCATCTAAGAATTGGTTCACTCATCCCTAATTCCCACAACAATGCTGGGTGGCTTGGGGCTGCACTGGATGGGAGTCCAGGAGTCACTAAGTTGTCTTTAAGCGAAGAAAGCAACGATAGGGGCCATAGGTCAGGAAGCTAGAGCTTGTAGGAAACCTCATGGGGAGGACTCAATAGTGAAGGGAGAAGGGATGGCAATGTTGGGGAGCAGAACAGGATTACCAGAACGTGGACTGCTGGTGACCTGTTGGGCATTCAGCTTCCTCTGCTCAGCTTAGCACCGACAGCCGCAGGTGACTGGGCAGGTGTGAGAGCACTGTACTGTCACTCAGCTGGGACAGACAAGCCTGAGTCCTGCTGGAAGGAGACCAGGGCTGAAGGGAAGCTATGGATGTAGCTATTTGATAAAATGGGACTCTGTATCAGATCAGGTAAGAGCTGTCTATCTGGAAATGTCCATGTCATTGTTGTCCATCTGGACCTATGCGTGAGCCAGATCACCAGAGATTCTAAGTGCTGAGTGAAGGAACCCCAAGTCATCTGGTTTACTGGGTCCCATGGAGCATTTGGATCTTCTTTGAAGCTGGGTCTGGGTTTCCAGGTAAAAAGTAAGCCAATCAAGGAAGTCTGTCAGAAGTGAACTACGCATTTTCCCAGAAATGCGAGCATATAAGCGCAGAGGGAAAGGTGGCTGCTCACTTCCCCTTCTGCCATGAGACCCATGTTGAGGCTGACTTGGCTCTGCTGTGCCGGAGAATGGGGTATTCTTTATATACACACATAAAGGATTTGAGGATCTCACCCATCTTGCATCCGTGCCTCTGAGACAGGAGTGGTAAGTGCCTGCCTTTCCAGCCATGGGTCTCTTGTCCCAGTGGACACCTTCTAGCTAATGAAGTGTCTTTGTACATTTTTTTCTGCTTTTAAGGAGGGGAGGCTTCAGACCTTGAGAGGCTTGGGGTTATTTTAGAAAGCCAATAGAAACACACCTCTTATCATCCAAATGGCCTTTCCTGTGGATGGGAGAGGTCTTTGTGTCTTTAGACTTCCAGTCCTATTTGTGAGTTGTTCTTAGAGCTAGATGTGCTAAGGTAGAGAGGAGCCTGGGTGGTAGAATAGGGAAGGAGCCCTACTCAGGCAGCATAAACAGCTTGTCTGACTAAAGAAATGCCCTCAGGCTTGACACATGACTCAAGTGCTTTATCCTTGCTGTCTCCTTTCTGGGTAATCTCAGAAGATACCTCCCTAGGAAGCAGGACCCTGGGGCTCATCACATTCAGTTATACAAGTGGAACCCAAGAGGCAATAAGCATTTGCCCACTAGGCAGACGTCAGAGCTGGGACTCCTCCCCTCAGGGATGGATAGAGCCCTCCAGTCTCCAGCAGAGAGAGGTCTCCTTTGTCAGTCTGAGCTCACTGCTCCAGTGGGCTGGGTGCTGTTGGTGTTACTGGAGTAGAAGGTTTAGAACCCGGGCTCTGGTACCACTAACAAGCTAAGATACACATCCTCAATAAGTCAGTTTGAAAACATGTAACAGTGGAAAGGAGAAGAGGGGAGACTCCTTCAATATGACCAGATTGAGAAGAGGGGCACGAAAGTCCTGGTACGAGGTTTAACTTTAAATAGAGGGCAAGAGATACTACAGCTAAGCAGTCCCCCCGTCAAGGAGGTACTATGGCTCATCACTGCGGACTAGGCCCCAGGCTTTCCAGCAAGGTGGCTTTATACATTGCAGGAACTGTGTGCAATCTCTTCCAGGAGACAAACTCCCCTGCTGGTTGATTTCAGGACTCAGTCTTTCTCCTTTTTTTAGCATGAGATACCTGAGGAACCCAATGTCTTAGGGACCATTGTTTCAACAGTCTGGTAAACAAAAGGAGGCACACACATGTCTCTTTAGATCTTTCTGTTCCTGCCAGGATGGCTACACTGGGGAGAAAGGGGAAAGGGGGTGGAGGAATACTGTCTGTTTGGGGGAGCTTGTGACCTAATTAGTGTTCTTGCTAACACTCACTGCACACCAAAACCTACCAAACACAGACTGCTTAATGAACACCAGTGGCATTTTTAAAGGCTATATAAAGGGTGGAAGCAGGCTCACAAAGAGGGACTGCATGCTGGGGCTCTAGGAAGGGCTATGCTTGAGTGACAGGAGAGTCAAGGAGCAGCGCTAGGTTTTCTATCCACAACAAAGCCAGCAACTGCTGCTCCCTGCTTGGTCCCTGGAGAGGCATTTGCGCTAGGCTGTCTGGCTCCGCTGGTGCATGGGTCTTAGGATTGAAGCCTTTGTCGCCAATGTTTTATTGGAGTCCAGGTATGTTTCGGTTTTATGTCTTAATTTAAGTAGCAACGGGAACATTCTGGACATCAGATGTCATAACTCAGAAGGTGCCTGCCTTTTGGGAGCGGCCCACATGAGCTACCATTGTGAACAACTGGAAATCATTCATACCATAGTTCAGGTGCCCAAATGAAAGTAAAGGTCCTGTTTCTCTTTTGCTTATTTACTCTGGCTAAGATGAATGTTTCAACAATCAAAACACATACAATACATTTTAACATGTATACATGTATGTACACATGTATGTGTGTTGAAGTCAAAGGGCAGTCTTTGGGAGTCAGTTCTCTCCTTTCCCCATCTAGATCATGATGGACAAACTCAAGTCATCGGGCTTTGTGGCAAGCACCTGTACCCTCTGGGCTATCTCACCAGCCCACAATAACTGTTTTATTGATTTAGTTTTTATTTAGGTATCCTTGTAATTAATTTATAGCCAGTTTTGAATTATTCTATAGCTTTAGTTTACCCAAATGTAGCTATTTCTAAAGTAGCAGAAATAACAGTGAAGTGCCAGGAAGCCCCACAGAAGGCTGATCCCCACAGATGGGGAACGCATCTGAGAGATGGGCTGACGTGCCTGGAACCTGTCAGGGACAGAGGGACACTGGGGTCTAACTTTCCACTGATAGTCGTCCCTAATATTTTGTATTGTTTTACTGCTAGCAATTCTTTCATATGCGTGACCCATCAATCCACCCATGTAACAACTGTGGATACCTTGTAGCAAATCCTCTTCAAAATATTATATGCAGTCTGTTCTAGTCATACATTGATATGGTAGGTGGTGTTTGCTGTGAATATGTTTTATTGCCATTGGTTAATAAAGAAACTGCTTTTAGCCAATGGCTTAACAGAGCAAAGCCAGGTTGAAAGAGATATAGAGAGAGAGTAGGTGGAGTCAGAGAGAAGCCATAGGTGCCCGCAGGAAACAGATGCTCTGGAACCTTGCTGGTAAGCCACAACCACATATATACAGATTAATAGAAATGGGTTAATTTAAGATATAAGAGTTAGCCAAAAATACACTTAAGCTATTGGCCAAACAGTATTGTAATTAATACAGATTTCTGTATGATTATTCCGGGAGTCTGGATGGCTGGGAAATGAACAAGCGACCTCCACCTACAAGACATGTCTATCATTCACGTCACTTGTGCTTGACATTAATGAGCATGCTATCCCACTCCCCACACACAATAAGGGTATTCCTGAATCATGACTTCTGAAGTAAATCAGATTGTGGCAGCCAATGTGGATTGGGCACCTCAGTGTGACCAGAATGCTACCCAGGCACTACGCTTGTATTATTTCATTTCATCCTTAGAGGACAATGAAATAGCAGATTTTATTAGTCTCCCCTCTTTGTAGGGTTATAGTCAAACAGGTTGCTCAGGTTACCACCAACAGGAAGCAGTACAAGGGTTTAAGCCAGACTCAAATCCTTAAGTCTCCTGTACAAACAAATGCCATGTCCCAATCAACAAAGGGTCATGAGTAAAAAAACCCATAGCCCAGAGACAACACAAAGCACAACCTGGGTGGTAGGCACTGTGGCGTCACTAGCCTTGAAAAATAACCAACAAAGGATTACATAAAAATAGAACTCAAATCAATTTTGCGGAGCAGGGCTAATAGAAATTGAATTATAAAATGCAAATGTGAATGCAAGATGTGATTAGATATTTTCTAGTTTCCAATTTAAAAAATGAGAAGAAACCTCAGTGAGGTGGCTCTTGCTGGAAACCCTAGCCACTCACGAGGCAGAACTGGGTGATCCCCATAAGTTCCTGACCAGCCTGATCTACATAGTGAGATCCTATCCAGCCTGGTCTACATAGTGAGTTCCTGGCCAGCCTGATCTACACAGTGAGCTCCAGGTCCACCAGGCCTCTATAACATGATTTTATCTCAAAAAAAGAAAATATTTTTTTAAAAAAGAGATAAAGAACTAGGTAAAATAAATGTCTATAACATTATCTTGTCTCAGAAAAGAAAAATTTAAAAAATAAAAAGAACTAGGTAAAAAATTAATATATTTTATTTAATCTAATATATCTGAAATACCATTTGAATATATAATCAGATAAAAGTATAAACATTATTAATGAGATAGTCTACATCTTCTATTCGGCTTTACACATGAAATCTAGTGTGTGTTTTATGCTTTACATTTTAGTGAGTCACATTTCAAGTTCCCAGTAGTCACGTGTGATAATGGCTGCGACATTGAACAGAGCAGGTCTATGAATAAGGAAATCGAAAGATGTTTCCGGATGAATGGTTGCTGGGTGGCAGTGCTACAGACAATGCTTTGGGAGTTGACTTGGAGCCAAACGCCAACTGACAAGATCAGCAGGAAATGAGATGAGATAGTTGTTATTATGCCTACATTATCATTTTTCAATTGAAGAAAGTTAGACATTTTAAATATTAAAGTAGTAACCCAATATGTCCAAAGTGAAGCACAAAAAGGGAGCTGACTCTAGGTGCAGAGCTGCTGGTCCCTAAAGTTTGTGTTTCATTTCCTATCCTCCGAATGGCGTGGAGAGAATGGGGATCGCACCGTTTGTCTCACGGGAATGTGCACGCCTTACGCTGCAAACACAGAGTTCCTCCCTTCCAGGCTCTCAGGTTCTGCCCCAAGATGCTCCGTCCCCTGAGCTTTGCGTGGCTTCAGAAGCAGACACCTGAGCCATGTAGTTGGGAGCTCAGGTTCTCATTCCCCTTGCCAGGAACCCATCCCATAGGTCACACGCTCATTCTAGTAGAATGTCCTCGGGCCTGGAGAGAGACAGGTCAGCAATTAAGCTCTCCTTCAGGTGACCCAGGTTCAGCACCTACCACATGCCTCGGGAGGCTCTAAACTAGCTGTGACTCCAGATCGAGGAGATCTAACAACCCTCTTCTGGCCTGAGGATACGTACTCACCTATACATTACTGCCCCTCCCATATACATAAATAAAAATTAAATAAGTCTTAAAAAACGCAGATTTTTTTCATTTATATGTAGTTTATTTAATCTCAGGTGAAGTTCTCCTTTGGTGCTATAACTGAAACTCAATCCGGCCTTGTAGGAGGTCTCTATAGCGCAGAGCTGATGTTTGGAAGAGTAGTAAGTTCTGTCTGTGGTAGTTCTGGAAAATGCTGTCATGTGATCTTAGGTCTTTAGCCCACAGAGGACAGCATGTATCCTCACCCTAATTATAAGCTTCCAAACCCGTGGGCCCCTCTGCTGAGATGTGGAGTAAGGGAGTCTTTGAGATGGTCCTCTGAGCTCCTCTGGGACCACACGAAGCTGTGTGTCTGTCTGTGCAGAATTCAGCCTTTCTTGCTAGGGTTTTCATCATCTCTATCTCTCCACAATTTGTAGCTTTACAGCTTGTAGCTTCCCTGGCTTCGAGTGGAGCCAAAGATGTCTCAGTGCCTCTGGGTTTTGGTCATGTCCCTAAGGAGTAGTAGCAGGTGCCAGAGCTCTTCTGGTACTCCTTCAAGTATCCTCCTTCCCTTTGAGCATCTCATTCATGGTATTGGGAAGGATTTTCTAGCTCTATTTACATAAAGCCATCGTTCTGAAAAGCACAGGTTCACGTCAGAAAATGCAACAATAATCAAAAGTTTCTCTGAGAAAAATGACTCATGGGATAAAAACTATCCTACATCAAAGGACAACCAGAGCTAGAGTGTCATTTTAACAGCAAAAAGAGATTCATTTAAGACTGTTGCAAAGGAGGGAAAAGAGTGTAGTGTAGACCTGGGCTGGGCTCCGGGTCCTGCATGAACAAGGAAGAATCTGGGGAGCATGGTGGGTGCCAGATAATCGAACAAGGCTGACAGAAAATATTGGGAGTCATGAGGGTTCTAGACACATGCACCTACCAGGATTCTTGCTGATGATAAGGTGGGACACTGCACCTCACCTGGATGAGGAACCTGATTAGACATCAGGTGAGCAGATAGCCTGGCTGAGCAGAATTCTTGCTGAAGCTTGATTTTTATCAAGAAACAGAAGGGCCGGGACAGGGATCAGGACATCTGTTAAAACCTTTGTCCCTTTGCACTCTGACAGTGTTATTTGGTTCCTTTTGGGTCCACAAGCAAGTTTTTACAGGAGAGCAGTCTAGAGATGGAGAGGGAATAATAGAAAATGTCATATTCTGTGTGCTGCCAGTTGTTGTGGGAGGCTGCTTGGCTGCTTGTTCATTTCCTGGCTGCTCAGCCCAGAAATAATCACACAGAAACTGTTATTAATTAAATCACTGCTTGGCCCATTAGCTCTCGCTTCTTATTAGCTAACTCTTAATTAAACCCATCATCTTAATTTAACCCATTTCTATTAATCTGTGTATCACCATGAGGTCGTGGCCTATCAGCAAAGTTTCAGTGCTTCTGCCTCTAATGGTAGCTCCATGACTTCTCCTTGACTCCACCTTCTTCCTCCCAGCATTCAGTTTAGTTCCCCCCTCTCCCCGTCTAGCTAAGTTCTGCCCTGCTATAGGTCCAAAGAAGTTTCGTTATTCATTAATGGTAATCACAACATAGAGAGGGGAATAGCACATCAACCAGTTCTGCCCTGCACTTTGTCCCAGACCTGGGTATGGGCTTCTGCCCATGGAGAAATGAGCAAATTGGAGGCAAAAGAGGTCAATCTTTAATAGCGAAATATAGGTTAGGAGTTGCACTAAGTGTTTTCATTGTTGGATTGGTTTAAGTAAGTCCTACCAGCATGTACCACCACAACCAACTGGATTGGTTTAAGGATGGCAAGCAAAGCCAAGCTCCTTGGTGCTAATAAATCACTGCTTTGCCGAGAGGCATCTGCATCCAGAATCCTGGGTTGGAAATCTCTCTAAAAATGCTTCCAATGAAGAGTTTCTTGTCATCATTAGACAGTCTTGTTTACAGGTGTTAGCAAACAGATCCCATGTTTACTGGGCTGTCATTCAGAAAGGCCCCTTTGCCAATGACACAGGCAGTCAGGGCCAGGAGCTCCCTCCTCCGTCCATCTCAGACAGACAGACAGACTCAAGCTCAGACTGGAAGGTCAGCTCCACCACCTAGTGGCAGCGTGCCCACAGTTCAAGCAAGTTGGCCCTGCTGAGTTAATCAGCGGAGTCTCTTAGCGATGCAAAACTGAACTAAGAGGGGGGGGGAGTAGATGTTATAAGATAAATGTGACATTTGTATTCCAGCTTCGTGCTAATCCGTTCCTTCCACAAATAGTGGCTGCGTGTGCTAGTCAGTGTTCTAAAAGTGAAACATATGTTTTTCAGTGTGCTCTATCTGTGACTATAAAAAGATGGCTGTTATAAAACTTGGGATGATTCATATTTTAGGGAGTAAGATGTAGGATTCGGAATGCATAAAAATGTATGGTGGGGCCAGAAAGCTGAGCTGCATCTTTGGCTCCGTGGGTTGCAGACTGGCTTGGTCTGCGGAGCCTGTTGTGCAGAAGCCACAGCGGAGGGTGAGTGGGCACGAGCTCTCCCAGTTCCTGAGAAGTCGGTGCAAAAAGGGTCACAACTCTCTATTTACAAACTGAAAGCACAAGCTAAATGATGAAATGTCCCTGTCAGAAACATTATTTAATACATATTATTTGTAATTGTATATAATCTCATGTTTGGACTTTTTTTGTGCTGTTAGGAAGGGTAGCAGGGAACAGAGAGCCAGCCTCCTTTCAACTCCATGGGATGTAGATTACCCCACTTCTAGAATTAAAAAACTTGGACTTAAATGTCACCTCCCCTGGCATGCTTCCTAATCGTTGAAGATCTGCCTTCCTCCTCACCTTATTTTAGCTGAGTTATTTTTTTCTAAAAATGCAAAAAACTTACAATCTGTAGGGAAAGAACCAGTCCTTTCATATCTCCTTCACACCCAAAGAACCTTGAACCCCAAGAGGACACAACATGACACCCCATTTAACATCCTCCCCCCTTTTCTTGCATGTTTAAGTATTTATATATATACACTTTTGGGTGGGCTCTAATGATGTCTCACTTAGCTGTAAAATTTTCTTTTAAAATCAGTTTTAGGTTAGACACAGTGACTCACCTGTAAGTCTAGCATTTGCGATGCTGGTCCAGTCTCACCAGTGTGAGTTTGAGGCCAACTTGGCTACATAATGAATTCAAAGCAAATTGGATCTGCGGTGAGACCCTGTTTCAAAGAACTAAAACCAAACCAAACTAAACTAAAGCAAAACAACAACAAAAAATACCCCACTAATTTGTTAAGGTGTAATTTAGGTGTAACTAAACATCTATTTGAGTTTGTGTACAGCTTGATCAGTTTCGATAAACACCCATCTTCTGAAAGCAGCACCCCAACCGAGCCACCTCCAACCCATCTCCATGCAGACATAATTCATTTTTTGTCACCACATTTTTTTTTTATTATTTTATTTTGGTTTTCTTCAAGACCGGGTTTCTCTGTGCAGCCCTATCTGTCCTGGAACTCATTCTGTGGGCATACACACACCTTTAATCTCAGCACTTGGGAGACAGAGGCAGGTAGATCTCTGAGTTAGTGGCCAGCCTGTTCTACAGAGTGAGGTTCAGGACAGTCAGGGTTACACAGAGAAACCCTGTCTCAAAAAACCAAAAACCAAACCAAAACAAAAAACCCCAAAAAGTTGTTACCACAATTTAATTAGACCTTTCTATAATGGAGTTCATTAAATGGAATTCCATGTTGTATTGTCTTCGGTGTCTGCTCTCTTTTGGTCACTGTAATTTTCTAGATTTGTTAGTGTTTTCATTTCTTCCTATTGTTGGACTGAATATACATCCGACCCCCAGCGTCAATGTCCCGTCAAGCTGGCTGCTGGGAATGGTCTTTGCGTGAACTTCCATTTTCAGTTTCCTTCATTGGAAAACTGCTGGGTCAGTGGCTCACTGTACATCTGTTCTCTTTAGTGACCTTGCTGTTCTCAGTTGTCGCCAGCAGTGACTGAAACCTGCAGCCATTCCACACCAAGCCCCTTTTGCTTAACTTAGTTTTTCAAAGAGACATCCTACTGGCTCTAGCCACTGCCCCAAAGCAACGAGCACCTTTTCCT
This sequence comes from Myodes glareolus, assembly GCF_982192425.1. Classification (NCBI taxonomy): domain Eukaryota; kingdom Metazoa; phylum Chordata; class Mammalia; order Rodentia; family Cricetidae; genus Myodes; species Myodes glareolus. The sequence goes on along the minus strand of NC_142035.1, from coordinate 49,213,836 downwards.
GTTCAGAGTCAGCGAGCCGTCTGGTCCTCCTGTGGGTGCTGTTAGCTAATTGGGTAGTTTTTTGTTTTTTTTTTTTGTCTCATCTTGCTGTGTCACTTAAATTTCTGACACACGATAACCACATAACTGTTGTGACACTGGCTTAGGACGTCTAGGGGTGCCGAGAAGTGGGTTTTCTTTGATTTTGCAACGATCGTGTGTTTTGCTTATACCGCGATCGCCTCTTTCGTGAACACAAATTCATGGGAGCAAAACGTGTCACCAAGTGCTTGCTTCTCCTTCACGTCCAAATTGATTTCTCTTAAATACGTCCACATGTCTCCTAACTTGAAATATAAATTAAATTGTTTTTATTATAATATCTATTCATTTACATGTGGGCACGCGTGAGTGCGTGCGTGCGTGCGTGTGTGTGTGTGTGTGTGTGTGTGTGTAGTATACATGTGCATGTCACATTGAGCAGGTGGAGGTCAGAGAACAAGTTGCAGGGACTGTTTATCTCCTTCTACCGTGCAGGTCCGTGGATTGAACTCCGGTCACCAGGCCTGGCAGCAGGCCCCTTTGCCTGCTGAGCTACTTCTCTGGCCCCTATTCCTTTATTTTAGAAGTGATTTCAAACTTCTGCGATTTAGAAACTGGGGCGCAGAGTGAAAACCACCGTCAGTTCCTCGTCCTCTCCTTTCACAGGATGGTTCCTTTTCCGCCCAGATTTGCATGCTTGCGAAGTGTTGGTTTTTTATCTGAATTCAGTTTGCATATCTTCTGAGCCGCAATTAGAACAAGGTCTCACATAGCCCTAGCGATGTATGAAGCCGGGCAGCTCTGCTCTTGGGGTTCAGGAAAAAATCCTCCAAGAGATTCTGTACACATTATACCAGGAGGGTGGCCAGGCAAACCTCAGTGTGCCCTAAAGGATAGGATGGCCAGAGCTTGTACTTGCCTTTCTCTTAAGTTTTAATTTGGTTTTTATTTTTCAATTCAGTAATTTTTATTATTTTTGAGTAAGTAAGCCCCAAAAGTCCAATGTGAGTGTTAATTTTATCTTTTTTGTTTACTTTAATATTTTTGAACACCAGAGAAGGAGAGCAATGCAAAGACTGGTTCCCAGGCCTCCTCCCCAGACAGTCAGTTCCATGCCAATGCAAAAGGACTTAGAGGAAAAGAGGCCACTGGAATGCTGCAGCCCAGGTGCCCAGCACAGAGCAGCCGCAGTTGGTCACCTTTCCTTGTGATTACCAGAGATACAGGTTCCTGACAGTGCCCCCAGGACGTCCCACTGAGAAGCAGACCCCTGCTTCTGAGAGCCCCGTCCTGAGAGACGGGGGTGGGGGCATGCTCCTAGGTCCCATTGAGCGTCCTCTATGAGGACCTTCAGGGGACAATGATGGGGAGGGAAGGCCACCTCTGTGCTCAGACTGCCCCATACTTCCGAATGGCTACATGATAGACTTTTCAAGTGTGAAAGAATGCAGGTGGGCTCTGAAGCGTGCCCCTGAGAAGCTCCCTGCAGAAAGGTTCTCTGTCATCTCCCTTGTCATTAGCAGTGACTTCAGCTGGTTCCTTCGGTGACTTCCATGTTCATAACTCTCTACTTGTCTATATTAAATGACGCTTTCAACCTTCAGCAATAAAACTGTCCTAAAATTACGTCTATGCATGGGTGTTCTTGGCCTGAGAACACGGTATTTCACCTTTCCTGTGGTCCAGTATAAACCCATGAGTCCAAGTGGCATCCATCCTATTGTATCAGGTGTGCCACAAATACACCACACACATGCAGACTGTCCCTGTGTTCCTAAGAACATTACTAGATGGGGCAATCTGCAGGCCTCTCCTTCCAGACTACTGCTGTGTTACTGAAGCTTTGGTCTGATTGACATCCAGAAATCCAGGTACACCCACCACAAGGTGTGAAACTCTGGGGGATTGAAGCTTGGAGTATCCTGGGGACCTTCACTGAGAGTTACCCTAAATTAGTCCTTCTTTCCTTGAGACAAGAGCATGTCCACCAACACAGAGTTTAGCAGCAGGGCTAGAGGTCCCTTATGTCATGTTCTCCTCGTAGACAAAGCCCAGAGGTCTACTTCAATTTCTAAGCTCCATTGGCCAATTACTGGAATCCCATAAAAGGTTTTCTCCAATGTGAGGCAGTTCCCTGCCCCTAGACCTGACTTGAAACTCAGTATCCATTTATGAGTCCAGGATCGCAAATTTCTCACCCTAGCTAATGCCTTAGATCCGTTCATGTCAAGACCCATTGCGGTGCCTGCATTTTTCTGTAACTTCTGTGCTTGAGACACTCTCTCACGTTGACTGGGAGCTGAAAAGCTTGGATCCCCTTGTTGGCCCTCAGGCTTCAGTGATTTGCCTGTCTTGAGCTTCTTTTCTGGGTGAGGGCCATCTTTGTGTAGGATTTTGCACCCAGCCAACCTCCGCTCTGGTAACTCTGTTGGGGTGTCTCCTGCAGAACCCTCCTCTCTGGTATCAGATCCTCAGTTCCCCAGGGGTGCGACATGTGCTCTGTGCTCCCCTTCGGCTCCCTGTTGAGGTCATTTCCTCTAGATAGCCTCTTTGTTGTTGTTGTTGTTGTTGTTGTTGTTGTTGTTGTTGTTGTGTCTAATAGCTCTCTTCTGCTCCATGCTCCATGCTCCACTCCTCTCTTCACTGGCTAGTGTAGAGTCCTCTCGTGACCTTACTTGCTATGGTTTTAGTTTCCTTGGCCTCTCCTGGTCTCTCACAGTGCCAAGCCTCAGCTGCTCTCCATGACCCATTCATGCCTTCAAAACCAGTACCACCTGGGTGACTTACTCATTATTAAGTCCAGCTGCCAGCGAGAGGTGTAACCTTGGCTGCCTCTGGAACATAGCTTTGCTGTGCTCTCAGGAAACACTTCCCTGAAGATTTTGCTCCAGTGATGCTGGTCTCTTCTTAATCACCACTGATTTCTTAGCTCCAGCTGAGCAACATCAAGTATACCAGCAAAGCAAAGTTTCATTTCAGTAGTGTAATGATTCTGCACGAGAGGGACTTTGGCGGCTGAGAGCTCAGGGCCGGTGAGGGACAGACAGACAAATGTGCCATACAGACAGAGATTCGGTGAGGAGTTTATGGAGAGAAGGGAATGGGGAGGGAAGAAATGGGCCTCTGGGGACAGGAGTGCTGGAAGGGGAGAGAGAGAGAAGGGAGGGGAGGCGATTTTTATCTTGTTTTAAAAGAGAGTTATTTTCGATCTTGTGAGTGAACTTTTTAATTTTTATTTTTTTGTCTTTTGAGATGGTGTCTCTGCTGCATGGCCCCAGATGTTCTGAAACTTGCTCTGTAGACCAGGCTGGCCTTGAACTCACAGAGATCCACCTGCCTCTGCCTCCTGGGTGCTGGGATTAAAGGTGAGAGCCACCATGCCCAGCTGGATCTTATCTTTTTTGAAATGGCCATTGTCAGTGTGACAGTTTGTGTGTCTCATGACACCCTCCCACCCACTTAGGGAGTTGTCTCAAGCTCACCCGTGCCCTGTTTCATTTCCCGATTTTTTGAAGAGCAATGACCTATTGTCCATAGGAAAGGAGAGGTCTGTGCCCACTGCTTTGATTCTGCCTTCTTAAGAGTCTGGAGGATGTGTAAGAACTAAGGATAATGACATATATGCATGAAGCACCACAACGAGCCCCATCACTTGGTGTGATAACTTGGGTGGGGGACCCAGGAAGCCACCCACATCTCTCTAAACCCGGCCCACACTACAGCATACAGGTGCTTCTCATTTACCTTGACTCGTGGCTCAGCTTCCTAATAGCTCTTCTGGCTCCGCCCTTCCCTGCCTGGACTCAAGTCTCTCACACAGCCATATATCATAAAAGGATTCTAGAGCCCCAGGTTACCATGGTGACACAAGGCCCCTTTTGGAGAAGTGGAAAGACATGATGGAAGAAAACTGTTACCAACCCCACTTACTTTGATTGTTTTGGGGTCTTGCTGTCTAGCCTGAGTTGGACTCAAGCTCAGATCTTCTTCCCACCTTCCCAAGTGCTAGACTGTAGGCATGTACTATCACCAGACATGTAGGCATGTACTATCACCGGACATGTAGGCATGTACTATTGTCCGACATGTAGAGCATGTGCTATCACTGGTCATGTAGAACATGTATTATCACTGGACACATAGGCATATACTATCACCAGACATGTAGAACATGTACTATCACCAGACATGTAGGCATGTACCATCACCAGACATGTAGAACATGTACTATCACCAGACATGTAGGCATGTACTATCACCGGACATGTAGGCATGTACTATTGTCCGACATGTAGAGCATGTGCTATCACTGGTCATGTAGAACATATATTATCACTGGACACATAGGCATATACTATCACCAGACATGTAGAACATGTACTATCACCAGACATGTAGGCATGTACCATCACCAGACATGTAGAACATGTACTATCACCAGACATGTAGAGCATGTACTATCACCAGACATGTAGGCATGTACTATTACCAGACATGTAGAACATGTACTATCACCAGACATGTAGAGCATGTACTATCACCAGACATGTAGAGCATGTACCATCACCAGACATGCAGAACATGTGCTATTGTCGGACATGTAGAGCATGTACTATCACTGGTCATGTAGAACATGTACCATCAGTGGACATGTAGGCATATACTATCACCAGCCATGTAGACATGTACTATCACCAGACATGCAGAACATGTACTATCACCAGACATGTAGGCATGTACTATCACCGGACATGTAGAACGTGTACTATCACCAGACATGTAGGCATGTACTATCATCAGACATGTAGAGCCACAGTTTTCCCAAAACAGTCACTGCTAACATAGTTTTGGCCTGTAGTATGTCTCTGTCCTAGTATTAGTTAGGGACCGGAGAGATGGCTCAGTGATTAAGAGCACTTGTTGTTCTTGCAGAGGACCAGAGTTCAATTCTCAGCATCCACATGGCAGCTCACAACCATCCATACTTCTATTCTCAAGGGATCTGGATCTTCTGCCATCTGCAGGCACCAGGCATAAATGTATACATATATATAAATACACACACACACACATACACACACACACACACACACATATATATATATACATGTATATATAGGCACATCACTCAGACATATTAAATAAAAATAATAAATCTAAAAATATTTTTTAAATACATTTTATTTATTTTGTGTTGTATATACATAATGTCTGCACGTGCACACATGGCTTGTTACATATGTGGCGGTTGGAAGACAACTTGTTCTTTCCTTCTACTATGTGTGTCCTGGAGAACATTGGAGGAGGGCAGGTCATCAGGTTTAGGGACAAGCACCTACTGGCTAAATCTTCTCCCCAACTCCAGCCAGGTATTTACCAAGAATTTCTAGACCATGGTCCTGTCTTCAATTAAAATTCCAGTGCTGGGGATTGAACCCAGAATCTTTTGCATGTCAGATAAGCACTAAACTGTACCTCCATCCCCGTGGTTGTATGTTTTTTTTTTTTTACTATTTCTTAGGTGAAACCTATCTTCATTGGGGGCTTTTACTAAAGAGAAGTTAGGATAATAATGCAAATATATTGATTGAAAAATAACAAAAGAATCATTTTCAGGTATAGTGGCTCTGGGCTGGTGGTAAGCGCCCATGTCAAGGTAAATGACGACACATTTACTTCATGCGAAAGGGGTAAAGGAGCCGAGGAAGAGCTTGGGAAAAGGCCAGATGACCTTAGGTTTCCCAAGTGATGGGAGGGGGGTGAGTCAGCAGGCGAGAAGCTGCCCGGTGCCCTGCACCTGTGTTGCTGGGTGCAGGCCAGAGATGAAAGCGAAGCGAGCTATTGCAGCTGGTGGCTCTCACCACCCGACTAGGAGGAAGAGGAAGCTGTCCCTGTCAGTAGATAAGGAGGAAGAGGAAGTCTTCCCTGCCTACGAGGAGGTATGATGAAATCACAACCTCCAGAAACCTTTAGACTATACTGTAACTTTCTCCTGTTGTCGGTGGCATGCCGGCTGGGACTTTCTGAACGTTATTGCCTGTTTGGGGCCTCCCTATCTAGGCCGGTGGTCTGCCTGCTGCTGATCTCGTAGGCTGCACGGTTCTCTCTGCTTGTGCTCCGTCAATGGGAGTTTGGTGGGCACCCGTGGGGTACTGCCCACTGTGGTTAGTGTGAGATGGGCAGACAGGGTCTGGTGGCCGAATCCTCCTGTCCTCCCTACCAAGGGTGCTGATTGTGGAGGTTGCCCTAACTCTCAGCAGAGCAAGCATTCAACGACAGCCTGTTTGTTGTGGGCTTCCTGACCTCTGAGTTGGGCGGCTAAGGCCTAGTTTCTCCTCTTTGAGCCCAGGTGGTTAGGTATGGGAAGCTGAGTCTGCATCTCTTCTCAGAGTCGGCTTCCTAAAAGACGGTTGAAACTGGGAGAGTGATGACCATCTGGGCTCCTTTCGGAAGGCGCTGAGCAGACACATTCGGGACTTAGGTACAGGAAGCAGAGAGCAGAAGAGAGGATGGTTGGAATTTTCTCAGCAGAGTTGGTGTTAAGAAGCAAGCCGGCCCCTCTTCAGAGCGCTGCAGCAAGGGCAAGGGAGCCTGTCTGCCTGGGCACAGAATGGGAGTGGTCAAGGCGGAGCTGTGGTCCTCAGCCGCCCCTCATAGTCCTCCACCCCCAACTTCTCCCAGGTCACCCATATCCCTTCTCTATGTCTCTTCATTTCCTTCAGAGAATGAGGCATGTGTAGAATATTTTCTTGACTTTATAACTGGCCTGTAGCTACTTACCTCTGCTCTAGGAGTGAGTGCACAGGCGCCTTGTGGAGCTTGTCCCCACTGGGGTTGTAGTGGCACCTCACACACATGGGTGCGACTGTGTTCTGGAGCCAGACTTTCCTTTCTGCTGCCGGCTCACAAATAACAACATGGGGACTTATTATTAATGATGAAAAGTTGGCCTCAACTTAGGCTTTTCCCCAACTAGCTCTTATAAATTAACCTGAATCATCCTGAGTTCGTCTCTAAGCCCAGAAGTCCTGCCTACTCTCTCCTGCCTAGATATTGGCCATTCAGCTCTTTACTAAACCAATCACATCTTCACACAGTGTAAACAAATAGTTCACAACAACATTCTGCTTGTAAGAGGTTTTAAGGAGCTGGTATTGAAAGACCTCCGGAGTGGGAAGACTCTCACTCAAGTCTCGGGATAACATGACCCCCCCAAGGAACTCACAAGAGACTGTCCTTGCTGCAATCACACGAGGTTTATTGACAGGACAGGAATCAGTGCACTGGGGCTGAAACTCATTTCCCACACAGGGGTAGAGAGTTTGACCCCGAGTCACTGGGAGAAGGGGTATTTAAGGGAAGAAACCACAACCCAATAATCTAAAGGGAGTAGGGAGGGCGTCATTTGAAAATTCCGAAAATACCAGTGATCATTGAAAAATTCCAAAAATACCAGTGATAATCACAAGGGGATAACTCCCTGTTTCTCAAGATTATTCTCAAGATTATAATCTAACTTTAGCTTCAGCTAGTTCCTGAAACAGAGTCACTGAACTGGCTAACCTAGACTTTTGGCTCTATTTTTTCTGCTAGATTTTTGGTTCTATTTTTCCTGCTAGAGGGGTCTGGATTTATCCGGGTCTTTCAGTATCATTTTAAATAGTCTTCAAACAGTAGAAGCACCAGAGCAGAACCCATAGCCACAGTGATAACCATAGCAACAGCCATAGCCTCTTCTCAGAGTGATGGGGAGGTGTTAGGTGCCTCATGCGCTTATCCTTTGGTCCTCAATGTTACTTTACCTGGGAGAAAAATCAGGTCCATTGTTCTTAGATCCTGCAACAGGGTTGAGACTCACATAAAATCTTCCAATTCTGTCCTGGCCATAAGAGACAATGGAGCCTTAACCCTTGTCTAAGTCAAGACGAGGACTCCACTGTCTTGGAGTCAAGACAGGTGAACTGTTCACGTCAGCACCTGTCATTTGCTCCCTATGTCACCTGAAACAGGTGACCTGGCTACTTTGCTTCAGTTCCCAATATGGAACCTTAAAGCAGTTTGATTATGTTTGCTGCACTTTTTTTTTAAGTGGCTTTGAGGGGACTGGAGAGATGGCTCAATGGTTAAGAGCATTGCCTGCTCTTCCAGAGGTCCTGAGTTCAGTTCCCAGCAACCATGTGGTGGCTCATACGCATCTGCAATGAGATCTGGTGCCCTCTTCTGGCCTGCAGGCATACACACAGACAGATTATGGGACTTATCACCTTTGTTTACCCAGCTCTTTGATATGCTAAATATATTTAATTTTTTGCCAATATGGTATGGTTGTATTTAAGTGGCTATTTTGCCCTTTGTTTCCCATATGTCTCTTTCATACCTTGTTCCTTTCTTACTTCTATTGGGTAAAACAGTATTTTGGGGTGTCTTACTTATTTGCTCTATTATGTTTATTATGCTTCTTTTTGTTATTTGTCAGAGGTTGCCCTGGGCTCACACCCCTTTAAATGAAGTGTTCATACTTGTTCTTTTCGGTGTAGACACCCAGGTCATTATGTCACCTTTTCGCTGCTGGTAAGGGATGCAAACTTTCAATCTACAAATTAATTTTGTCTTTCATCCCTATTTTGTCTTTAAGCTCCTGCAGATGCACAACACAGTATATGGGAATAACAGAAAATCTGGTGCAAGCATTTTATGGAAAAGGGAGAGTCTTAAAAAATTAATATGAGCTTCTCATTGACCTAAGAGCCAGGGTCAGCTAGTAGATGAAACGATCTAGTGGTAAAATACTAATGCAGATATTTACATCTCTCTCTCCCTCTTTCTCTCCCCTCTCACTTTTTTGGGACAGGGTTTCACTCCTCTATGTAGCCCTGACTGTTCTGGAACTTACTCTGTAGACCAGGCTGGCCTTGAACTCAGAGATCCTCTTACCTCTGCCACTTGAGTGCTGGGATTAGGTATGTGTTGCGACCACCCGGCCAAAATCACAATGTTCTCTGTGACTCAAGAGAAAGACTGATAACTGCTCTTTTCTTCCTATCATGTACAAAGCCCATTGAAAACCATTGTTTCATTATTTGCTAATTACCAAGTCAGGTTCCAACATAAAGCTATGGATCAAAATTTAAAATGAGGTTTGAAATGACGTGTAGTTTGTCCATCAATGTTGGTGTCTTTCCATACAAAGAGTGACTTGCCTCTGGCAAGAGGGTCAGCTGTGCCATTTGGAAGACAGGACACCGAAGGACACCACTCCCAGAAGAGCCTCTGCAGTGTCCGTATCAGTATCCGAGTGTTCCTATCTTCCCATAGGAGAAAGAGTTAATAAGGGGAGGCAGAAAAATCCAGCCGAATAAAGTTTTCAAAATGGATGGAGCAGAAAGTATTCCCAGAGGCAGGTTAAGCTCAACCAAGGAACAACTCTCCCAGTGCCTTCACAACTGGTTAACACCCAGGACCAAAGCGAGCACGGCTCTGCAGTCAGTGCTGGGCTCCAGCAGAACGTTGCTGTGGTTGATGTGCACCAAGCAGGATCCCATTAGTTTTCCAAACTGAAGAATTCTCCACGGCTCACACTTCTTCACGTAACTCTCACGACTGTTTGGTTTTGAAGGGCCCAGGATATATTTGGTCTTAGATAATCCTTCATGAGAAATTCAGCTTGCAGTCTAATATGATTGAAACTCGGCCTGAGTTTGTTTTATAAGGCATCAGACTGCATAGTCTAGGAGCAGTGAATTATTCAAGATGTGTAGACAAACAAGGGACTTGTGCTCTCACACAGGGAGGAGTGGCCAAAGAAAGAAGCAAATTCAATGTGTCTTATTATCTCCTTCTTTTTACCTTTAAAACTCTTCCAAATATTAGAGGAAAGAAATCAGTATCAACCTTTGCCTCTGTCAGGTTCTGAACTTCAATTATTAATTTGACCACAGTTCTGTGTATCACTGGCTCCACGACAATATTTCTGAGCCTTTATTAAAAATGTAGAATGTCGTTAGATTTCCAGATATGACTCTCCAGTGGCTAATTTGGCTAATTTTATTAATAAGAGGACGCCGAGGAGCAATACTACCTTAGTAGGCCTGCAGGTGAGATTGAACTATAAATTACTTCCACTGAAGTTGAAAAGCAATGACTACTATGAGACTATAGGCAATCACCTTTGGAGTTAATCCTGCGAGAACCACGGTTTCACCATGGCAGACTGGTGTCCACTCCCGGGAATTTCCAAATGAAATTCCCCCTCAGCAACAGCCTTACTAGAGGTTTTCACACTATATGAATGCCGTCTGTCTTAATATGTCCTCCAAATCTCTTACCCATTTTGTTGTCTGTGCAATACTGTGAATTCCAAATTTCTAAATACAAATCGAAATAACAATCAGAAACTTTGACGTTCCAGATCAAAATTGCTGCAAGAGGCAGTCAGAATATCTTGCCTACTTTAAGACAGAGTGTTTCTATGAGAAAAGGAGCTTGGTTGTACTCCTGCTTAAAGAAGGATATATTCTGGGTCTTGCCTGGCAGAGAAGAGCAAGAGCTATGCTGCTTCACACAGGAAGTCAGAAATGATGCTAGGAACTGCCTCTGGCCTGTTTCCTTTGCATAGCAACAGTGGACCCGGTTGTTCAGGAGGACGGCAGGGCAGAACAATTTCCAGTTCCTTGAGTGCTCTTGCAGGCTCCTTAGGGTGGAGTGGAGAGCAAAAGGGAAGCAGAGGGCAGCCCAAAGACAGGAAGTCCCACAGGAGCTGGGCCTGCTTCCCAGAAGGACGGTGCACAGCGACCTACTTAGCAGCTGAAAACAAAGTGGAGGAACTGTCCAAGGTCAGGGTCACATCCTCTCCTGCTCAGATGATTTCAGATGTTCAGAGCAAGAACACAAACCGCTCACATGAAGGAATTCCCTTGAGCTTCCCGTACAATGCATCATAGACCGCTGAAACTGCCGCTTTTCTAAAGCAGCAGCAAATGGATGTCTAGTCTGCCTATACTTGCCTTGTTTTAGGCTAAGACAACACCTGACTAAGAACAACTCTTCTCCAGTGACCGTTTTATGTTAAACCTGGACAGACTGCCTTTGAACCGGTCCCCAGAGCTCACCAGAGACCCCCCACACCAGATGCTTTAGAGATAATCCGATGAAACTTATGTGCTTCAGGGCTCGTTTTACTATATACATTTTCTAGATGAGTTCTGAAATTATTCGAAGCTTTATACCACCAGGAAGACGAGAGAGGTCAGACTGTGTAGACCCAAACCATCAAAAGTCTCTAAAGTTAAAAAAAAAGATTGTGTTGATGAGGTTTATATCTAAATCCATACCTACATGCTATCAATCACTCTGCCTCTTCATCCATCTACCTAACCTTATTGTAATCACAATTCCAATAAAATCTACATAGAAAGATAACCATCAGAAGACACACTGAGAAGTTCAAAGAAAATGCCCTTAGCTTAAGGCATTACAAGTGAAATGTTCTTGTTTGTCAATCTTCTTGGCTTGAAAGTTCATTCATGAACGATAGCTTGAAGGGAAGGGAAGAGACCCAGCTCCAAGCTGCCACCTGTAGTGACCTGATGAGTTCTTTTTCTCATACATATGTAAAAAATATCAAGTATTGTGATGACTAACGTTATATTTAAAGCTTAAATACTGTGCTTTAAAGATTTAGAAAGCATCTGGGGGGGGGGGATTAATCCCAGCACTTAGGAGGCAGAGGCAGATGCATCTTCATGAGTTCCAGGCCAACCTGGTCTACAAGGCAAGTCCCAGGACAGTTATGGCTGTTAAACAGACAAACCCTGTCTCAAAAACCAAAATAAAACAAAAACAAAACAAAAACAAAATCTATAAAACAAAAACTGCCTCTAGCCTGTAAAAGCTGTACGCATGAGAACAGGACCCTCCTAGCCAACTGGCTTAAGAACAGGTGGCTTCCTGGAATGCCTAGGTTTTTTCTCACAATTGTCTGGTCTTGAACAATTCTGACTAAAATTGCTGCCATGCAAGATAACAGTTACAATGCTAACCGTGTGTTTCCACTTCTGTAAACAAGCTTGCTTGCTCAAGATAACCAGAGACATCTGTTTGCTAGTTAAGTTCATGCTTGCACACAGGCAGGCATGCTTGCAGGTAAGCAGGCTACATGCTGATGCAGCCCCCAGAATGTAACCTTGTGGTCCTTCTTTTTTACAAACCCCGGACAAGTGTGATTTGATCCCATGCTCCTTCACTCCCAGTCCAGTTGGAGTTGGTGAGCTCCCATTAGCTCAAGCAATTGCCTAACAAAATTTGGGAGCATGGGGGTGGTGTGGGAGAATTGTCTGTATTCTGTCAATCATATTTTAATAAAACGCTGATTGGCCAGGCAGGCAGTATAGGCGGGAAAACCAGACAGGAAGTAGAGGTGATGCAATGAGAACAGGAGAATTCTGGGAAGCAGGGAGGTTCCTCTGCCATTCCTGCGCAGACCACTGAAGAGGCAACATGTAAGCTGTCACACTGAGAAAGGTACTGAGCCCATGTGGCTAACATAGATAAGGATAATGGGGTAATATATGTTATAAGAGTTAATAAGAAGCCTGACCTAATGGGCCAATCAGTTTATAATCTTATGGAGTCTTGTGTGTGACTTTTTTGGGATATGCCGACTGTGGTGTACCGGGCAGGACAGATACCCCAACAAGCAGGCCCCTCATGCTACATGGGGGCAGAGGGTAGAGGGAAGGGGAGAAGGGAAAGAGGAGGGTTTTATGATTTTTAAAAAATGCTGTAAGACCCCTGACGGCAGTAGGCAGCAGAAATGCCGTAGGTCCCAAATGGTGGTAGCAGGTCATGTGGCAGCAGACAGCAGACCCTGGGAGTAGCCAGTCCCAGGCAGAGATGGCTGCCAGTCCCAAAGCGGTGGCTGGTCCCAGGCAGGGAGACACATGGCGGGTAGGCAAGAGACAGAGGCATGGATAGACACGACATGCAGAGTGAGGTTGAATATTTATTCAGGGGGTTATGGAAGGGGAAGGGAGAAGTGGGGGCAGGGAGAGAGAGAGAGAGAAAAGGAGAAAGCGACAGAGAAGGGGGGAAGCAGAGAAGAGGGGAGAAAGGCAAAAGCGAAGCTGCCTCTCTGAGAGGAAGACAGAAAAGAGAGCAAGCTCAGGCCGGAAGTTGAAGATCAGCCTGCCACAGCGGATGGGGGAGGGAATGGGCTTGTCTTGTCTCTTAAAGAGACAGAACAACCATTACAGAGGGGAAAAAAAGAGAGGGTTGGGGAGAGCTTGAGGGAATGGGATAGTTGAGATGGAGGAAAGATGGCTATGAGAGCAAGGAAAGAGGTATCTTGATTGAGGGAGCCATTTTGGGGTTAGCAAGAAACCTGGCTCTAGAAAAATTCCCAGGAATCCACAAGGATGACCCCAGCTAAGACCCTAAGCAATAGAGGAAAGGGTGCCTGAACTGGCCTTGCCCTGTAGTCAGATTGGTGACTATCTTAATTGTCATCATAGAACCTTCATCCAACAACAGATGGAAACAGAGGCAGAGACCCACATCGAAGCACTGAACAGAGCTCCCAAGGTCCTGTTGAAGAGTGGAAGGAGGGAGAGTATGAGCAAGAAAGTCAAGATCATAAGGTATTCACCCACTGAGACAATTTGCCACCAGCTCTTTATTGGTGGCCCCTTTTGTATTAGGACCCAGCAGAGTTTGGAAGGCTCTGGACAATACAGGGCGGGTCCAAGGACATTACCATGGAAACCAGGAATACTCTGTACAGACCAAGGCAAAGATGCTGTGGGCAATACCATTGAACATACTATGTGTGGGAGAATAACTAAAGGGGAAAAAAAGAGAAAGACCAAAGACAGAAAGCATTACTGTGGGGCCCGGAAGAGCCTGGCCACACTACATCTGTGGCAGTCTTAATAAAGACCAGTTAAAAAGTAGATTTGGGTTTTGGTTACTGGCAGACTTCACTGGGTTCCAGGAAAAAACAGTAAGCTGACACCACCTAGGGAGGGCCAGCATCTAAAGGGAAGTACTTGACATTCTAATCATTAGATAAGATCACCAGATGTTCCCTGAGCCCAGCCTTCACTTGATCCTCTTTTGCCAAGATACCCCTAGACAAATGTCAGCCAATCAGGGTCCTGAACCCTGGAAATCTCCTCTCTGTGGTGGTCTTTTGGGGATCCTCATAATATAGGCACAACATTTACCCCAATCAGCAGAACTAACTTTTCTGTCTGTAGTAAATAGACTTTTACAGCCTACTCAATATCATTCTGCCTTCCCCCAGAAGGGGAAGAGATTGAACAATTGGAGGCCTCTAAGGTTCCTATCTTTACTCTCTTGCACAGAATAATCCTTTCTTTCCCTCGAGACCCATTTCCCTCAGAAATGGTCTTCCATGGTCTTGTGGAAGGGGCAAAGGCAGTCTCGTGGCGTGGTTAAGTCTGACTTCCTTAGATGATGCCATCCAGCAGCTGCTTCTCTAACTGGGTAAAAGTGCCACACAAGGCTACTAAGATTTTAAATTAGGATTAGCTATTCCAACAAGTTGACTTCCTAAGGTCTGAGATTCCAACCAGCATGGAAAGCCAGAGATCCATTTGATCTTAGTCCCACACTGTACTCTGAGTGGGATAAAATGGGGTCAGACAATGTCTTGTATTTGGGAACTAAGGAGAGGGTAAATCATAATCCAGACAGCAGTGCTTGACATCCACAGTTATGATTTGTGTGGTAAGACATATAGAGTCAGAGTTGCGCATGGAATTTCTTCCTCTGTTCCCTCGCTATTTCAAGCCTACCAGCTGAGGTCATGGGTACCAGTTTCTCCTATATCAATGCTAACTTAACTAGTTGTCTTTTTTATTCATCTATTTTACAACCTGGCTGAAGTTTCCCCCCTTCCTCCCCTCCCATTCCCTACTTCTCATCCCTCCCCTGCCCTGTCAATCAGCTCCTCTTCTGTCTCCATCCAGGAATGGGCAGGTCTCCCATGAGTATTAATAAGACATGGCATATCAAGATAAAGTAAGACTAAGCACCTCTCCTTGTGTTAAGGAGGGACAAGGTGACTCAGTATGAGTAGGGTCCCAAAAGTCAGTAAAAGAGTCAGAGACAGCGTCTGTTCCTGCTATTAGGAGTCTCATAGGAAAACCAAGCTTCAAACTGGAACATATATGTAGAGTACATAGGTCAGTCCCAGGCAGGTTCTCTGGTCGTCGCTTCAGTCTCTGCAAGCCCCTATGAGCCCAGGTGACTGTGTGAGACTCCATGTGGTGCCCTGATCCTTCTGGCTCCTACTCTCCTTTCACCTTCTCCTTAGTATTCCTGAACTCTGCCTAATGTTTGACTGTGGGTCTCTGCATCGGCCTCCATCAGTTGTTGAATGACATCTCTCTGATGACAAGTAGGCCAGGCACCAATCTGGTCACAGGAGATGGCCAGCACAGGCTGTTTATCTGCTATTTTTTAGGAGTCTAAGCTGGGGTCCTCCCCATAGACTCCTGCGAGAGTCTCCTGCACCAGACCTCCACCCAACCCTAAAATCACACCCCCACCAGTCCCCCTCAGCTTTCTCCCCTTCTGTGTCCCCAGCCTGATCACTTGTATTCCCATACCCACTCATCCTCAGTCTACTCATGAAATCCCTTCTATTTTCCCTTTCCAGGGAGATCTGGGTGTCCCCCACCCCAAGAACCCTCCTTGTTAGCTAGCCTCTCTGGGGCTGCGGTTTATAATATAGTTATCCTTTACTCTACAGCTAATATCCACTTATGAGTGAGCGTACACCATGTTTGTCTTTCTGGATCTGAGTTACCTCACCCAGGATGACCTTTTCCAGTTCCATCCATTTGCCTGCAAATTTCCTGGTGCCCTTGTTTCTAATAGTTGAGTAATACTCCATTGTGCAAATGTACTACATTTTCTTTATCCATTCCTCGGTCAAGGGACGTCTTGGTTGTTTCTGGGTTCTGGCTATTACAAATAAAGCTGCTATAAACATAATTGAGCAAGTCTCCTTGTGGTATGATGACTGAGCATTCTTTTGGGTATGCAGAGGTATAGCTGTGTACTATCTAAGTTGATTCCCAGTTTTCTGAGAAACTGCCTCACTGACTTCCAAAGTGGCTGTAGAAGTTTGCACTCCCACCAGCATTAAGGAGTGTTCCCCTGGCTCTGCATCTTCTCCAGCACGAGAGGATCACTTGTGTTTTTGATCTTAGTCATTCTGACAGGTGTAAGTTGGAATCTCAGAGTCGTTTGGATTTGCATTTCCCTGATGGCTAAGGATGCTGACCCTCTCCTCAAGTGTTTCTCGGCCGTTCTTCTGCTGAGAGTTCTCTGTTTAGATCTGTACCCCATTTTTAATTGGATTATTTTGTTGCTTGATATTTAGTTTCTTGAATTCTTTATATATTTTGGAGATCAGCCCTTTGTCAGAGGTGGGGTTGGTGAAGATCTTTTCCCATTCTGTAGACTGCCAATTGTCCTGTCGATGATGTCCTTTGCCTTACAGAAACTTCAATTTCACAAGGTTCCTTTTATTGTCAGTCTTAGGAGCTGGTATTCTGATGAGGAAGTTGTCTCCTGTGCTAATGCATTTGAGATTATTTCCCACTTTCTCTTCTATCAGGTTCAGTGTATCTGGATTTATGTTGAGGCCTTTGATCCATTTGGACTTGCGTTTTGTACTTACGGATAGATTTGCATTCTTCTACATGCCAGTATCCAGTTAGACCAGCACTATTCATTGAATATGCTCTCTTTTATCCATTGTATAATTTTGGTTTCCTTGTTGAAAATCAGGTATCCGTAGGTGTGTGGGTTTACATCTGGGTCTTTGATTCAATTCCATTGATCCACCTGGTTTTATACCAATTCTATGAGGTTTTTTTTATTATTATTACTATAGCTTTATAGTAGAGCTTGACATCAGGGATGTGATACCTCTGGAAGTTCTTTTGTTGTATGGTGTTGCTTTAGCTATCTTGGACTTTTTTGTGTTCCAGTATGAAGTTGTGTATTATTCTTTCAAGGTCTGTAAAGAATTATTTTAGAATTTTAATGGAGATTGATTGAATCTGTAGCTTGCTTTTGTTAAAATGGCCATTTTTTACTATGTCAATTATTTATTCTGAAGTAATATTTATCTTTTATATTGAGGTGTGTTTCTTGTATGCAGAAGAATGTTGGATCCTGTGTTTGTATTCAATCCACTAGTCTATGTCTTATAATTGGTGAATTGAGTCTATTGATATTGAGGGATATCAATGACCAGTGATTGTTAATTCCTGTTATATTGTTGTTGTTGGTGGTGGTGGTGGTGGTGGTGTGTGTTTCCTTTCTTTGGGTTTTGCTGGTGTGAGTTATCTATTGCCTGTGTTTTGGTGGTTGTAGCTAACTTCCTGGGGTTGTAGTTTTCCTTCTATACCTTTGAGTTTGTAAAAAGATTTTGTATAAATTTGACTTTGTCATGAAATGTTTTATTTTCTCCATCTATGGTGACTGACAGTTTTGCTTAGTATAGTAGTCTGGGATGATGCCCATTGTCTCTTAGAATCTACAAGACACTAGGCCCTCCTGGATTTTAGGGTCTTGGTTGAGAAGTTGGGTGTTATTCTAATAGGTCTGCCTTTATATGTTACTTGGCCTTTTCTCCTTGATGCTTTTAATATTCTTTCTTTGTTATGTATATTTAGTGTTTTGATTAATACGTGGTGAGGGGATTTTCTTTTTCTAATCCAATCTATTTGGTGTTCTGTAATCTTTTTGAATTGAATAGGCATGTCCTTCTTTAGGTTGGGAAAATTTTCTTCTATGATTTTGTTAAATAAATTTCCTGGGTATTTTAACTGGGTTTCTTCTCCTTTTTTTATTCCTATTATTCTTATATTTGGTCTTTACATAGTTTCAGATTTCCTGGGTATTTTGTATTATAATTTTTTTAGATTTAACGTTTTCTTTGTCTGACAAATCTGTTTCCTCTCTCATGCCTTTAATGCCTGAGATTCTTTCTTGCATGTCTTATATTCTGTTGGTGATGCTTGTGTCTGTATCTGTTTGCCTACCCAGATTTCTACTTCCAGGATTTCCTCCATTTGTGTTTTCATTATTGCTTCTATTTCACTTTTCAGGTCTTGAACAGTTTCCTTTATCTGTTCATTGGTTTTCTTGGCTTTCTTTTAGGGATATATTGATTTCTTTCAATTTTTTTCCTTGTCTTTCCCCCAATTTCTTTAAGGGATTTGTTCATATATCCTCTTTAAGTACTTTTATCATCTTCATAAAGTAATTTTAAGGTCATTTTTTTTTTGCTTTAGTTGTGTTGAATTATAGCAGTTTCTTTTACCATTTTTTATAAATGGGGTTAAATATTTAATACAAAAATTTACCCTAATCCAAAATATCTTGGAGACCTGCTGTTGCCGCTTTGGTTGATGTCTTAGGGTTTTATTACTTGCTGTGAAGAAACACCATGACCAGAGCAACTCTTATTAAAAAAAAAATAATTTAATTTGGCTGGCTTACAGTTCAGAGGTTTAGTTCATTGTTATCATGGCAGAAAGTATGGCAGCATACAGGCAGACATGATGCCTGAGAAGTAGCTAAGAAATCTATATCTAAAGCTGGGCGGTGGTGGCGCATGCTTTTAATCACAGCACTCGGGAGGCAGAGGCGGGAGGATCTCTGTGAGTTCAAGGCCAACCTGGTCTACAAGGACCTCCAGGACAGGCTCCAAAGCTACAGAGAAACCCTGTCTCGAAAAACCAAAGAAAGAAAAGAAAAGAAAAGAAAAGGAATCTATATCTGGATTTGTAGGCAGCAGAAACTGAACCAGTTTGAGCTTCTGAGACCTCAAAGTCCACACCCTAGTGACACACAACCTTCAACAAAATCATACCTAGAGCAGCCCTCGGAGATCCCGTGGATCTGTGTCTTGCTTCAACAGTGTTTGGACGGAACAGACCCAGGGCCTCCCTTTGTTAGCTTCCACTGCTCCTCATCTGCGGTCGCAGCCTCCGGGACCATCTCCTCGCCGCCTTCAGCTCCCGGCACCGTCTCTTTGCGGGTAGCTCCAGACTGCGTCTCAGCCATGACCTCCCAGGTTCGTTAGAATTATTCCACCGAAGTGGAGGCTGCTGTGAACCACCTGGTCAACCTGCACCTGCGGGCCTCCTATACCTACCTCTCGCTGGGCTACTATTTTGATCGGGATGACGTGGCTCTGGAGGGTGTAGGCCACTTCTTCCGGGAATTGGCCGAGGAGAAGCGCGAGGGCGCTGAGCGTCTCCTCAAGTTGCAGAACGATCGCGGAGGCCGTGCACTCTTTCAGGATGTGCAGAAGCCTTCTCAAGATGAGTGGGGTAAAACCCAGGAGGTCATGGAAGCTGCCCTGGCCTTGGAGAAGAACTTGAACCAGGCCCTCCTGGATCTTCATTCCCTGGGCTCTGCTCGCACTGATCCTCATCTCTGTGACCTCCTTGAAAACCATATCCTGAATGAGGAGGTGAAGGTCATCAAGAAAATGGGCAACCACCTGACCAACCTCCACAGGTTGGCTGCTGGGCCCCAGGCATCTCTGGGCGAGTACCTCTTTGAACGGCTCACTCTCAAGCATGACTAGGAGGCCTCTCCTTCCTAGTGGCTTCCACCTCTGCTCTGCACCAGCCAGCCTCAGGACCTTCACCCGAACCTCTCAAAAAGCCACTAGACAGCTTTGTAATGCCCTGGAGCCCCTCTCAAGTCTTGAACCAAGTAAAAATAAAGCCTTTTGAAACAGAAAAAAAAACCCAAAATCATACCTACTCCAACAAGGTCATACCCCCTAATAGTGCCACTCCCATGGACCAAGTATTCAAACACATATGTCTATGGTGGCCATTCCTATTCAAAGTACCACATTCACTCCCTGGCCCCCACAGGCTTGTAGCCATAACATAATGCAGAAATGTGTTTAGTCCAACTTCAAAATTCCCCATATCTAGAATAGTCTCAAACTTGCTTAAAAGTTCAAAGTCTCTTCTGAGATTCATGCACTCTCTTGCATGTAATCTCCTATAAAATCAAATGAAAAAGCAGATTACATGCATCCAACATGCAATGGCACAAGATATGCATTACCATTCCAAAAAAGAAATACTGGACCAAAGCAAGACCAAAAACAAGCTGGACAAACTCCAGACTTTGCATCTCCATGTCTGCTATCAAACTGCTCTTCAGATCTCCAACTTCTTTCAGCTTTGTTGACTGCAACACACTTCTTTCTCTTGAGCTGGTTCCACTCCCTGTTAGTAGCTTTACTTGGCTGGTATCCCACAGTTCTAGCATCTACAACATTTTGGGTTCTCCAAAGCAACACAGACTTCACCTTCACAGCTTCACACTAGGCCTCTCTAGACATCCATTCAAGGACACTCCTGACTCTTGCCTGCCGTCAGCAGCTTTCCTATACACAGAGACAGATTTCATAATCCATTTCTCTCCTTGACTCTAAAGCCAGAACCACATAACTGAAGTTGCCAAGTTCTGCTGCTTGTTGGGGCTAGAACATGGTCCCCTCGTTCAACTATATCTTCAGTAACTTTCTGTTTTCAATGGTTTCCTTCACTGCCCAAGCTTGGCTGCTCTGCCAACCTTGAACTCAGAGATTCGCCAGCTTCTGCTTTCTGACCACCACACCCCGACTCTAAGATTTTCTTTAATTCCTTCCACAAGATGGAAGCTTAGCTGTGTGGGATCTTGCCCAGAGGTCACCACTCCCTTTATTCGATTTAACAGCAGGATTTTCTTTACTCTGTTTATCTCCTTGAACACAGGACTTATTTATAAATGTCATAATTCTCCAATAATCTGTAACTCCTTATTTTTTTAATTTTCCATCTTGTGTGGCTTATTTCTTTTTTATTGATATTTATTGAGATCTACGCTTTTCTCTGCTCCCCTCCCTACCTCTCCCCCTTCCCCCTTCCACCCTCCCCCAAGGTCCCCATGCTCCCAATTTACTCAGGAGATCTTGTTTTTTTCTACTCTCTACTTCCCATGTAGATTAGATCTGTGTAAGTCTCTCTTAGTGTCTGCATTGTTGTCTAAGTTCTCTGGGATTGTGGTTTGTAGGCTAGTTTGCTTTGCTTTATGTTTAAAAACCACCTATGACTGAGTACATGTGATAATTGTCTTTCTGTATCTGGGTTACCTCACTCAAAATAATGTTTTCTAGTTGCATCCATTTTCCTGCAAAATTCAAGCTGTCATTATTTTCTTCTGTTGTGTAGTACTCCGTTGTGTAAATGTACCATATTTTCCTTATCCATTCTTCAGTCGAGGGGCATTTAGGTTGTTTCCAGGTTCTGGCTATGGCAAAGCTGCTGTGAACATAGTTGAACACGTGTCCTTGTGACACGATTGAGCATCCTTTGTATATACCAAAATTATCCTTTGGATAATACCAAAAGTGGTATTACTGGGTCTTGAGGAAGGTTGTTTCCTAATTTTCTGAGAAATCGCCACACTGACATCCAAAGGGGTTGTACCATCTTGCATTCCCACCAGCAATGCAGGAGTGTTCCCTTTTTCTGCAACTCCTTATTTACAAGAAAGTATAAACTTGATGATGACGGGAAGGACACTTCATAAACAATTTACTGGCAAAGAACCAGCAGAAATCACTATACCACTAAATGCAAGTTGGTTATTTGTCCCACACTGGTAATACTCAGCAGGTAGTAGAGTATCATGCTACTTGGGATGTATAGATAATCAGCTTTCCTAAAGAACCCCTTTTAAGAATTTTTGAAGATACCCCTGAGTATTATCTAAAATTACTTTAAAAATCCTATAGAGAACACTTTTAATGCTTTTGCAGATGGCTCTTCAAAAGGACAAGGAACCTATTTTATAGATTCCATATTCTCCACAAACAGATTAACCACCCTGGGTTGTACAGCTCAGCAGTCCAGACTGACTGAAATCAATCAGCTGTTATTAGATATCTCTCAGCCATTGAATAGTGTAACCAACTCTGCATATTGTGTTCATACTATTTCTTTTAGAAATTGCAAGACTTGAGCCTAAACCCACTACTAATCTTATTTCACAATTGTTTCTCTTCCTTCGGATATCTATATGACAACAAACTTAATTTTCTTTCATAGCTCGTATTTGTGCTCATTTAATCTGCCAGCGTCTCATATTGGTGCTTGTTTAATCTGTTAGCATCCACTAATGCTTAAGCTGACGCAGCAGCCTCCTCTTGCCCCAGTACTTTCGTTTCAGACAGCTAAACAAGAAATCTTATGAAGTTCATCTTGTTCTTCCTTCACACCACTGCCCTCTGCTGGCGTAATGCATCCTTGAGGGTTAAAATCTGATGCCATTTGGCAAACAGATATTAAACATATCTCAGAATTTGCATGTTTAGAATATGTTCTTGTAATGATTGGTACATCTTTTAAAAATATGATTATTGCTTCTGTTCACAGGGATGAAACAACCTTGGATGCCACTAATAACCTATTATTCCCCTTCTTCTTTCCGGAACATCTATTACACTGAAAACTGATAATTGCCCTGCTTATACTACTGAATGCTTTAAAGTGTTTTGCAATTTATGGAATATTAACCATTTACTGATATCCCTTATGATACCAGTCTCTGGTATCAAATTCTGTCTTTGTTACTGTTCTATTGTTGTGAAAGAGACATCATGACCATGTCAGACTTAGAAGAAAACATTTAACTCAGGGCTTGCTTACAGTTTCAGAGGGCTAGTTTATGATCATCATGGCAGGAAGCATGAAGGCAGGCAGGTAAGCATGTTCTTGAGCAGTAGCTGAGAGCTTAAATCCCAATCTACAGACAGAGAGAGCGTGACTGCACTGCTGTGTGCTTTTGAACTCTCTAAGACTACCCCTGGTGACACACCTCTCACAAGTCCACACCAACAAGGTCACACCTCTAGCCTTCCCAAACAGATCTACTAACTGGGGACAGACATTCAATTATATGAACCTATGGAGATGTTCTCATTCAAACCTCTACAAACTTAAAAAGATTTTCCTATCTTTTCTGAACTTGGGAATTGAGGAGGGATTGTAGAAAGACTAATGCAGTCAAGGAGATAAAGTAGGAGAATGATCAGAGGGAAGGTAGGAGAAGAATTTTTGAATGATTATGGAGTTTGGGTACCAATGAGGATCAGTCTCCAAGTCATTTAAAGTCTTAATTATTGCTCAGTAAGTAAATAAGGACAAAGAACAAGCTAGGCTATAACATGCCATGTATATACACTAAATTGTGTGTGATCACATGATGCCGGAGAATTGTCTGTATTCTGTCAATCATATTTTAATAAAACGCTGATTGGCCAGACAGGCAGTATAGGCGGGAAAACCAGACAGGAAGTAGAGGTGATGTGATGAGAACAGGAGAATTCTGGGAAGCAGAGAGGCTCCTCAGCCACTCCAGCGCAGACCACAGAAGAAGCAGCAACATGTAAGCTGTCACACTGAGAAAGGTACGGAGCCATTATGGCTAATGTAGATAAGAATAATGGGTTAATATAAGCTATAAGAGTTAACAAGAAGCCTGACCTAATGGGCCAATCAGTTTATAACCTAATGTAAACTCCGTGTCATTTTCCTTGGGAGTTGCCGGCTGTGAGGTACCGGGCGGGACAGAAACCCCAACAAGCTGGCCCCTTATGTTACAATCACAGTGTGAAAGTGAATATATATATATATGTATATGTATATATATGAAGATGTGGGAAGAGTTTAACAGATCCTTTAACAAGTGGAGCTAAATTATAGGCAGATTATAACACAAGTGCTTTAGATCATGAGTTTCAGTGTACACAAAGATGCTAACACATCAGGAACAATAGGCAGAAAGTAATACAGATGCTGACTGATCATGAGCTTTAGCCATAAGCTATAGCTATTCATCTGTGCAACACAGATGCATATAGGTCATGACAAGTACAGCACTTCTACATCAGTACAAGAGAATACACATGTACTAATATAGCACTGCCCATGGTTGAGATGGTACTGCACATGATTGTTCAAGTAACACAGCATCTATGCATACACTCTTACAACACAGCAGATGCACATATTATACTAGAAGAGTGGTGTACAAGGATGTAGTAGTACAGAAGTCCACAAAGATGCTTCTAGACAAGTGTGCATGGATGTAGTATACTGCAAATACACAGGTGGTAGGAAAGTGGTGCACGTGGGTGGATTAGTATATCAATGCACACAGATGCAATAGTAGAGCAGCTTTCATGAACAGTCTAGTGCAACAGCAAACAGAAAAATAAATAACAGAAAGAAAGGAAGAAAGGGAAGTGGGACAACAAAACATAAATAAACAAAAGAAGAAATGAAACAAAGGAAGAAAAAAGAAATAAATGCATAAATATTTGCTGAAATACACAGCAAAAATCAAGAAAGACAAAGACAGGTGGACAGAAAAATGAAAAGAAAGAAGAAAGGAAAGAAAAATTGAAAAGAGAGAAACTTAGAAAAAGGGAAATGGGGAAGTAAAAAATAAAAAAAGGAAGAGAGAAAAAAGAAAGAAATGAAGACAGAATATAAAGGACAAAATTAAGTCAGCAAAAGAAAAAAGACATAGAAGAAAGAAAAAAGAATAAGTAAAAGACAGAAAGAAGAAACAGAGACAGACATAAAGACAAAGAATAAAGAAAGAAAAGCAGAAATAAAAGAAATAAAAGCAGAAAGACACAGAAATGGTGAAACAAAGAAGGGAAGGCAGAATAGAGAAGAGAGGAAAAAGGAAAAAGAAAAAGAGCAAAAGAAAGCAAGATAAAGAAAAAAGAGACAGTAAATAAAAAGGAAGAAACAAAGATGAAGAAAGAAAGAAGAAGGAAGAAAAAAGGAATGATAGAACAGAATATGAGAGAAAATAAAATGTAAATAAAAAGAAAAAACCCAGAAAGAAAAGAGAAAAGATGAAGAATCGAATGGAAGAGGAAGAAAGAAAGAAAGAAGAGATTGAAAGAATAAAGAAGGGAAGAAAGATTGAAATAAAGACAGAGAAATAAATAATGGCAGAAAGGTGACAGAAAGGAGAAGAAAGAGAAAGAGAGATACAGAAGAAAAGAAAGGAGGAGAAAAAAGGAAAAAAGACACAGAATTAAATGAGAAAGAAAATAAATAATAGAGAAAGAAAGGAAGAAAGAATAAAAGGAAATAAAGAATAAAGACAGAAATAAAAACAGAAAGAAATGAAGGAAGACAGAAACAAAGAAATAACAAACGAAAGGAGAAAATGAAGACAAAGTAAAAAATGAAGAAACAAAAGACTGAAAGCAAAGAAGGGGAAAAGAAAGGATGAATGAATGACTAGAGAAAAAAGAAATCAAAGATAACAAGAAAGTAAAAAAAAAAAAAGGAAGAAAGGAGAGACCTCTGAAGGTCCAGGTGTGAGTCTGGGACCACTGAGGGAAAAGACCAGAACCAGAGATCTACAGGTCCAGGTGCAAATCTGGAACCTCCAAGGGGATAGGCCAGAATTAGCGACCTCTGCAGGACCAGATCCAAGCCAGGAACCTCTACAGGAGCAAATGTGCCCAGATCAGGGACATTTATGGAAACAAGTCTGAGCCAGCAACCTAGGTCAGAGCAGGCCTGGGACAGCAAACTCACAGGAGAAGGTAGAAGAGAGAAAACATTGAGGGAGTGGCCAGGACCAGACACCTTTGCGGGACCAGGCATGAGTCTGGGACCCCTGAGAGAGTAGGCCAGAACCAGAGACCTCTGCAGGTCCGGGCATGAGTCTGAGACCTCCCAGGGAGAAGACAGGAACCAGAGACCTCTGTGGGTCTGAGTGTGAGTCTGGGACCTCTGAGGCTACGAGTAGGCCTGAGCCAGGAACTCTACCAGAACAGGCCCAAGGCAGCAACCTCAGTACAAAGAGTCCCCAAACATACAATCGCAATGAGAGCAGGCTCAAACAACCCCCCCGGTATTGCAGAGGGAACCTCTTGAGTGCTGAGCGACCTCCAGGAACATGGAGTGACCACCAGGGTGACTGATACCTTGGCCCTGACTGTACCACAAGGAGCAACCATCTGAGCCTTGGATCCACTGGCACTTGAAAGATTGATCATCAGAGTCACAGACAGCCCCAACTACACCAATCAGAAGAAAAGATGGTAGACAAGGTATGAACACATGCAACACCCAAAGAGCAACAAGACACCAGGAAAAACTAGTGGCCCTACAACAGCAGGAATTGAACAACCAAATATAGATGAAGCAGAAGAAAATGACCTAAAAAACAGCTTTAGGAGAATGTTTGAGGCCCTTGAAGAGGAAATTAAAAATTCCCTCAAAGAAATGGAGGAAAAGACAAACAAAAAAAAAATTGGAAGACATTAACAAATCCCTTAAAGAAAATCAAGAAAGAGCAATCAAATACATGAAAGAAACTATTCAAGACTTGAAAATTGAAATAGAGACAATAAAGAAAACACAAGCCAAGGATATTATAGAAACAAAATTTATGAGAAAATGATCAAGAATCACAAATGAGAGCACAGACAGCAGAATAAAAGAGATAAAAGAGAGAATCTCAAGCGCTGAAGATACAATAGAAGAAATAGAATCATTGGTTAAAGAAAACATTAAATCTAACAAAAGCTTAACCCAAAATATCCAGGAAATATGGACACCATGAAAAGACCAGACCTAAGAATAATAGGTATAGAAGAAGGAGAAGTCCAACTCAAAAGCACAGAAAATATATTTAACAAAATCATAAAAGAAAACTTTTTTAACCTAAAGAAAGATATGCCTATAAAGATACAAGAAGCTAACAGAACACCAAATAGACTGGATTTTAAAAAGCTCACTTTCCACATAATAATCAAAACATTAAACATATAGATTAAAGAAAGAATATTAAGAGCTGCAAATGAAAAAGGCCAAGTAAAATATAAGGCAGACATATTAGAATTACACCTGACTTCTCGTTGGAAACAAGGAAAGCTAGAAAGTCTTGGTCAAGCATTATGCAGACATTGGGAGACTATACCCAGCAAAACTTTCAATCACCATAGAAGGGCAAATCAAGATATTCCATGACAGAACCAGATTTAACCAATACCTAGCCACAAACTCAGCACTATACAAAGTATTAGAAGGAAAACTCCAACCCAAGGAAATTGGTCACATCAACAAAAACACAGACAATAAATAATCTCACATCACCAAATCCCAAAGAAGGGAAAAACGCACAAAATGATGTCACCAACAATGAAAACTAAAATAGCAGGAGATAGTAATCACTGGTCATTAACATCTCTTAATATGAATGGACTCACTCACCTATAAAAAGACACAGGCTAACAAATTGGATACAAAAACAGAATCCAGGGCTGGAGAGATGGCTCAGAGGTTAAGAGCACTGACTGCTCTTCCAGAGGTCCTGAGTTCAATTCCCAACAACCACATGGTGGCTCACAACCACTGTAATGAGATATGGTGCCCTCTTCTGTCCTGCAGGCAGCTATGGAGGCTGAACACTGTGTACATAATAAATAAATAAATAAATGTTTAAAACAAAACAAAACAAAAACAGAATCCATTCTTCTACTGCATACAAGAAACACACTTCAACCTCAAAGACAGATATCGCGTCAGAGTAAAGCATTGGGAAAAAGTTTTCAGATCAAATGGACCTAAGAAACAAGCTGGTGTAGCTATCTTAATATCTAACAAAATAGTCTTCAAACTAAAATCAATCAAAAGAGACAAAGATGGACATTTGATATTAGTCACAGAAAAAAATCCATCAAGAAGAAATCGCAATACTGAACATTTATACACCAAATAGAAGGGCACCCTCACATGTAAAATAAATACTTTTTTTAAAAAAGCTTAAATCACACATTAAACCCCACATACTACTAGTAGGAGACTTCAACACTCCACTCTCACCTCTGGACAGGCCTGTCTGACAAAAAAATTAACAGAGAAATAAGGGAACTAACAGATATTATGACTCAAATGGACTTAACAGACATGGAGAGAAGAGGGATACAAGGAACATAACTAAACATAATAAAGCAATATACAGCAAGCCAACAACCAACATCAAACTAAATGGAAAGAAATTCACAGAGAATCCACTGAAATCAGAAACAAGACACTATCTATTCAATATAGTTCTTGAGGTCCTAGCTAGAGCAATAAGACACCAAAAGGAGATTAAGGGGATACAAGTCAGAAAAGAAGAAGTCAAACTCTCACTGTTTGCTGATGATATGATAGTTTACATAAGTGACCCCAAAAATTCTACCAAGAAACTTCTACAACTCATAAACATTTTCAGTAATGTAGCAGGATATAAGATTAATTCAAAAAATCAGTAGTACTCCTTGACACAGATGATAAATGGGCTGAGAAAGAAATCAGAGAAACATCACCCTTCACAATAGCCACAAATAGCATAAAATATCTTGGAGTAACTCTAAGCACATAAGTGGAAGACTTGTATGACAAGAACTTTAAATCTTTGAAGAAAGAAATTGAAGAA
Organism: Myodes glareolus; assembly: GCF_982192425.1. Lineage (NCBI taxonomy): Eukaryota > Metazoa > Chordata > Mammalia > Rodentia > Cricetidae > Myodes > Myodes glareolus. The sequence goes on along the minus strand of NC_142035.1, from coordinate 49,185,240 downwards.
GATACCAGAAAGTATAAAGATCTCCCATGCTTTTGGGTAGGCAGAATTAACATAGTGAAAATGGCAACCTTACCAAAAGGAATCTACAGGTTCAATGCAATGCCCATCAAAACCTCAGCAAAATTATTCACAGACCTCAAATGAATGACACTCAACTTCATATAGAAAAGCAAAAAACCCAGGATAGCCAAAACGATCCTGCACAATAAAGGAACTTCTGGAGGCATCACAATCTCTGACTTCAAACTCTACTACAGAGCAACAGTACTGAAAACAGTCTGGTATTGACATAAGAACAGACAGGAGGACCAATGGAATTGAATTGAAGACCCAGATATTAATCCACATATCTATGAACACCTGATTTTTGACAAAGAAGCAAAAAAAATCAAATGGAGAAAATAAAGCATATTCAACAAATGGTGTTGGCATAACTAAATATCAACATGTAGAAGAATGAAAATAGATCCATATCTATCACTATGCACAAAACTCAAGTCCAAATGAATCAAAGACCTCAACATAAAGCCAGTCACAGTGAACCTCACAGAACAGAAAGTGGGAAGTACACTTTGAACACATTGGCACAGGAGAGCACTTCCTAAATATAACCCCGGTAGCATAGACACTGAGAGAAACAATTAATAAATGGGACCTCCTGAAACTGAAAAGCTTCTGTAAAGCAAAGAACCCGGTCAACAAGACAAAACGACAGCCTAAAGAATGGGAAAAGATCTTCACTAACTCCACATCAGGCAAAGGTCTGCTCTCCAAAATACACAAAGAACTCAAGAAATTGATCATCAAAAGAACACATAATCCAATAAAAAAAAATGAAGCACAGACCTAACAGAGAACTCTCAACAGAGGAATCTAAAATGGCTGAAAGACATTTAAGGAAATGTTCAACATCCTTAGTCATAAGAGAAATGCTAATCAAAACAACTCTGAGATTCCATCTTACACCCGTAAGAATGGCCAAGTTCAAAAACATTGATGATAACTTATTCTGGAGAAGTTGTGGGGGAAAGGGAACACTTCTGCATTGCTAGTGGGAATGCAAGCTGGTACAACCCCTTTGGATGTTAGTGTGGTGGTTTCTCAGCATATTAGGAAACAACCTTTCTCAAGATTCAGCAATGTCACTTTTGGGTATATATCCAAATGATGCTCAATTGTGCCACAAGGACATGTGCTCAACTATGTTCATAGCAGCCTTGTTTGTCATAGCCAGAACCTGGAAACAACCTAAATGCCTCTTGACTGAAGAATGGATAAGGAAAATGTGGTACATTTATATAATGGAGTACTACACAGCAGAAAAAAATGACTTCTTGAAATTTGCAGGCAAATGGATGGATCTATAAAACATTATAATGAATGAGGTAATCCAGTCCCAGAAAGACAATTATCATATATACTCACTTATAAGTGGCTTTTAGACATAAATAAAAGAAAATCAGCCTACAAATCACAATGCCAGAGAACCTGGACAACAATGGGGACCCTAAAAGAGACATAATGGACGTAATCTACAGGGGAAGTAGTAAAGGAGAAGATCTTCTGAGTAAATTGGGAGCATGGAGACCATGGGAGAGGGTTGAAGAGGAAGGGAGGGGATGGAGGAGTGCAGAGAAAAATGTATAACTCAATAAAATCAATAAAAATTAAAACATATAAAAGGAAGAAAGACAAATAGAAAAAAATAATCAAATGGAAGAAAGTAATTAAAAAATTAAAAAGAAAGCTAAAGGGAAGGCAATAAAATAAAAAGAAAGAAAAAACAGAAATTATAAAATGAGAAAGAAGAATGGAGATAAATAAATTAGAACAAAGAAAGAGAGAAAGAAAAAGAAACAAAAATAGGACACAGAAATAAATAAAAGCAGAAAGGCAGAAAGAAAGAGTAACAAAGAAAGGACAAAAAAGAGAGAAATAAATAAATGAGAATGTTCAAAGAGAAAATAGAAAAAAAACAAGACAAAAAGAGAGAAACTAAAAAAGGAAGAAAGAATAAAGAAGAAATGAAAGAAAAAAGAAAGGAAGCAAAAATACAAGGAAAGATAGAAAAACAGAAAAAAATAGAATAGTTTAGGAAGAGAACATTATGAAAAACAAAAAAGACTAGAAGAAAGAAAAATGAAAGTGGAAGGAAAAGTAAAGAAACAGAAATAAAGAAGACAGACAAAAATTACAAAAGAAAATTTGGAAGAAAGATAGGAAGGAGAGAAAAATGAAAGACGGACAGACAAAAAGTCAAAAGGAAAGAAGCAAAAAAATGAAGTAAATAAAAATGAAAGAAAATGAAAAATAAAAAAGAAAAAAGCTAAGAAAGAAGAAAAGGCAAAAATATAGAAAAATGAAAAAAGATAAAAGAAAAAGAACAGAATCAAGAGAGAAAGCAGAAATAAAGAAGTGGCATATAAATAAAGACTGAAAGACGGGAGAGAAATAGAAAGGATGGAGTGAAAGACAGAAAAATACAATAGAAAAAGCTAACGACAGAAAGAAGAAATATGGACAGAAAGACAGCCAAAAAGAATATGGAAAACAAAGCAAGAAAGAGAAAAGGCATGGATGAATAAAAGATAGAAAGTGTGGAAAAAAGAAAGAAAAAAGAACAAAAGAGTAAGAGATTAAAGAAAACTGGAGAAAGAAATAACAAAAGAGACAGACAGGAATAAAATAAGAAAGAAAAAAATGCAAAGAAAACCAAAATGAAAATAAAAACAGACAGAAATGAAGAAAGTTAAAGTGAAAATAGAGAAAGGAAAGACAAAAATAAGACAGAAACAAAAAAGAAAGTGTAATACAGAAAGAAATAACAGATAGAATGAAAGAAAAGAAAGGCAAAAAATAAAAAAATGGAAAATAGAGAGGAAAGCAGAAAGAAGAAAAAGGAAGAGAGGAAATAAAAACAAAGAAATGAGAAAATGAATTAGAAAGAAAAAGCAAAGAAAATAGTGACAAAAAGAGGAAAAACAGACAAAAAAGAAAAAAGAAATGTTGAAAGGAACAAAGAAACAAAAAACAAAAACCCAAAGAAAGGAAATAAGAGAATAAAAGAGGGGAAAATAAAGGAAGAGAAAGGAAAACTTAAAGACTAAAAGAAAAAATGAAAGGCAGAAAATTGTAAGAAAAATATAATAAGAATCAAAAAATCAAGGAAAGAAAAAGAAAGACAGAAAATAAAAAAGGATGGCTGGAAAATATCAGGAGAGAATGAAAGTTAAAAAAATGAGAAATACAAAGATAAACAACAACAAACAAAAGACAGGGAAAGAGACAAAAAGGAAGAAAGGACAGATAAAGGCAAGAGGAATGTAGGAGAGAATGAAAGATGGAGTAAAAAATAGGAAGGACAAATAAATACAGAATGAAAGGAAGGAAGACAGAACAAACTATCAAAAAATAGTAAAGACAGGAAGATAGGAAGACAGAATAAAAGACAAAAAAAAGACAAAGAAAAACAGAGATTTGAAGAAAAAGGAATGAAGGAAGGAAGTTAAAAAACAGTGAATAAAGAATAAAAAAGACAGGTTAAAAGAAAGGAAGAGAGTCAAAATGGAACAAAGACAAAAATAAAAACAGAAAAATGAAAGAAAAAATAAACAAAAAATTATATAAATGAGAAAGACCAAAGAAAGGGATGAGGAAAAATGGAAGACAGGAAAAAATACAAATCAGAAAGTAAAAGGGAAATTAAGAAGAAAACAGAAAGAACTGGATAGAAAAAAGGTCTACAAAGATTAAGAAAGGCAGAAAAGGAAGACATCAAGCCAGAAAGGAAAAGACAAGAAAACTGATAGAAGGAAAGGAAATAGAAAAACAGAAAAAATGAAAGACAAGAGAAAAATAGAACAAAGAGAAAAGATGGGGAAATGAACCAAGAGAAGAAAAATAAAGCACAGAAAGGAAAATTAAAGACAGAATGAAAGTAGAAAGAAAAGAAAGAAAAAAAGCAACAAAACAAAGACAGCAGTGGCAAAGCATAACAAAAGTAAGAAAAAACAAAGGATGAAAGAAGGAAAAAAGAATGATGGAAATCAATAGAAAAACAAAAAAAACAAGAAGAAAGAAAGCAAGAAAGATAGGAGGGCGGAATGGGAGGAAAATGGGAGGAGGGGAGTAGGTGGAAAATCTTAATAAATAAATAAATAAATAAATTTAAGAAAATTATCTCAAGGAAGATGCACATAAACAAATGGAACAAGGAAGACAGTTCAAGGGAACACTGAACTGGAAGAGAAATTCAGGATGTTGAACAAAAAAATTGGCAACAATGTTGGAACTCTGTATGTTTGTGAAGACTTGGAAATGAAAAGGAAAAACAAAAATAAACAAATGTATAAATAAAACAAATAAACAGGAAAAAAGAAAAGGGAAAAGGCAAATGGAAGACAGAAATGAAAGAAACATAAAGACAGGATGGTGGGAAAAACAAAAGAAGGAAGAAAGAAATGAAAGAAAGAACTCTGAAAGGAAAGGCAGGAAGAAAGGAAGAAAGAAATAATGAAATATAAAAAAAGGCAGGTGGAAAAAAAATCAGAGGGTTTGAAGGGAGAAACTGCAATCTCAAAAACCAAGAAAAAATAAGAAAGAAAATGCCTAAAAGAAAGATGAAACAAATAAAGGAACAAAGGCATTCAGAAAGAAAGGAAGTGAGACGAGAAAGAAAGGACCAAAAAATATGGTAAAAAGCAAAGAAATATAGAAATTAAAAACAAAAAAGACAGAATAAAAAGAAGAAAGAAAAAAGATAAAGAAAGTAAAGGAAAAGAAAGGAATGTAGAAGAAGAAATGAATACATGAATAGGAAAGAATGACAAAAAGAAAAAGAAGAAAGGAAATCTGAAAGAAAAGCAAAAAGGACAGAAACAATAAAAGGAAGAAGAATTTATATGAAGGAGGAATGAAAAATACTGAAAGAAAGAGTTAAAGAAAGGCCAAAAATAATGATAGAAAGAAAAAAAAGGAGGAAAATCAGAGATAAAGACAAAAAGCTAGAACAGCAGTGCCCAGTGCTGCTCTACTGCAGCAGTACACTTGAACTTATTAGAATGGTAGCAAAAATAGGTGACCTAGTACTGCCAAACACAGGACACATGTGTAGTAGACAACAGTGAGCACAGCGGTACTAATACAGGAACACGTGTGGGTGTATTAGTTCATGGCTACCAACGGATGTAAAAGTACCATACTCTACATGAATGTACTAGTTCAGTAGGGCACACAGATGTTGTAGTAAAGCAGAGTACGTGGATGAACTAATACAGCACACAAGGATGAGCTAATACAACACACATGGTTGTACTAATACAGTACACATGGATGTACTAATACACCACACTTGGATGTTCTAATTCAGCACACCTGGATGTACTAATGCAGCACACCTGGATGTACTTGGACAGCAACACAGACGGATTACGACAATAGCAGTGCACCTGTTTATCCTAATACACCTGTGCACATAGATTTGCTAGTATACCTACACACAGGAATGCATGAGAACAATGATACATGTGGATGTATAGAACAGCAGCACTAATGAACACAGCAGTACAGAGATGCATAGTGTGTACTGGTACAGTCCTGCACACTGATGAACTATTCTGGTGGTGAACATGGAAGTATTGTTACAGCAGTACACATATGTAGTGACAGTATAGATATCAGAACAACAGTGCACATGGATATCCTACTACAGCAGTGTCGGTGTTCTGACCTATGTAGGATGATCAGAAAAAGAGGATCACTCCAGAATGTAACCCAGGCTTTATGGCAGCGGGGATGTTCAGCTTCAATGAACTGAACCTAGAACAGTTGTGAAAAGGCATATTTATTGATACACAAAAGTTGTTTTTATGGGTAAAACAAGTTTTACCAAAGCCCCTAACTTAATCTATATGTTTCGTGAAGGACAACATCACACCCCTGCAACTTTAGTCCTTACTATGCAGCTTTAGGCCTCATTGTGTACTCACTAGTACAAGGCATTCCAGATGTGCCAGGACCATTTTGTAATGAAAGTGGTGCAAATGCAACAAAGCTCCAGAAAAACAGTTCTGTAGACAGCAGATGGGACAGGTTGTGGAAGGGGAAGATAGTGGTGGGTGACCTAGAGCAGCTGATCACCTAGGACCCCAAGGGTATATCCCTCCTTTTCTGTTCTATAGAGGGAGAAGGGCCAAGTTAGGTCTAGGAGATAAGAGCTGGAGCCTGGATAAGAGTCTGTTGGAGCCCCTGGAAGGGCTTAGTAATGGGATGGAGGAGGGGCTTGTGCAGAGAGTCTAGAGCTGCCTCATATAGGGGTGAGCAAGGAGAGAAAAAGAAGGGATCCAGGATTGTAAGAAGCCAGCAATTTCTAGAAATGATAAAATCTCCTCATTGGTAGAGGGGACAGCGAGAGATGATTAGGTGCTTTCTGTCTGAGGTAATGGCTTTGTGGGTTAGGGTGATGGTTAGACCCAAGTAGGTGACCTGAGGGATGAACAGTTGGACCTTGGAAGGTGAGACTCTATATCCCCGACTGGACAAGAAATTTAGGAGGGCAGAGGTGTTAGTTTGGCTAATTTTTGTTTTGTTTTGCTGTTTTTGGTTTTGGTTTTTCAAGACAGGGTTTTCTATGTAATAGCTCTGGCTATCCTAGAATTCATTCCATAAACCAGGCTGGCCTTGAACTCACTGAGATCTGCCTGCCTCTGCCTCCTGAGTGCAGGGATTAAAGGTGTGCACCACCACTGCCCCGCAGTTTGACTAATTTGTAATGATGGGCCACAAAGCAGAATGTCATCTACATACTGTATGAGTTGAGAATTGTGGAGAGACAAAAAGAGTGGGTCAGAAGCTAGGGCCTGGCCAAATCGGTGGGGGCTGTCTCTGAACCCCTGGGGTCAGACAGTTCAAGTGTAGAGATGTGTCAGGGTCAGACCAGGTAAAGAATGCTGAGAAGGATAGAGAAGAAAGCATCCTTGAGGTCCAGAACTGAGAAATGGGAGGTTCCTGAAGGGATAGTGGAAAGAAGTGTGTAAGGTGCCACAGGATAGAAGGGGACCACTGCAGAATTAATGAGCCAGAAGGAGGTCTTGAACCAAGTGGAAGGTTCCATCAGAGTTTTCAACTGCAAGTATAGGAGTGTTGAAAGAAGAAGACATGGGATGAAGTAGTTCTTTTCTTAGAGATGGATTACCCTGATACCATGATGCCTACCCATGGCTCCCTGTTAGAGATGATAGTGGTCAGGTCAAGGGAGCCTGGGCATGATCGGTTGTCCATGGCCAGGCCTAGAAGATCAGTTGGAAGATGGTCTGCATTTGAGTTGGCTTACTGTGTCCGCAGAGAAACCTATTATCATGTTACAGAAAACTATTACTTTTGTTCTAAAGACACATAAACTTTTAAAGGTAACACACATCTCTGCATTAACACAAGTATGAAATATGCAGTGTGCACAAATCAGCTAAAGAGGATTTTCTGCTCTGTGTTTGAGCAGGTAAAAGGCAGCTGTCAGCTTTAGAAGTCCATTTGGTCTGTATAACCAAGCTGTAATATAAGTCTCCATCCATGCCATGTAAAGGATGGCATGGAATAATAGATTTATCATGTCTCTTCCAGTCCCAGCTGTTCCCATGTAGAGAGATCAATACATACAACACCTGTCTTGTAGTTTTCCTGCTTTCTTCCTTCATGACAAGAGTTTCAGGAGGTCAAATCTGATCTTTATTAATTTTGAAGAAATCTATAGTTTTTCATTTGCTATGGAAGCAAAGACATAATCTCTCCCCCAATGCAACCCATTTTCTGACTTCCCTTCTGAAGTTAAGACATCCTTAAAATATATAGGCTGGTTTAATTCAGCAGTATTTTCCACAATCCATCGTCTCTTGGCAGCTGTTGGTTTTGGCTTATTAGCATTTAAAAAGTTAAGGTTAATAAAGCATTATACAGGGCCCATCCATCCTGTTTTATGGTATTTCCCATCTTTATGTGGCTTATTCATTTTATATTACTTTACTATCTCTATAAAAATTTCATTTTAGGGCTGGAGAGTTGGCTCAGAAGTTAAGAGCACTGACTGACTGCTTTTCCAGAGGTCCTGAGTTCAATTCCCAGCACCCACATGGTGGCTCACAACCATCTGTAATGAGATCTGGTGCCCTCTTCTGGTGTGCAGGCAAACATGCTGCATATATAACAAATATTTAAAATAAAAAAATTTTAAAAATTAATTTTATTGTTTTCAAACTATTTTTATGACTGTTTATAGCCTTTTTTTTTCTTCTTCAGGAACTAAGCACATTTTCAAGCATACTTTACCTGTTCAGAGCTTTTCTCAGTCTGGACCTAGCTTTCTATGCACCTACAGCTGTTCTCTGACCACGTGAGCTAAGCCTTAAAGGGCAAGGCCACCTCTGTGCATCTGTAGCCTCCTTATGCAGGTCTTAGCATATGGCACAGGTGGCTGGCTCCGCCCCCCTCTTGGGTCAGTCCTGCAGACTTTTCCACTGGAGGGGAGCCATATCTACCCACCCCAGCTCTGGGAAGTTGCTGGGCCCACACTTGGCAGGTATTTCTACAAAGTCTACCACCAAGTAGTGCGCCACTGCTCACAGGCCCTATATTTAGATATTTGTGTCTCCATGTTGACACCAAATATAGTCTTTCTTTGAACTTCCAGCTCCCAAATAATGACATGGAGATTTTTTTTGTGGTGCATTTTAATATAATAGTTTATCTGGTGAAAATTTCCAATCTTTTTTTAATTAATTAATTAATTTGTTTGTTTGTTTATAAAAATTTCCACTTCCTTCCCTCCTCCCCATACCCTCCCATTTCCCCCACTCCCTCTCCTCCCCTCCCCCCACTCCCTCTCCTCCTCCCTCTCCTCCTCCCTCTCCAGTCCAAAGAGCAGTCAGGGTTTCCTGCCCTGTGGGAAGTTCAAGTTCCACCCCCCTCCCTCCAGGTCTAGGAAGGTGAGCATCCAAACAGACTAGGATCCCAAACAGCCAGTACATGCAGACGTAACAAGACCCAGTGCCATTGTAAATGGCTTCTCAGTCAGCTCCCATGTCAGCCACATTCGGAGAATCCGGTTTGATCACATGCTCGTTCAGTCCCAGTCCAGCTGGCCTTGGTGAGCTCTCATTTGATCAGTCCCCTTGTATCAGTGGGTGAACGCACCCCTCGCGGTCCTGATTTCCTTTTTCATGTTCTCCCTCCTTCTGCTCCTCATTTGGACCTTGCGGGGGCTCAGTCCAGTGCTCCAATGTGGGTCTCCATCTCTATCGCCATCCATCGTCGGATGAAGGTTCCCTCTGGTCCTGCCTATCTTGCTCACGTTTTCCCTCCTTCTGCTTTTCATTTGGATCTAGGGAGTTAAGTCCAGTGTTCCAATATGTGTCTCTGTCTCTATCTCCATCCACCGCCAGATGAAGGTTCTATGGTGATATGCAAAATATTCATCAGTATGGTTATGGGCCAAGGCCAGTTCAGGCACCCTCTCCTCTGCTGCCCAGGGAAGAATCTGGGGGCCTCTCCTTCGGCCTGAGAACCCCTCCAGAAACAAGTCTCTTGTCAACCCTAAAATGGCTCCCTTAGTTGAGATATATACTTGCCTGCTCCCCTATCCATCCTTCCTCCCCCATCTCATTTCCCCACGCCATCCCCAATCCTCCCCCTCTCCCTTCTCTCTAACCATCTCCCCTTACTTCCACCCCCCACCCCACCCCCCCCATGCACCCAAGTTTGCCTGGCAATCTTGTCTCCTTCCAATATCCAAGAGGATAACTATATGATTTTCTTCATGTTCACCTTCTTATTTAGCTTCTCTAGGATCACGAATTATAGGCTCAAAGACCTTTAACTATGGCTAGAATCCACTTATGAGTGAGTACATACCATATTTCTCTTTTTGGGTCTGGGTTACCTCACTCAGTAAAGCGTTTTCTATTTCCATCCATTTGCACGCAAAATTCAAGATGTCATTGTTTTTTACTGCTGAGTAAAACTCTAATGTGTACATGTTCCACACCTTTTTTAACCATTCTTCTATTGAGGGGCACCTAGGTTGTTTCCATGTTCTAGCTATTACAAATAGCGCAGCTATGAACATAGTTGAACAAATGCTTTTGTAGTATGATAGGACATCTCTTGGGTATATTCCCAAGAGTGGAATTGCTGGGTCCTGAGGGAGGTTGACTCCCAGTTTCCTGAGAAACCGCCACACTGATTTCCACAGTGGCTGCACAAGTTTGCATTCCCACCAACAATGGATGAGTGTTCCCCTCACTCCCCATCCTCTCCAGCATAGGCTATCATTGGTGTTTTTGAGTTTAGCTATTCTGACAGGTGTAAGATGGTATCTCAAAGTTGTTTTGATTTGCATTTCCCTGATCGCTAAGGATGTTGAGCATGACCTTAAGTGTCTTTTGGCCATTCGAAGTTCATCTGTTGTGACTTCTCTGTTCAGTTAAGTACCCCATTTTTTAATTGGGTTAATTAGAGTTTTAGTGTCTAGTTTCTCGAGTTCTTTGTATATTTTGGAGATCAGACCTTTGTCTGTTGAGGGGTTGGTGAAGATCTTCTCCTAGTCAAAAGGTAGTCTTTTTGTCTTACTGACAGTGTCCTTTGCTTTACAGAAGCTTCTCAGTTTCAGTAGGTCCCATTTATTCATTGATTCTCTTATTGTCTGCGCTCCTGGGGTTCTGCTTAGGAAGTGGTCTCCTGTGCCTATATCTTGTAGAGTACTTCCCACTTTCTTTTCTATCAGATTCAAAGTGGTCAGATTAATGTTGATGTCTTTAATGACATGGAGATTTTTTATTAATTACTAAAGCTTGGTCCTAGCTTAGGCACGTTCCCTACTAACCCTTAAAACTTAAATTAACCAATTTTTATTAATCTATGTTCTTCCACATGAGTTGTTACTTCTTCTAGTAATGTCTATTCTACATCCTTTAAATCTGGCTAATGAGTTTCCCACACCTATGACTCTTTCCCTGGGTTCCTATCTCTCCCCAGAAGTCCTTCCTATCCTCTCCTGCCTAGCTATTGGTCATTTAACTCCTTAGTAAACTAATCAAAAGGCGCTTTAGGCAGTCAGGCAAGGAAGAACAGAGACACATCTTCACAGTGTACAAAAAAGATTATCCTAACACATGTATCTCCCTGTGCACAGGTTTTTTTTTTTGGCAGATGTCTCATGGCCTGCCATTGCCAGCATCTTCAGGCCTCCACTGCAGCCCAGGTTTCCCTTCCCCAGTGTCTCACAACAGACTCTCAAGGCCTTCATGTAGGGACTTCCCTGAGACACACTGTGTGGTCTCAGTGGCTCTCTGAAACTGAAAAGGAAAATTCATGACCCACCCACTCTTGTCTTTATGACTCTGAAGCCAGTATCTGAAACCTCGAGGCTCCTACTCTAATATATCTTTAGGCTCTCTCTGCTTATAGCATTCATTGTTTTTCTAGTCCAAAGCACTAGAATCTTCCACATCCTCCAAAGTACACAGGCAGGCTCTTCGCAGCAGCACCCACTCTCTGGTACCAATGTCTGTCTGTTACTTGTCCTAGGTTACTTTCTATTGATATGATAAAACACCATGACCAAAAGGGAAGGGTTTATTTGGATTACAATTCCATGCGAAGATCCACCTTTGCGGAAGACCAGGGCAGGGCCTCAAGGAAGGAACGGAAGCAGGGGACATGGAGGCAGGCTATTTCCTGGCTTGCTACCCAGGGCTTGCTCAAGCTAGGCAACCTGCTCAAGGGTGGTAGCTCTCATTGTACCCTTGGCCCACCCACATCTCACTAATCATAAGATGCCCCCACAATCTTGACCACAGGCCAAGAGGCATGTTGATAGAGGCATTTTCTCACTTGAGGGTTTCTCTTCCCAAATGGCCCAGCCTATGTTAGGTTGATAGAAAACTAACCAGCACACCAATTTTATGATTTTTGTTATTAAATACCATGAACAAAGCACTTTATATAAGAAATGGTTCATTTTGGCTTCTGTTTCCAGATAGTTGGAGTCCATCATGGCAGTAAAGCACAGTCACAAGCTCCCATCTTGAAATGCAAGCATGAAGCAGAGAAGGCAAACGAAGCATCATGGGGCTTAAGTTCTCAAAAACTGCCTCTAAGTGGTATACTTTCTCCAATAAGGCCTCGCCTCCTAAACCTGCCCATACAGTGATGGACATTTCTCATTCAAACCACAAGTGAGTTTTAGTGGAAGAGAGGGTGGATAAGTACAGGTTTAGGGTGGCAAAAATAATTAAAATTCTCAAGGAAAAAATAGAAGTCAGGAAAAAGAAAAATGTGTCCTCAATAACTAGCATTCCTTCCTCTCTGATTCATGCATCTGCTTAGGTTTACTTAGGGGGTTACCTAGTTCAGTTGCGAGGGTTTTGAATTAAAAGAACATTGTATGATAACATTTAAGCCACACTGATTCTGCTGATGTTTTAGGAGAACGTTTAATGCCATTTCCAGAATGCTCATACAATGAATAATTTCCTTAAAATATAAAAGCAGTCACAAAGAAACAATAAAAAATGACCACGACAATTTTAAGTGAGAAAAATTAGAACAATTTTCCTAGAAGAAAAAACAAAAAGTTATAAAACTATTCTAACTAAAGTAGCATATGCTTGACAGAGATAGGCATGTAGATTGATGGATAAAGTGTATCAACACAGCTCCAGACTATAGAAATTGAATATGCCGTGTCAGTGTATATTGGATCACCTAATCTTGGAGGGAATAAAAGGTCTCTGCTACCTATTATACATGGACCACCAGCAACATCAGGAAGAAAATGTGTGTGTGTGTGTACACACACACATGCATGTGTGTAACAAAATGAGAGCACAGGTTCAAAATTGAAATTTATTTTTGAGGTAATAAAACATATAAATGTTACCTACACTGCTGCTTTGTGTGCCCGGCTTGAGAAAAAAAAAAAGATTCTCCCATGTGCTTAGAGATTAAGAAAAGAATGCCACAAAACTGTAATAGCCAAAGCATTGAATAAAGGTTCAGTGTCCATTATGAGATGGACTAATAAAATATGGCATATGGCTACAAGAGAAGACCACAGAGTATTGTAAAATGAATAAAACAGCTACATGTTTCAACATTAATAAATCCAGGAGGTGTATTAAGTATAAAAATGAAGTTTCAAAATGCTGTATGCAATATAATAAATGTTGTGCAAAATAAAAGCAAAGCCACTCTATGATGTTTAAAGGCTGTGCGTATGTCATAACGGTAGAGAACCCTGACTGAGAAAGGAAGCCAGCAAAGGCAGGGCAATTTCTAAAAGAAACTTGAAGATATCGGCAAAAGGTTAATATTTTTGCAAAATGGTATAATGTGCCCAGAGATATTTTATATTGTTTTTATCCATTTCGAGATAGGAAAATACTTCTTCAACATTCTAGTAATTTTAAGCTTTGTGTCTGCTAAAATTAAATCACACTTGCGGAAATCATACAGAGTAGTGAAAACTGGGAAACTAAGGGTTGGCCACGGTCAGAGACAGCGAGCATCTGTTTCCCTTGTCACAGAACAGCCTTTGGATGGAAGCAGAACTCATCTGAAGTTCAGCATCTCAAGGCTGGAGCATCTCTAAGTAACCCAAGCCCATCTCTGACAGTGTACGGAGGCAGCGCACCTATGGAGAAGGTGGAAGAGCGAAGGGCAGGAGTCTTGGGTCACCAACAGGTCCTTGCATCTTCTCTCCACTTGAGCTCCTTAGAGAGGGTAGGAGACAATGTGTCACAGGCCATGTGGAAATGGGAAATGTCATTTGCTCTCTCTCTCTCTCTCTCTCTCTCTCTCTCTCTCTCTCTCTCTCTCTCTCTCATCTCTCCTGAATTCCTTATTAAAGGAATATCAGAAATGACGCCTCTATGTACTATACATCTTACACCTCCTTCTGAGTCCTAGCCGCTCTTCCATAGGTACATTCATCTTTTCCTCCACTTAGTATGTCCATTTTTCAATGTGTCTTATTGGATGACATCATAGTAAAATTTAACAACACGTGGGCAGACTCTTTGAAGTTTAGGTCTTGATTATTATTTCATTTTCACATCTTCAACTCTTACACCCAGAATCCCAAGGAACATACTAGAAAATTTTCCAACTCCAGGATACTACACACTGAACACAGTTGGGGAGCCTCTAAGAATTCCAAATGGTATTTAAGGAGATTTACAATCTCCTCTTGAGGCTAGATATCATGTGTGGGAAGCTTTGAAAGCATATCCTGTGACCTCTGTATGTTTATTCCGAAGTCCTCTACTACCCATGGCCATGACTGCGACCTCACTTTCTAAGAACTAAGGCCGATTTTCAAACTCACCAGTCACAGGCTCCACCGCTTATACATGTAGGTAGCTAATGCACTCACCACCAGAAGTAACTTGAAGCATAGGAGGAAAGCCACAAAAATATGGATAGATTTTTCTGAACCTAAAATACACAGAACAAAGGGGTCAACGAGTGGGGTCACGTGAGTTGAAACGACTTATGTGATGTGGGTAGCCAGGGAGTTCCAAGTATTTCCCAATTCTCATTTCATCCTTGGGCTCCCTGCTCTACAGTTAGCTCTCAGAAAGAAGAGACCTGTGAATTACCTTGAATTTTTCCAACAAACACTGCTTAAAGATCTGACATTAACCAATGTGCCAGCATGACTGTTATCAATGCTTTGTCCCCATGGTCTAGTGGTCACTTAATATAACCTTTGTTGTAATCGTAGAACACTGGCATTATCAGTAACATCTTATAGATGAAGACATGGGATTTCTGAGAGATAGTTGATTGTGTTGCCTAAATTTACACAATTGTAATTATTGGAAATTAACTAGAAAACAATTTATATAAATTCAAATAATAGTAATGGCTGGCATTTAGTATAGACAATCGATCAATTATATAGACATTATATATTAACATCTAGCCCTCAAAAGGATTCTCTAAATTATGAAACCTGATTCACACCCTATTGCAAGTAAGTAGACTGGTGAATAGAGGTTATATGTCTGTGAAATAACTAAGTAGAAATAATTAATTAATTATTATTAGAGTGGGCAAAAGGCAGTCCCCAGATATGACTGTTTAAGTATTATAGCATGGCGTATAGGCAAGCTTACCCCCATACTTCTGAGACTACTTTAAATCAGACTCTTAGTGACAAACATCTCATGGCCACTAGTGACAAACATCATGATCTCATGGATCAGCACTATGCTAAACTTTCTCTAGGGCATTTTCAATGGGGTTCAACTGGTAGAACATTCTCCCAATGGAAATGGAAGAACCATTCTGGGTGACCACTCTAAAGGAAGCCACTGCCTATTCACGAAACTACAGACTCCTAATCTGGACAAGACATTAATGAGTTCCTTAACTCCTTATCTTTCTAGTATCTTCTGTAGTGCAATGAGCAAGCCAAGGTGACCCCAACATGCACAAGAGAAAAGAGATGAACTTACTTAGGCTCCCAACGGCTTTGGACGTGATATAGGATGGTGTAGAAAATATAATGCTGGCCTGGATGGGAGGTTGTGCCTCATGTTCTACCTTGCAAGTGAGTACTTGATCAGGCCTCTGCATTGATGTGTTTATCAATTGCAAGATTTCCAGAGTGTAGGACCCATCCTTATTCCTCTTTGGTGTAGGTTGCTCCAGTCTCTTGAGCACGTGGCAATCCACTAGCCAGGTGACGTACACACTCCGTGGATAGAATCTCTGCACATGGCAAGTAACAGTCACCAAACTGGAGAGAGCAGAAGACTGGGACACTCTCACTGCAGGAGGAACTGAGACAAAAATTCATATAAAGCAAATAATTACTGCAGGAAATTCACTGGAAGTCCTTTGAGGGTGGGGTCATCTGCTAGGACCAAACCCAGTGCCTGCCACAAATAAAGATGCAAGTATTGGTTAGCAGGTGCATGAATGGAGAAATGTATGCTGAGATGAGAGTGGTAATTCAGGTTTGGATAGATGGATGGGAAGATGGGCTGCTAAGACACATCCCAATATTTCTTCTTTTCATTTTAAGGTATAGAAAATGTATCGAACCCACTTAGCAAACTACAAATCAGTTGCCCTACTCTATGACTTGATAATCCCAAGATTTGGAGATTCACAGGCACTAGGTGTTAGAGACCAAGATACTAACATTTTTACATAGTGAAAAAGACTCTTCAGTTTGGAGAAGTTAAATAATTTGTCCAGTGTCTCATGTAGCAAATCTTGGGGTTACTGCAGAGACAGAATGTCTACTGTTATATTATAGTGATAACCAAACTATAAGTCTCCTGAAATTAGTATCTGATGGCTTCTGGAAGGGATTTGGTTGGAGTTTTCAGCATACAATACAATGTGTTCACAACGGCAGACAATGGGCACAGGGTTGAAAACCCCAATATGATCCTTTACAGGAGTTTTCATATGAAGTAGCAGCATGGTAGAACAGCACACTAAACTGAAGGCTGGGTGGTCTAGGTTCTGGGCCCTACACTGATGCCAAAGTCAACCAGACTTTGTGTAAGCTGTTTTTGCTCTGCTTCTGAGATTTTGAAAAATTAAGACATTTTCTAAGGCCAAATAAACTCTCCGATGTCTAAATTAGGCAAATTTCAGCACTTTGTCTACAACTTGTATGTTTTGTTCAGCACTTTGTATTACAACTTGAAGGAACTCAGGGTTTGAGGCCTGAAGTCCTGCTTTTAGACCTAAGACAACAGAAAACCTAGCTGGAGATATATGTGCTGTGTAAGAAAAGGTTGAGACGGTAGCTAGTTTGATAAGCAATCAGTTCATTTGTGAACATTTCTATGTTCTATGACTTCTCTTCCTTACAGAATTGTACTAACTCCAGGGAATTATGTAAGAAATACTTGGGTAAAGAGGCCTCCCTGGGAAATAGAAGAGGTTTTGTGGGTGGACTGGAGACAGGTGGGGACAGGGATATGAGGGATCAGGTGGGGTGGGATCGGGGGAAGAACTGAAAGAGCAGACTGGAAAGGGGGTCATTTCAGGGTCTGGTAGAAAACTGGTACAAGGGAAACTCCTAGGAGTCTACAAGGAAGACCCCAACTAAGACTTCTAGCAAGAGGATATGTAGCCTGAACTGGCCACTTCCTGTGACCGGGCAAGACTACCAGTGAAGGCATTGGTACACCAAGCCAACTACATAACCTTTGACTTACAGTCTGTCTGGCCTATAGGATGTGCTGGGACCGTGGGAGTAGCCCACCAATGACTGGTCCAGCCTGAGACCCATGCCATGAGAATGAGCCCACCCCTGACACTGCCTGGACCCAGAGTCTGGGTAGCCTAGAGACCTAGGAGAGACCCAAACACGACTGGAGAAAATGCCAATGTAATGATGACTAAGGATGTTCGTCTACACTCATAGGTTGGTCCCTAGCATCCTGTGAAGAACAACAAAAAGGAAAAATCAGACTCAAATCCAGGTCGTAATATTCTCAGGACAACATAGTCCCTACACTTTAGACGCCCACCAAGCCCTTTTAGTATTCTTTCTGTAGAATAGCAATACTATAACCAAATCCCAGAGGGTAGACATTCTATCTGTTTTTCAGATGCAGGAAGTGATTCTGCGTTAATCCGGGTAGTTATGACAACAGCAAACACCACTTCTGCAAGTCAGTCTGGGCAGAGCATGGCGCTAAGAACGTCACAGATTGTTTCTGGTGTCACCATCAAGTAAGGCCATTCCTCCACGAGTAAACTGACACCAAGAGCAGCCCACAGCCTATCTCAGCATTACCTTATCCAGAAAGAGGAAAGCCTTACCACGGAGGTACTGGTCCAAGGTGATGACCTTCTGGAAAACCACCAACGATTTGTGCTCAACCCGGCAGAGAACTGAGGAGAGGATGTCATCGCTCTCCAGTGGGACAAGCACACTGCTAGTCACATTGTAGCCGTCTCCACTGGATAAGATGTTGGTCTGGGTTTGGAGAAGGCTATGGTTGTTTTTGAGCCAGGTCACAGTAACCTGACGCGTTGGTAACTCAGAGGATGTGTACTTCAGCTGGATGCTTGTTCCCGGTGAATACCGCTGCCGGGGGCCTTCAAGGTGATTAGCGTAGTCTTTCCTTCCTGAAAGAAGAGATGCCCCACTTCACATCAAATTCCGGTGCGAACAGTTTTCTGGAACCCCCCATTGCAAAGTCCCATCACTCCCTCTTTTGTGGAGATTTGGGTAGTTCCTGCTGGTTGGGGGATTCTGAAGCTGCTTGCAGATGGTAAACAATAAGACCAAAGAACACGCAGCTCAGAAGACCACATCACATAGAAAACACTCATAGCTAGCAATTCCAGGCTCCCAGGCTCTTCCATGTAGCTCAGAAGACCAACATCATAGAGAAAACACTCATAGCTAGCAATTCCAGGCTCCCAGACTCTTCCATGTAGCTCAGAAGACAACATCACATAGAAAACACTCATAGCAAATAACGCCAGGCTCCCAGGCTCTTCTAGAATTTGTCAAATCCCCCTCCCCCAGCAACTTTACATGTAGCTGTCAACATCCCCATGTCACAAACAAGAAAAAGGAGGCAGGAATGGATGGGAGAACAGACCCAAGTCTGTAATTAGTGGCACAGCCAGGAGTTCAAAACCAGGTAGTCTAGTCCGGGGGTCTAGGCCTCTGACCTTATACTCAGTCTTTCCTTCAGTCACTGCTAAAGGGAAATTTCTCTCTTTTTTAAATTAATTAATTATTTTTTTTAAAAAAAACCTATCTTTTCTCATTTTGCATATCAATCCCAGTTCCCACTCCCTCCTCTCTTCCTGCTCCCTCTGCCTTTCCTCCTATCTCACCCCATCCATTCCTCAGAGAGGGTGAGGCTTCCCACAGGGAGTCAAAAAAAACCTAGCACATCACTTTGAGGCAGGACCAAGGTCCTCCCCTTCTATATCTAGTCTGAGCATGGTATCCCTCCAAAGAAAATGGGTCCCAAAAAGCCAAAATAAGCAATAGGGATAAATCCTGGTCCCACTACGAGTGTCCTCACAGTCTGCCCTAGCCATACAACTGTCACCTACATTCAGAGGGCCTAGTTTGGTCCTATCCTGGTTCCCTTGCTGTCAGGCTGGAGTTGGTGGGCTAAGGGAAATCTCTTAATGCCCATAGGCAGAACTTAGACTTTGGGATCCACTCAAACTACATCTCTATCATACACAAACACACACACACACACACACACACACACACACACACACGCCCCAATAACTTAACTTTCCATGCCTCTGACTCCTCTTTAGCAAAGTGGGGTGAATCTTATTTCTTGGGGTTAACAAGTAAAGAAGCTGATGTTGAATGCATGATGCTTGGTAACCACTTTAAAAGTGTCAGTGACAACATTAAAATCTCAAAGGACCACTTGAGGGTCTGTTATTATCTTTAAAATGCTAAACACAGGCACACGGATTGGTTTTCCCTGAAGAGTCCCACAATTCCGCAAGTGGCATTCCTACACTCTCAGGTCTCGTTCTGGGAGCGAGAGTCACCCACTGGATTTCCTGGTGAGTCCCCCAAGCCCATCTGCACACATCTGGCTCCAGAAGTACAACTTTCACAGTGGATCTTCCTAGTAAGCCTACTCAGAACCAAAACTAACCATTCCATCTCTGAACCCAAGCCTAGCTCTGGCCATACAGCTCTTGCACCATCCCAGCAGGAAGCAGGGAAGAATCATACTTCAGACACAGAATCAGGGAAAGAAATCCACATGCCTAGGTCAAATAGCAAAAATACAGCTATGAATGACCAAGACAGCATGCCCAGCCCCAACAGTCACTAGTACTATAGAAACATTTCCCACTGAAGGATATTTAGATGAAATGTAAAGGAAAAAATTATAAACATCATTGAAGAATCCAAAGAGTTTAAAGAAGACACAGACAGCCCAATGAACTTAAAGGATATATCAGTAAATGCCTGAAAGATGCTCAAGGAAAGACAAAGTTCACACATAAGCTCCAAAATGGGGACATGCAGAAGAGGGACACACATGATAAGCCTGCAGACCTGGGCTCTCAGACATCACTGAAGTTTAAGTACTTGGTTGTCAGAACTGAATGGCATAGACAGATGTAACATTTCCAGAAAAGTAAAAACCTTCCGCTAGGATTTGAGAAATGATTTGTGACAAGCCTAAGGTCTGTACTCTCAGGTGACAAAGAAGAGAAATATACAGAAACACCACATAGAGCTTGTGATCTGACAGCTGCTTTGTAAGCCTAGTGCTGCTGGCTGTGACTCATACCTTCCTCTGGCTGCTGCCTGCCAACTCTCATAGTGTGAGCTGGGGCAGCAGGAACACTGCTATACAGTGCCTGCTATGTGGGTGATGAGCGCTTGGTGCTCTGTAGGTGACATGGAGTGACATGAGAGTTCTGAGGGCACCAACCAAACAGAACAGGGCGTGAGTAGTTGTTCACAGGAATCTAGTGCGGAAGACAGGGATCTGGGGATGCTTGGGAAGGGACAGCTACAGAGATGTGTTAGTGCCTTGTATACAGTTCTCACCATAGTAATGAAATAGAAAAACTTTGTTAAAAAATCATGAGACTTGCTTCCTATGAAAACACATTATTCTGGGGTGTGTGACCCAGAACTATACATCCCACTGTGTGGATATTTTTCTTATTTCTACTGGGCAACCAAAACAGGACCCAAAGAAATGTGGAGGTCATTACCTTTGGGAATTCTTACAGCAACCAGAAAAAGGCTGGTTCTGCCACAGGACTAGGTGGAAATCAAGGTGGATCCTGCTGTGTGAATGAGCTGTTTGATTGCCTGGCATCTCCACTCCTTCTCTGATAGCTACCTGAGCTTCAGTACACTGCAGAGAGCCCACGCGCACTGTTAAAAAAAAAAAAAAAAAGCCCACACGCTGCTGTCCCCCGGCTTGCCCCTGCCTGACATTTTATTGTTTCTCTCCATGACTGTGCACCTGCATTAACAGGTCTGCTTCAGAAAAACAGTCCCTTCTCTCTAGAGTGTGAAGCTTAGCTGGATAAAGAAACAAGGAAGCTCTGGATTGTGGCGGCACAGTGCCCCCTTGTGGGAGAATAGTGTGAGTCTGCAAAGAGTGAAATGGGGAAGAAATAGAAGAATCAGGAGCCCTGTGCATAGAAAGAAAGGAAAGGAGCAGAGAGAAGGGAATGTCGGGGGATTTCCGCCCATGCTGTGTGAACCTTTCCCCTAGATAAGGGAGTCAATAATTCTGGAGCTCTTCAAAGTTCATTTCCAGAAACATCCAACTGAATTCACAATCCTAATTGCTTTCCCACACATTATTTGGAGCCCGGCTGTCCTTAACATTGGCAATTTCTTGCAACCAAGGGTTAAGAAGAAAAAAAGCTTGCAACATGACGAGTGCAGCAAGGGAGACTCATTTCTTGGTGGAAATATCTGGAAGAAAGGGGGTGCAGGTGGGCGTGGCTATGCCACAACATTCTCACTAGGGAGGGCTTCCTCTCTCTACTTTTACCAAGGGTTTCCCCAAGGTTCTAGCCCCTCAGTCACAATGCCCTGAGAACACAAGGCACACACCTCTGCCCTTAGTGGGGTGCTGTGCTCCAAGGGTGACGATGATCCACAGCGGAGGCTGGTCAGACTGGAATACCCAGCAGCTGAAGGTGCTCTCATCCGACGTGGCATCCTCCTGCAGTGTGTGCTTTAGAGAGTATGTCCCATCGGAGTTTCTGGTGGCCTGCAGGCGCTCCACAGTAAGGATCTTGTTATTATTCTTAGTCCAGGTGAGCTGTCTGATTGGGGGGTAGAAGTGATTCACGTGACAAGTCAAGTTTACTCTTTGATGTGCACGATCACGGATCTCTGGGAGTTCCTTGGTGATCTTCAGTGTGGGGACAACTAGATAGGAACAAAAAGCAAATGGAGGTGACATTTTGGTGCTGTCTTATTTCCCTGCCCCAGGGTCTCTCGATCGTTTTGTTAAGATTGGATTGACTGGGTGATTGGCAGGCTCCCAAGAATTCTAAGATGACCTTGAACTCACTATGTAGCCAGGGATAACCTTGAGTTCCTGAACCTTCTGCCTCCATGAAGCCATCCCTTCAGCCCCTCTTTTCTTTTCTAACATTCCAGCTAGTCTAATTTGTGCTGTCTATATGCTCAGGGCACTGGAGCGTGCTTGACCTACCAGAGCCACACCCTTAAGGAAAACTCCCTCATTCCTTCAGAAAGCACAAGCTGTCAGGAGACCCACAGCTATGGGACAGGGTCCATGAAGACCTACATTTCATGCTAGAAGTCAAGTGGCCTGATCTCCTGCAATTCTCTTCCAGCTGCTGTGAGTTCCCAAGTGAAGAAAGTTCACCCTTTTTAAATGAACAAATTTTGATATGTTTTTATGTGTTTCATGTAAGATAAGTAGAGACAAGTATTCATGAAACAAATATTCATGAAACGTAGCTGGAGACACATGGATATGTAGTCTGGTCTGTGTTTTAAATATTCCATATTGTGACATATAATTATAGAAATTAATAAAGTGAATTGCCCCACAAGATCAGCGACTCTATAATCACAACACATATATCAGCGCCTGGCACACAGAAGCTGTTCATTATTTATTGAGTGAATAACATTGTGCCCAATGCCAAAGATTCCCCAGAACTCGGGATCTTATGCATAGAAGACAAGCACTCCACCACTGAAGGAGAAGCTTGGGCCTGTTTTTCACGTATTTCATTTTATTTCACTGAGTTGTCTAGGCTGGACTGGAACTCAGTCTTAACTCCTACAGGTCTGGAAGTTGTTACATCTTTGCCTGTTTCCCAAGGAGTTGAGATTACATGCCTTATCCCACACTCTCCCTCTAATAATAAATATTTAGGAAGTTTTAAACATTGACAATGGTATGCATAGGATAAATATATTTAGAAAGAGATGTTAGGTCCATACAGAAGTAAGGTCAAACACTCATAGACAACTTACCACATGTCAGACACAGTTCCTTCTTGGTGTTCTAGAAAGAACAACTAGTTTAATCTTCAGAGGAAACTTACCAGAAAGGTGTTGGTTTTATTCCAATTTTTTAGGGAAACTGAGGCATGGAATATTTAAGACACATGGCCAATATTATGCAGCCTATGAAATGATACAGCTAAGATGAAAGCCCAGCTGGCCAGCCCATGGAGCCTGTACTTTTGATCCATATTCATCTGTTCAAGGCTGGCAATGATCAGTTTCCATTTCCCATTGTAAAATGGGGCTTCGGGCAAAGCCTCCGTGCTACCAGTGCGGTCCCACTGTGTATTGCACTGATCACTCACCTAGGATCACGTGGGAAAGATTGATAGTCATTGTTAGGGGCTCATCGAGGTCCCCATGGATAACTTCACAGGTGATCTGAGACAAGATATCTTGTTTGACCAATGGCACCCACGCCTTGCTTGTGACGTAGAAAGAGTCATTGCTGATAGGCATCAGTTCTGGGGCTGAAGCTGGGAGTTCATTATTGTCCTTCAGCCAATTAAAACGGAGGTTCCTGGAGTTGAAAGGGCCAGCAGTGCAGTTAAAGGGGACTAAATCTGAAGTGCCTGTCCTTTGCCTCTGATCTGGGCCAATCAGAGAGATGAAAGGCTTCCCATCTGAAAAAAAAAAACAAAAAACAAACAACAAGCAAACTCCAGATGTGACCACCTTCTCATTGTTAGAGTTACCAGTAATATACAAGAGTATGTAAACCCTAACAAGGCCCGTCTCATGAGTAATGAAAAATTATCTCTTTTCATTATTTTAGAGCAATGACTCACTCAAGTCAAAATGCATTTCCCTGCACCCATGCTCAAGGGAGAATATAGCACCCGTGCTATCTGACTTTGAGGGGAATGCACATGGACCATAACGAGCAAACAGCCAATAAAATATGACTGCTGTGGGGATGAGTGTCCTCAGGAAGCTCAGCATGTGCAGAGATAGAAAATGAGGAGTCACTCTACAGGGTCGTAACAAAGGACATCTTGAGCTGAAATGAACAAAACTGTGGGTGGTAGTGGTCCATGACTCTAATCCCAACACTCGGGAGGCAGAGGCAGGCAGATCTCTGTGAGTTCAAGGCCAGCCTGGTCCACAGAGAGAGTTCCAGGACAGTCAGAGCTACACAGAGAAACCCTATCTCGAAAAGATGAGAAAGAAAAACCACAATGATGGAGGGATGAATAAATCCATCTATGGGAGAGGACACGGCGATGCCATTTGGGGCCTGAGGAGAGAGAGTGCACTTGGTTGGACATATGCCAGAGAGATCGAGCTATGACCCAGCAGTACCACTCTTCGGCTGCCTCGGGCAGCAAGACTTTAGGAGGCTTCAGGAAACGGGTCCTTCCACAAGACTGCAGCACTGCTTTCCACATAGGCAGGCCCAATCCTGTGGCTTGCGCAGTCTTTTCCTGCTGGTTCCAACAGTGAATGGATAATGAAATATTTGGGATACACACACACAAACACACACACACGCGCGCACACACACACCCCACATGTTCATGCTATTGAGTTTTGAAGAAAAATGTAATCACAAAATCTGATGGAAAACGGATGGACTTCTAATGTATAATTTTAAGGCAGATCACAAAACCTCAGGTTGAAGAAAACTGCATATTCCCTCTCATAGGTGGAATCTAACCGATCATATATGCATATGTGTAAACGAAGTAGAGAAGAGAACAAGGAAGGCTGTATGACAGGAAAAGAGAAAGGAATGAATGCAGGCAATGGATATGACTTATGAAATAGGATACAAAATTTAATTGCTCCAGTTTCACCTCTGTTGTGGATTTTTTTTTATTTTGATGCTAGGTGAACGTATAAAATATATTCAGTATTGAAAGTGTAAAGTCCACTGAAGCTACACAACAACCATTCAAAATGGACAGCCTAGCTGTCTAAAAGTTCATTGATCAGACTCGATGTTGGGTCTAGCTAACTGTGGTGTGTAATTTTTATAAGTTTTTATAATAAAGTTGGTTTAAAATTTTTAGATAGCAAAGAATAAATAAAGAAAACAGTATAAAGAATCTACAAATCTGAGAGGTGATCCTTTGAGAAGATAAAGCTTGGCAGACTGCTAGTCCAATTGGTTGAGAGAAAGGAGATAGCTCAACAGAACCAGATATAAATAGGAAAACATTGTAACAGACACCAAAGAGATCTAGAAGGTTATAAAGGAATACCTTTGGAATCTATACTCCATTATGTAAGAAAGTAAATAAACAAATCTCTAGATTCTCCCAAACCACCAAAGACGAACCAAAAAGAGATAAACAATTTAAATAGACCCCAAACAAATACAAAGATGGAAACAGTCATAAAAATAGAGATAACAAACCAAGCAAAACAAAGCAATCCAGGCTAAGACAGATTCACAGCAGAATGGTACAAGACTGTCCAAGATCTACTGTAGTTCGAATTCTAGTTGGTTCTAATAATAAAAGAGCAGAGAGTAAAGAAACCACTAGTGAGACCTTTCACCTCTGCTGAATCCCCAGGCCAAAGTGGGCATGATCCTGTCTCCATGAATCCTCAGACTGAATGTAATGTCCTCCTGTCTCCTCCCGCCTTATATTTCTCTCTCCCTCATCATATCCCTTCCTGTCTTTACCTCCCTAGTGCTGGTATTAAAGGCATGTGACTTCCAGGTACCTGGATTAAAGGTGTGAGACACCGCTGCTTGATTTTGCTTCTCTTTTCGACTGGATCAATCTCATTGTAGCCCATGGTGGCCATGAACTCACAGAGATCCACCTGACTCTGCCTCTTGAGTGTTAAGATTAACGGTGTGTGTCACCACTGCCTGACCTCTATGGCTAACTAGTGACTAGCTCTGTACTCTGACCTTCATGCAAGCTTTATTTGTTAAAGCACAAACAAGATACCACCACAATCTACCACAACACTTCTAAATTATTTTTTAAAAATAAAAACAGAAGCAACACTTCCAATCTCTTCCTACAAAGCCAGTGTTATTCTACATACAAACCAGGCAAAGACACAATAAAGATAACTACAGGCCAATGTGCAAGGTGAACAGAGATGCAAGAGTTCTCAACAAACTAGTTGCAAACTTAATATGGGTGTGCATTTAAAAAAATCATCTACCACTATCAAGTTGGCTATCTCCTGGAAATGCAAGGATTGATAAGTACTCAATACATTTAATAAATCATATTGTAGAAGGACATCAGCGGCCACATGTGACAAGCCCATAGTCCACATCATCTCGAGTGGAAAAGAACTTGAAGCACTCCTGTTAAAATCAAGAGTGACATGAGCTGTTCACTCACCCCGTTCTTGCATTATAGTTCTTGGAACTATCTAGAGCAATAAAACAGAGGTTCAAATCAGAAAAGAAGCTGAATTATCCCCATTTCCAGAAGATATGTAATGATGAAATCCTTCTATGACTAGTATGAGGGCACAGTGAATTTTGTCAAAGTCCTTTTCTGCACCTATTGAGATGAGCATATGAGTTTTATCTGGATGTCCATTTGTATAATTTATTACATTTATGCATAACAGACAGACCCCAAAGGTTCATCAGAAAGCTTCTAGAAATTCTCATCAATGTCAACAAAGCAATAAAATACAAAATCAACTTACAAAAATCTATATATGCCTTTCTATATACCTATAACAAAAAAATCTGCCTCCACGTCTCCGATTTTTAATATTGTCTTGATTTCAGTCCAGCTCTGGGACAGGCACTATGTAAACTTGGAATAATCACTGCAGAAGCTCAATTGTGCCCCAGTGTTCAGATACCATGCAGGAGCCTAGGAAGGGAATCCTTGGCATCTCTCATTGATAGAGGAAACAAATTAAAAAGGAAATTGTGGAAAAAAAAAAGGAAATTGTGTACCTGGGGTCACACAGGCATTGGCCACTCTGATACATTCAACTGCAAAGTTTACATATAAACTCCAAGTTGGGGAGGGAGACATGCAGAAGAGGGACATACATAGTAAAGCTGCAGACCTGGGCTCTCAGACATCACTGAAGTTTAAGCACTTGATTGTGGGAGCTGAATGGCATAGACAGATGTGACATTTCAGGAAAAGGAAATATCTTCCAATAGGATTTGATGCTACAGGCAGCAATATTTCACAGTAATTATTCAGCCGTCTCTTTACGAGTGACTCATCAAAGTCAGGGGTGAAGGTTTCAAACCAAAAAGTGGTCTTTTGGTATTATCACTTAGTGAACAAAGTGGCTGGTTGTTGCTGTGGATTCTTCACTGTAGCTGGTTCCCCTTCTGCTACAAATTTGGGAATTAATTTCCATAGTTCAAAACTGTTCGATCATTTTCTATGCTCTTTCCTATGCTTTGGGGGATTAGTGATTATATTCTCCTAGCTACGTGGAAGAACAGTTTTCCACTGCCAGGACTTCGTTTCTCTCTCCTAGGCAAATGCAGAGATCTGCATTCTTACAATTATCTCTATCAACAGCCCAAGTAAAAGCATTCCATTTAAGATATTCACAAATATCCAAGGGCATAGAATTACTACTTGCCCAAAGCTCCTGATTCATATCTGCTCAGATGGATAGAATAAGCAGGCCCTGGTTTTACCTCACTTATGGGTAAGGAATACAGTGACCCCCAAATTAACCTTACATGAAAAGATCCCTAACTCCTTATGCTCACTTTCACCTCAGTTTTCTGATGACTTTAGTTCAGGAAATTTACTGCTTGTGTTTAACTCTCAGGGACAGCAGAAGAGATAATTAACCACAACCCAGAGAAAGACCTCCTTCCTGCTGGCACACAGGCCCACAATGCCCACGATCAGAACGGCAGATAACAGCATACCCAGACCTGATAATTTAGAGACTTGGGTCTCCTCTTTGTTTCTATTGCTTAGAGCAATAGGTGCAAACTCCAGACCTGAAGGACCATAGAAATTACACCATCTGGTGAATGTGTTATCAAACCAGGAGCCATAGCTTTACCCTGATTTTTACATAGGTTTCTTGATTACCCAATACCCTGTTTGAATGCTGGGGCAAAAAAAGTGGTGTACTGATTTAAAAAACAATCCATGCCCTATTTGCAATTTTACTGAAAGCTAAACATTTTAGTTCTTGCTCTAACGACCTAAAAATGTAGCAAAGTGCATTGGCCTTCCCCTCTAGAATTCCCTGATGATTTAATCTATTTCTTAACTAACATCTCCATTAAGGAGTTCACTGGACATGCACTAAGCCACTTCCACCTTTGAGCCACAGATCTCTGTGTGTAAAAACTCTTATCTGATTTTTATGGGGATAAAGAATTCCAGCCATGGAAGCTGCTAGGGCTGAGGAATTGCTAGTTATAAGGGTATATATTACTGGGAGCATTTGTAATAGAAAAAGAAGGAGGAGAAGGAGGAGGAGGAGAAGGAGGAGGAGGAGGAAGAGAAAGAAGAAGAAGAAGAAGAAGAAGAAGAAGAAGAAGAAGAAGAAGAAGAAGAAGAAGAAGAAGAAGAAGAAGAGAAAGAAGAAGAAGAAGAAGAAGAAGAAGAAGAGAAAGAAGAAGAAGAAGAAGAAGAAGAAGAAGAAGAAGAAGAAGAAGAAGAAGAAGAGAAAGAAGAAGAAGAAGAAGAAGAAGAAGAAGAAGAAGAAGAAGAAGAAGAGAAAGAAGAAGAAGAAGAAGAAGAAGAAGAAGAAGAAGAAGCATGATGGATAGAAAGATTGCGTTGTGAGTAGTTTTCTTAGCTCTTAGATTTTAGTTCCATTTGCCTATTGTGTTGTCTTTATTTGGACTCTGAGAGGGATCCTTAAGAGCTGGACTCTGAAGGTTCCTGCTAATTGGAGAGGCATTTTGTGATAAACCTAAGGTCTGCGTTCTAAGGTGGCAAAAAAGTGATGCATACAGAAACACCACATCGAGCTTGTGATCTGACAGCTGCTCTGTAAGCCTAGTGCTGCTGGCTGTGCAGCACTTCCTCTGGCTGCTGCCTGCCCGCTCTCATAGTGTGAGCTGGGGCAGCGGGACCACTGCTATGCAGTGCCTGCTCTGTGGGTGATGAGCGCTTGGTGCTCTGTAGGTGACATGGAGGGAGAGCTCTGAGGACTTTAACCAGATAGGATAGGTGTGAATGTAGATGTGCACAGAAATCTGGTGCAGAAGACAGGAATCTGGGGGTGCTTGGGAAGGGACAGGTACAGAGATGTGTTAGTGCCCTGTATACAGTTCTCACCATAGTAATAAAATAGAAAAACTTTGTTAAAAAATCATAAGGCTTGCTTCCTATGAAAACACATTATTCTGGAGTGTGTGACCCAGAACTATACATCCCACTGTGTGGATATTTTTCTTGTTTCTACTGGGCAACCAAAACAGGACCCAAAGAAATGTGGAGATCATTAACCTTTGGGAATTCTTATAACAACCAGAAAAGGGCTGGTTCTGCCACAGGACAAGATGGAAATCGGGGGTGGATCCTGCTGTGAGAATAGGCTGTTTGGTTGCCTGGCATCTCCACTCCTTCTCTGATAGCTACCTGAGCTTCAATACACTGCAAAGAGCCCACGTGCACTGTAAGGAAAAGCTCACACACTGCCGGCCCCTGACTTGCCCCTGCCTGACAGTTTATTGTTTCTCTCCGTTACTGTGTACCTGCACTAACAGGTCTGCTTCAGAAAAACAGTCCCTTCTCTCTAGAGTGTGAAGCTTAGCTGGATAAAGAAACAAGGAAGCTCTGGATTGTGGCGGCACAGTGCCCCCTTGTGGGAGAATAGTGTGAGTCTGCAAAGAGTGAAATGGGGAAGAAATAGAAGAATCAGGAGCCCTGAGCATAGAAAGGAAGGAAAGGAACAGAGAGAAGGGAGTGATGGGGGATTTCCGCCCACGCTGTGTGACCCTTTCCCCTAGATAAGGGAGTCAATAATTCTGGAGCTCTTCAAAGTTCATTTCCAGAAACATCCAACTGAATTCACAATCCTAATTGCTTTCTCACACATTATTTGGAGCCCGGCTGTCCTTAACATTGGCAATTTCTTGCAACCAAGGGTTAAGAAGAAAAAAAACTTGCAACATGACGAGTGCAGCAAGGGAGACTCATTTCTTGATGGAAATATCTGGAAGAAAGGGGGTGCAGGTGGGCGTGGCTATGCCACAACATTCTCACTAGGGAGGGCTTCCTTTCTCTACTTTTACAAGGGTTTCCCAGAGTCTAGCTCTTCAACCACAATGTAAATAGTGGGGAAGCTTTTCTGTCCTGATGGCCTGGTCACAAATAAATACACAGAAGTGATATTAATTACTAAGTGCTCAGTCAGTAGGTTAGGCTAATTATTAACTAGCTCTTACTTTTAAATTAACCCATTTCTATTAATCTATGCATCACCACATGGTCCGTGGCTTTATAGGGTTCTCTGGGCAGCCTGCTCATGTCTCTTTTAACTCTGTCCACCTTCGTCCCAGTTCCCAGTTTGCTTGTCTGGCCTAGCTTTAGCCTGTCTTGTTATTGATCAAAGAAATTTCTTATTAACCAATGAGAGGATTACACCACAGCAATAATGCCCTGGAGACACAAAGGAGACAAGACACACACCTCTGCCTTTACTGGGGGTCTGGGCTCCCAGGGTAATGCTGATCTTTATTGGAGGCTGGTCTACCTGGACCACCATGCAGGTAAAGACGCTCTCATCCGATATGGCACCTTCTTGCAATGTGTGCTTTAGAGAGTATGTCCCATCGGAGTTTCTTGTGGCCTGAGAGAGCTTGAGAGACAGGATCTTGTACCTATTCTTAATCCAGAGAAGCTGCCCGACTGGGGGGTAAAAGTGGTTTACGTGGCAAGTCAGGTTCACTCTTTGATGCACATGATCTTGGATCTGCGGGGGCTCCGGGGTAATCTTCAGTGTAGGGATAACTAGACAGGAACAGGAAGTAAGCAGAAGAAATTTTGTTACTGTCTTAGTTCCCTGTCCCAGGGTCTCTGGATTGTTTTGTTAAGATGTGATTTATTGGTTGGTTGGCATAGCCCAAGAATTCCAAGATGACCTTGAACTCACTATGTAACTAGGAATGATCTTGAGTTCCTGAGCCTTCTGCCTCCACTAAGCCATCTCTCCAGCCCCTTTTCTTTTTCTTTTTTTTTTTTTATTCCGGCTAGTATAATTTGTGCTGTCTATATGCTCGTGGGTTTGGGACACGAGTATGCTTGACCTACCGGGGCCACACCCTTAAGGAAAACTCTCTCTAGTTCCTTCAGAAAGCACAGGAGACCCCCAGCTATGGGGCAGGGTCCATGAGATCTCCATTTCATGCTGGAAGTCAAGTGGCCTGATCTCCTGCAATTCTCTTCCAGCTGCTGTGAGTTCCCAAGTGCAGAGAGTTCACGAGTTCTCTCTTTTTAAATAAATAGCTTTTTACAAGTTTCATGTAAGATAAATAGGGACAAGGATAAATATTCATGAAACATAGCTGGAGACACATGGATATGTAATCTAGTCTGTGTTTTAAATAGTCCATACTGTGACATATAATCACAGGAATTATTAAAGGGAATTGCCCCACAAGATCTGGGACTCTATAATCACAAAACCTGCAACAGTGCCTGGCATAAAGTAGATGTTCATTTTATGAGTGAATTATATTTTATACAATGCTAAAGAATTCTCAGAACTCAGGATCTTATGCATAGAAGGCAAGCACTCCACAATACATCCTCAGTTCCATTTTTCACTTATTTTATTTGACAAAATGTCTAACTGTCCTTGAACTTAATCTTGACCCTTACAGGCCTGGAACTTGTTATATCCCCACCTGTCTCCCAAGGAACTGAAATTGCAAGCCTTATACCACAAGCTCCCACTAATAGTAAGTATTTAGAAACGTTTAACCATTAACAAGGATATAAATAGAAAAATATGTTTAGAGAAGGATGTGAAGATCCATACAATCGTAAGGTCAAACATTCGTAAATGACTTACAGGACATTAGGCACAGTTCCTTCTTGGTGTTCTAGAAGGAACAACAGGTTTAATCTTCAGAGGAAACTTACCAAGAATGTGTTGGTTTTATTCTAAATTTTTAGGGAAACTGAGGCACGGAATATTTAAGACACATTATGCAACCTATGAAATGGTACAGCTAAGATCAAAGCCCACAAGGCTGGCAATGATCAATTTCTATTTCCCATTGTAAAATGAGGCTTCAGGCAAAGCCTCCATGCTACCAGTGCGGTCCCACCGTGTATTGCACTGATCACTCACCTAGGATCACGTGGGAAAGATTGATAGTCATTGTTAGGGGCTCATCGAGGTCCCCATGGGTGACTTCACAGGTGATCTGAGAAAAGATATCATGTTTGGCCAATGCCACTGATACCTTGCTTGTAACATAGTAAACATCTTTGCTGATAGGCACCAGTTCTGGGGCTGAAGCTGGGAGTTCATTATTGTCCTTCAGCCAGTTGACACTGAGGTTCCTGGAGCTGAAGAGGCCAGCGGTGCAGGTAAAGGTCACTGGCTTTGCAGTGGTGGTCCTCTGTTCTGGGCCCTCCAGAGAGATGAAAGGCTTCCCAGCTGAAAAAAATCAACAAACAAACAAAAAAACACAAAGCAGTTGTGACTACCTTCTCATTGTTGGAGAAACCAATCTGCGATAGTACGTGACCACTAACAAGGCCTGTCTCATGAGTAATGAAAAGTTTCCCTTTTCCTGAGGTCACTCTTCCAGAGCTTTAGAGCAATGACTCACTCAAGTCAAAATGCATTTCCCTGCACCCATGCTCAAGGGAGAATATAGCACCCGTGCTATCTGACTTTGAGGGGAATGCACATGGACCATAACGAGCAAACAGCCAATAAAATATGACTGCTGTGGGGATGAGTGTCCTCAGGAAGCTCAGCATGTGCAGAGATAGAAAATGAGGAGTCACTCTACAGGGTTGTGACAAAGGACATCTTGAACTGAAACAAACAAAACTTTGGGCAGTAGTGGTCCATGACTCTAATCTCAGCACTTGGGAGGCAGAGGCAGGCAGATCTCTGTGAGTTCAAGGCCAGCCTGGTCCACAGAGCGAGTTCCAGGACAGTCAGAGCTACACAGAGAAACCCTGTCTCCAAAAGATAATAAAAGAAAAACCACAATGAAGGAGGAACGAATAAATCCATCTATGGGAGAGGACATGAAGATGCCATTTGGGGCCTAAGAGTGCACATGCTTGGACATATGCCAGAGAGATTGAGCTATGACCCAGCAGTACCACTCTTCGGCTGCCTCAGGCAGCAAGACTTTAGGAGGCTTCAGGAAACAAGTCCTTCCACAAGACTGCAGCACTGCTTTCCACAGGGGCAGACCCAATCCTGTGGCTTGCGCAGTCTTTTCCTGCTGGTTCCAACAGTGAATGGATAATGAAATATTTGGGATACACACACACACACACACACACACACACACACACACACCAGCCCCAGACATACACCTCACATATCCTTCTGGCCTCCTCTGCCCCTGTATTATGTCTACACTTGCAGGCATGTCTCTGGACACTTACCTCGCATACTGTGTTCCCCTTACCCTCAATAACCCTGGACCATCTCCACATTCCCAGGCCTAATTACTGGAACTATCTCTTGTAGACCAGGCTTTCCTTGAACTCACAGAGATCTTCCTGCTCTGCCTCCTGAACGGTGGGATTAAAGGCATGTGTCACCACTGCCCGGCTTCCATACCTAATTATTAATAAGATGTTTATATACCAGATGTTCCCGGCCTGCCTCAGTTCATTCAGTTTCTGCCCTGACTCAATCCAATGCCACCTAGAATCTCACAACAGACAAACAACCAAAGAAAGAAGTCCACATGCTCAGGATACAGCACAAAACCACAAAAGACATGAAAGGACAAGAAAGTAGATCTCGCTCTCCAAACCCACCAGTCTCACATAAGTGTTCTTTCTCTAGGGCAAATTATATAGTTGAACCCCAGAGCACAGAAAAGAACAATCATAAAATATATCAACTAAATCATGAAATATAAGGAAGACACAAAAACACAGCTCAGTGAACTTAAAGAGAAAAATAATAAATGCACAAGAAATCATCTGTACTTGAATGAAATGAGGAACAAAATCCAAAATCCAATAAAGAGAGAAATATTGAAGAGAGCTTAAGGGGTAATAAAGATAGGATTGAGTAAACAATAACACAATTAGAAAACTCAGGGGAAAGCCTTACAAATAGAATGGATTGAGTGGAAGATAAACTATCATGTCAATCACCATAGAAGGACAAAACAAAATATTCCATGACAAAACCAGATTTAACCAATACCTAGCCACAAACCCAGCCCTACACAAAACACTAGAGGGAAATTCCAACCCAAGGAAGTTGGCTACATCAACAAAAACACAGACAATTGTTGTCTCGTAGCAGTAAATCCCAAAGAAGGGAAAAACGCACAAATAAACATCACCAACAATTAAAACTAAATTAACAGGAGATAGCAATCACTGGTCACTAATATTCCTTAATATAAATGGACTCAGCTCACCTATAAAAAGGCACAGACTAACATGATGTAGGTGGGTCTTCTTCCTATGTGTTGCTTTCATTGGTTAATTAATAAAGAAACTGCTTGGCCTGATAGGTCAGAACATAGGTGGGTGGTGTAGATAGAACAGAATGCTGGGAGAAAGAAGCAGAGTCAGGCAGAGGCAGAGAGCCACGCACCATGAAGCTGCCAGGTCAGACATGCTGAATCTTTCCCAGTAAGCCACAACCTCGTGGTGCTACACAGATTATTAGAAATGGGTTGAGTCAAGATGTGAGAGTTAGCCAATAACAGGCTAGAACTAATGGGCCAGGCAGTGTTTAAAAGAATACAGTTTCGGGGCTGGAGAGATGGCTCAGAGGTTAAGAGCACTGACTGTTCTTCCAGAGGTCCTGAGTTCAATTCCCAGCAACCACATGGTGGCTCACAGCCATCTATAATGAGATCTGGTGCCCTCTTCTGGCATGCAAGCATACATGGAAGGAATGTTGTGTACATAATAAATAAATAAATCTTTAAAAAAAAAAAAAGAATACAGTTTCTGTGTAATTATTTCGGGTAAAGCTAGCTGTGAGCCGGGCGGTGGGAATGCAGTCTGCCGCTCGTATCACTACACTAAAAGATTGGATATGAAACAGAATCCATCCTTCTTCTGCATACAAGAAACACACTTCAACCTCAAAGGCAAACATCGCCTCAGAGTAGAGGGTTGGGAAAAAAAAATTCCAATCAAATGGACCTAAGAAACAAGCTGGTGTAGCTATCCTAATTGTAAGCCCCAGTCTCTTGCCTCCATCTTTGGAGGCCCCATCCCTGTGCCTGCCAAATCTTGATCCCCCCTCTCCCCACCAAAATCTTGGCCACGCCCGTAGTCTATTTAAACTGCTTCCCTGGAAAGTTTCCCCATGGTCTCTTTTTTCCTTCCCCAGGTGGTCACTTTAACAGCCTCACAGTTCCCCATCAGGGTCACCTGAGAGCGCAGGAATCCCATTAAACCTGGATATTTTTTTAATTTGGCTTGTTGTGATTTGGCTTGATTGGGATTTTTGGCGTCAGCAGAGAGCTTGTGTTAGGAAAAATTCCTAACACTAATATCTACTCAAATAGACTTCAAGCTAAAATCAATCAAAAGAGACAAAGAAGGACATTTCATATTAGTTACAGGAAAAATCCATCAAGAGGAAATTTCAATACTGAACATCTATGCCCGAAATACAAGGGCACCCTCATATGTAAAAAAACACTTCTAAAGCTTAAATCATACATCAAACCCCACATACTAATAATGGGAGACTTCAACACTCCCCTCTCCCACTGGACAGGTCAATCAGACAAAAAAAAAATAGATAGAGAAATAAGGGAACTAACAGATGTTATTACTCAAATAGGATTAACAGGCATCTATAGAATAGTCCATCCAAACATAAAAGAATACACCTCAGCACCTCGTGGAACCTTCTCAAAAATTGACCACATATTTGGAAACAAAACAAACCTCAACAAATACAAAAAAATTTGGAATAACCCCATGTATCTTATCAGATCACCATGGCTTAAAACTAGAATTCAACAGCAATACTAATTCCAGAAAATCTGCAAACACATAGAAATTAAACAATGATCACCTGGATCATCAATGGGTCAAGGAAGAAATAAAGGGAGAAATTAAAGACTTCCTAAAATTCAATGAAAATGACCACACAACATATCCAAATTTACGGGACACAATGAAAGCAGTGTTAAGAGGAAAGTTCATAGCACTAAATGCCTAAATAAAGAAGCTGGGAAAATCCCACACTAGTGAATTAACAAAACATTTGAAAACTCTAGAACAAAAAGAAGCAAACTCACCCAAGAGAACTAGATGACGGGAAATAATCAAATTGAGAGCTGAAATCAGTAAAATAGAAACAAAGAGCAATATAAAGAACCAATAGGCAGAGAGTTGGCTCTTTGAGAAAAATCAACAAAATAGACACACCTTTATCCAAACTAACCAAAAGGCAGAGCGAGAATATCCAAATTAACAAAATCAGAAATAAAAAGGGAGACATAACAATAGACATGGAGGAAATACAGAGAATCATTAGGTCATCTTTCAAAAACCTGTACTCCATAGAATTGGAAATCTTAAAGGAAATGGACAACTTCCTGGATAAATATCATTTACCAAAATAAAAATCAAGACCAGATAAACACATTAAACAGAACTGTAACTGCTGAAGAAATAGAAATAGTCATCAAAAGTCTCCCAACCAAAAAAATCCCAGGACCAGATGATTTCAGCTCAGAATTCTACAAGATTTTCAAAGAACTAATACCAATACTCTTCAAATTGTTCCACACAATAGAAACAGAAAGAACATTGCCAAACTCTTTTTATGAGACTATAATTGCCCTGATACCCAAACCACACAAAGAAATTATTAACAAAGAGAATTACAGACTAATCTCACTCATGAACATTGATGCAAAAATACTAAATAAAATACTGGCAAATCAAATCCAAGAACACATCAGAACCAACATCCACCATGATAAGTCGGCTTCATCCCAGAGATGTAGGGATGGTTCAACATATGAAAATCTGTCAACGTAATCCACCATATAAACAAGCTGAAAAATAAAAACCACATGATCATCTCATTAGATGCTGAAAAAGCTTTCGACAAAATACAATATCCCTTCATGATAAACGTCTTGGAGAGAGTTGGGATACAAAGAACATACCTAAACATAATAACAACAATATACAGCAGGCCAACAGCCAATATTAAACTAAATGGAGAGAAACTCCCAGTGAACCCACTGAAATCAAGAA
This sequence comes from Myodes glareolus, assembly GCF_982192425.1. Lineage (NCBI taxonomy): Eukaryota > Metazoa > Chordata > Mammalia > Rodentia > Cricetidae > Myodes > Myodes glareolus. The sequence continues at coordinate 49,147,845 of NC_142035.1, read as the reverse complement.
CAAGACAAAGTTTTCCACTCTCTCCATATCTATTCAATATAGTTCTTGAGGTCCTAGCTAGAGCAATAAGACACCAAAAGGAGATCAAGCGGATACAAATTGGAAAAGAAGAAGTCAAACTCTCACTGTTTGCTGATGATATGATAGTTTACATAAGCGACCCCAAAAGTTCTCCCAAGGAACTTATACAACTCATAAACATTTTCAGTAATGTAGCAGGATACAAGATTAACTAAAAAAAAAAAAAATCAGTAGCCCTCCTGTACACAGATGATAAATGAGCTGAGAAAGAAATCAGAGAAGCATCACCCTTCACAATAGCCACAAATAAGATAAAATATCTCAGAGTAACTCTAACCAAACAAGTGGAAGACTTGTATGACAAGAACTTTTAATCTCTGAAGGAAAGAAATTGAAGAAGACACCAGAAAGTGGAAAAATCTCCCATGCTCTTAGGTAGGTAGAATTAACATAGTAAAAATGGCAATCCTACCAAAAGCAATCTACAGATTCAATGCAATGCACATCAAAATCCTAGCAAAATTCTTCACCGACCTTGAAAGAACGGTACTCAACTTCATATGGAAAAGCAAAAAACCCAAGATAACCAAAACAATCCTGTACAATAAGAGAACTTCTGAAGGCATCACAATCCCTGACTTCAAACTCTACTATAGAGCAACAGTACTGCAAACAGCCTGGTATTGGCATAAAAACAGACAGGAATATCAATGGAACCAAATCAAAGACCCAGATATTAATCCACACACCTTCAAACACCTGATTTTTGATAAAGAAACAAAAAAAATCAAATGGATAAAAGAAAACATATTTAACCAATGGTGCTGGTATAACTGGAGATCAACATGTAGAAGAATGAAAATAAACATACACCTAATATGAATATGTATATTCATATTATTAATATTCATATTCATAATATATGTATGAATATCAACATACACCTAAGTCAAGTCCAAATGGATCAAAGACCTCAACATAAAGTCAGCCACGCTGAACTTCATAGAAGAGAAACTGGGAAGTACACTTGAACACATTGGCACAGGAGACCATTTCCTAAATACAACCCCAGTAGCACAGACACTGAGAGAAACAATAAATGTGACCTCCTGAAACTGAAAAGCTTCTGTAAAACAAAGGACATGGTCAACAAGACAAAACGACAGCCTACAGAATGGGAAAAGATCTTCACTAACCCCACATCAGACAGAGGTCTGATCTCCAAAATATACAAACGACTTAAGAAATTAGTCATCAAAAGAACAAATAATCCAATGTAAAAAATGGAGTACAGACCTAAACAGAGAACTCTCAACAGAGGAATCTAAGATGGCTAAAAGACACTTAAGGAAATGCTCAATATCCTTAGTCATCAGAGAAATGCAAATCAAAACAATGCTGAAAATCCATTTTACACATGTAATAATGGCCAAGATCAAAAACACTGATGACAACTTATGCTGGAGAGGATGTAGGGTAAAGGTAACACTCTTGCATTTCTGGTGGGAATGCAAGCTTACAGCTCCTTTGGATGTCAGTGTGACGATTTCTCAGAAAATTAGGAAATAACCTTCCTCAAGACTCAGTAATACCACTTTTGGGCATATATCCAAAGGATGTTTCAATCATGCCACAAGGACGTGTGCTCAACAATGTTCATAGCAGCATTGTTAGTTATAGCCAGAATCTGGAAACAACCTAAATGCCCCTTGACTGAAGAATGGATAAGATAAATGTGGTACATTTATACAATGGAGTACTACACAGCAGAAAAAATAACGATATCTTGAATTTTGCAGGCAAATGGATGGAGCTAGAAAACATCATTTTGAGTGAGGCAACCCAGACACAAAAAGACAGTTATGACATGTACTCACTTATAGGTGGTTTTTAAACATAAATCAAAGAAAGTCAGCCTACAAATCACAATCCCAGAGAACTTAGACAACAATGCGGACACTAAGAGAGACTTACATAGTTATAATCTACATGGGAAGTAGAAAGTAGAAAAAGACAAGATCTCCTGAGTAAATTGGGAGCATGGGGACCTTGGGAGAGGGTTGAAAGGGAGGGGAGAGGTAGGGAGGGAAGCAGAGAAAAATGTAGAGCTCAATAAAAATCAACAAAAATTATCATGTCTTGGAGGTAAAGTTGAGGAATTAGGACATTCAGGCAAATAATAATTATAAAAAATTTAGAGGGCAGGAAAGGAACACTCAGAAACTATGGAATAACATTCAAAAGATCAAATCTTCTAATTATAGAAATAGTTGGAAGAGAAGTCAATGGCAAAGACACATCTTCAACAAGACCGTAGGAGAAAACTTCCCCAAGCTAAGGAAAGGTATAAACATAGAGACACAAGAAACATACAGTACAGCAAGTAGACAAGACCAGAAACAAAACTCCTCGTGCATGTTAGAGTTAAAACATTAAGTATACTGGACAAAGAGAGGGTACAAAAAGCAAAAAGAGAAAAGTTCCCAACTCACATATGAGGGAAACCCCATTATAATAACAGCCGATTTCTCAGTCAAAAATTTAAAAGGCTAGGATAATGCTCTTCAACTTCTAAAAGACCACAAATGACCATCTAGATTGGAATCTGTACCCAGCAAATCTGCCTACCATGGACAGAAAGCCTGTCCATCACACAAACAAGCTAAAAGAACTTATGTCCTTCAAAACAGCCCCGCAGAGTACTGGAAGCAAGCCTCAGACAGAAGAGGGGTAAGTACTGCCATGCAGCTATAGAAAGGAGACAAGTGAAGTGACAACTGCCCTCTACCCCGACCAGAGTGGCTGAGGTCAAGAACTGGCAGCAAATGCGGGTGAGGATATGAGGAAGGCAAACCCTCCATCACTATGGATGAGATTGCAAACGGTTGCTGTCCCTCTGAAATTCTGTGGAGAAAAAATTCTGTGGGGAATTCTCAAGAAGCTGAAAATAACTCTGCCACATGGCCCAGCTATGCTGCTCTTGGGCATGTGCCCAAAGGATTCAACACCCTACCCCGCGGATCCTTGCTCAACCAGGTTCAGTTTTGCTCTACTCTCACGGTTAGAAAATGGAAACCATGTAAAAATAGGAGCACATTCCCTCCAAGGATGCTTCGTTCAGCCCCATGCAGTTGGACTGGGGCAAAGCACTCCCTGCTCCAGGGTCTCTCCCCCGGGGCAATAAAGGTTGTCCTTCTCCTGGGGACAGTTTTTGGAGATTCAGAGCGGTGGTTTAACTGTGATGCTGTGTGCGTTTGCACCCCTACTCTGCTCAGACAGTGAGTCATGTTCTAGGGTCCCAGTGACAACAGCCCTTTTTTCAAAGTCAAGTTGTGAGAGAAAGACAAGTAGTCCTGGAATGACAAAGACAGACAGATGGTAGAGAACAGCCCATGGGTTCTGACACCTTCCACATCGGTTATGAAACACTTCCAGGTGTGGGGAGAGGCTCATTTCACCCACAAGCCAACTGTGGGAGGATAGGACTGTTGCCTCTACTTCCCGGGGGAGAGGAGACTCAGAGAGGTTTAGGAACTTGCTCAAAGTCACATAGTCTATCAGTGAATAAGGAAGGTTTAGCAGGTTTGCCCGACATTGGATCCAGGATTCATTACTCGCCTTTACTCTAGGTTCTTTCTCTCTCCCTCTCCATTCTTCCCTCTCTCCCTCCTTTCCTTCCTTTCTCCTTCCCTCCCTCTTTTCCTCCCTCTTTGTCTCTCTAGCTCTCCCCTCCTCACTTTTTCTCTTCTTTCTCCTGCCCTACCTTCTCCCTTCCCCCTCTCTCTTTCTATATATTTATATACAGTATATGTGTTTCATAGTTCTGAAACCGGCAGCCATGAAGTCCAGAGTTGACATAGATCCCAGACCCCTTCCTTGCCACCAGGCCCCCTATCCCCCACCTCTGTGTCACATGTTCTCCCCCTGATCCCTGAAATCCCACTATCTCCCTGTCCCTAAAAGGTCTACAATACAGAAGAAGTTCAAACAGACCAGGCGAGTTCCCTGGGACTCAAAATCGTCTAGAACACGATTTTGCCACCTCTGAGTGCTGGCCTGCATGCTCTGAGGGTCTCCATGGCCGAGACTCACCTGCAAATGCCAGCAGAAGTGTTGGCAGAAGAGGTCCCAGGCCCAGAGCCTTCCAAAATATAGTAGCCATGGTAAGAATGCCTGGGTGAAACTCTACAAGAGCCCAGGAGCCTCTGGTTGGTCTCTTCCCAACCTAGGCTGTCCTATAAATCTGCCCACACTTGGGCAGAAGTTTGAGCCACAGTGAAGGAAGTGGTCATTGTGGCTAAGGTCTCTGTCCATCCCTCAAGCCCACAGCCAAAGAAAGTTTACCATGTTGTCTGGGTGATGATTTTGTGGAACCCCTAAACCAGACTAGGGAGGGACCGAGCTCACCACCAGCTTCTAGCCACAGAGCTAGTGTCTGATGTCCCGAGCCCTAGATTCCCATCCTGGAGGGACCATCACTGTCTCTCAGAGTCTACTCTATTACTGCCTGGGAACAACTTCTGGAAATGTAGAATGGATGCTGAGTTCCAGAAAGGCAGGTCCAGTGAAGTTTGTAAGTACAAGAAGATATGATGAAGACAGAACACAAACTTTAAAACCCAACCCTTGATCTCCACTTTGGGTTCATAAATGTTTCTTGGGCATTTTCCTGTTGCTCAGAATCATATAATATTCACCAAGCTACAGAAAAGAAATGAACCCAAGACACAGAAGCCTGTTTCTCCTACCTGTTAGGGACAATCTCTCACCTGGGTTTCTCTCCATCCCTTATTCTGTTGTGTCTGACATCTCAGTTATTCACTTGAACATATAAGTCTAGTCTGCTGTTTTGAGGGCTTTGATTTGGTTTGTTTGTAGTATAGAAATCTATTTAATGATTTTATGCATATTAAGTAATTACACCATTACCAAGATACAACCCTAACCTTAGCTGATATTTATCTTTTTTCCTTATGAAAAATAATTTGACAAGAAAGGCTTTCCATGTCCTGGGTACATAGAAGGAATACCATATTAATGAGGTGCTTGGTGTCAGGTGTGTCCTCAGAAGTGATGATGAAGCAGGCCTGCCTTTTTTCCCTCTCTTGCCATATCCCACCTTCCCTCCCCAGTGTATCCACTCAGCTGATGTGGGAGGGGACTGAGTGGACTCATCAGTCTGAGAGGGAAATTTATGGAAGTCTCTCCCTTTCTTCTAACTACCACCACTCAACAAAGCCGGGCACTCCAAGAAAGAGAACCCCAGAGACCCAGGAGCTCCCAGGAGGAAGAGGTGGGTCCTCTCTCCTCTGGTATAGGTTTCCTGGACTGTAACCTCATGTCATGTTGATCAGAGGGAAAAAGGAGGAAGTGGGAAGACCCAACCTACTGGGGAAATAAAATGGAAAGAAAACATTCTGCGTGTCCTCCAGGCAGAGGGAGGGGGAGGGAGGGGGAGGGAGGTGGAGGAACCTGAAAAAAGGAAGAACCTATTCTGGGGTGCTGGCTCTCTGCAAGAGGTCCCAGAAGCAAAGATTCAACCCTGGAGCTGAGTCAGATAACCTAATCCAGGCAGGATGACAAAGGACACAGATCCTTTAGGAATGAAGGTCTGGGTTAGTTCTCCAGGAAAAGAGCTTGTTAAGGGTAGATGAAGTGCAGAATTGGAAGTAGAGCATGGGAATTATAAAGACAAGCTAAGGCCCTGTGATCAGTTGCAGAATCGAGGATTATAATTGACATGAGTGTGTCTGTTATACTTTGCTAAGAATGTATTTGGACAGATATTTGTTTTTTCTTTCTATTTCTTTATCATATAATATAACATCAATTATTAGTGGTTGTTATATTTAAGTTTGAGATACTAAAAAAAAAGTCCTTCAGGAGGTATTTCCCCCTATTCTAAAATTTATAATGCATTAGTGGTTGTATGAAGGATAGTTATATTAGACATAATAATGACCTGGTTAAACATATAATCCTTTTGCTATTGCACATGGGATAGTTATACCATGTTATATATAATTATGATCTGGTTATTGTTATCATTTAGAAATTAAGCATGACATAATGAGATGGATTATGTGTTAATTTGACAAGAGGTGACAAATTTCTGGTGGCTATTCATGGTTGTCAACTTGACTGCCTCTGGAATTAACTAAAACCCAAATGGCTGGGTACACTTGTGAGGGGTTTTTCTTAATTAAATAATTCGAAGTGGGGAGACCCACTTTTAATCCAGATCTTTTGGTGTGGGAAGATCCACCTTTAATCTTGGCCATACCTTCTGCTGGCAGACTATATAAAGGATATGGAAGGAGGAAGTGCTCTTTGCCTGCTGGCTCTTGTGGGCAAGTCCATTCCTTCACTGGCATTGGAGCCTACTTCTTCAGAATTCCAGCACATAGCAAAGACCAGCTGAGACATCCAGTTTTGTGGACTGAATAATTACTGGCTTCTTGAACCTTCTGTTGGTAGACAGAAAATGTGTGTATGTGTGTATCATCTATCTGTCTGTCTGTCTATCTATCTATCTATCTATCTATCTATCATCTATCATCTATTCATCCATATATTTATATCTATCTGTCTGTCTGTCTATCTGCCCATGATTTGAACTATTTTTATAAACTTAAAGAAACAAATGCATTTAATTATCCTGATTCACCAATTATGAGAGAGACAGATTTGATGACTCTGTATATAAAACTTTTGACAATTTGTCAAAAAAAAATAAGGAAAATCAATTTTCTTCAGAAAGGGAGTTCATGATAGGCTGAAGTCACAATTGTACTAGTATCCAGTTTGGTGAACTAATGAGTTTTTATTGGAATTACTAACATGAGTATGGATGAGGGTTCCTTACAAGGAACAGAGATAATTCAAAAGCACCTGCATCACTAGGAAGCCCACTCAACATGGGTGATGGCTCCCCAAACCCTGCAACCCCAGATCTGCTGTACAGCTTGCAAGCCGTTCTACAGTGCAAACATGTCTTACCCAAGAATTGTTACTCCTCTTTACACTGTTGGGGAGGGGTCTTCAAGGATCTTATGCTCAGGCATGACCGTTGTTTCTCTCCTGTTTATAGCTAGGGAGTCTCCCTTCCCCTCCTGGAGGAAACATTCATTTGTAGGGAATGCTGCAATTTCAGAGAATATACCATATAACGTAGGCACACACCCCACCTGGCCCCAAAGCACACTGCAACCAAGACCCAGGAACTAGACAGCATTCCTGTGACCGTCTAAGTTCTTAGGAAGAGTTCCTGAGTACTCTAATGTTTTTGCCAACCTGACATGGAAGTCAGGTATAGTTTCCCCAGCCTTATTTTACACTGTTGTATTATTTTGATACAGTCAGGATTTTGTGGGAATAATTTTGGTGTCAGATCAGAAAGATGATTTCTTAACTCAGTATGAGCATTTTTGGCATCTGCATCTATTTACAAAAGTCCTCAAGGGTGGCGGGTTCCGCTCTGCCAAGCAAAGCCATTCTTCTGCCTTTCTTCCTGAAAGCAATAACTGGATTAATTGACATAGGCAAGAAAACCTGGATTCATGTGCTATTAGAGTAATATGAAATTTTTTTTTTTACAAATTCCTAGTCCTTCCTGATACATGTCAGAGAAGTCCATAATCAAAGGTTTCAGCTCATTTCTCTCCAGGGAGTAGAGACAGTATCTGAGTCCCCTCTCCCTCTTCGTTTTAGATTTAAAGGAGCTGTAATAATATTTTCCTTTTCCTATAGAATTTGGTTCGTCTTGAGAATGGCCCAAGTCTCTTTGGGAGTTGCTAGGGAGAGAGGAGTGAAGTGCGGTAATGAAGAAGGAAGCAGAAGTTCTGTTGGAGGAGGCAAGGGGACAGAGGGATGGATGGAAGCGGAGGGTCGGGATGTGTTGGGTACTTCAGCATTTATCTTTTCTTTTGACATGCTCTCTAAGACTTTCTTTCTGGTCTCCTGTTCCTCAGATATCTATTTTAAATCTGATACTGCTTTTGTTGTGGGATAGCCACCAGAGACAACTCTTTTGAAATGGGTTTAAGTCCATAGAAAGTCTTTATTAGCCAGTTGGCTACTATATTGGGTGTTTGAGATCCAAGTGTAGCTCCAAACCTTTCTCGGCTTGAGCTTTTAAGCACAAAAACAAGGTTCTGGGTTGACATAATTCGGGTAACAAGAACAGTTAGCCAGAAGTGGAATTACACTTAGTGACTTTTTTAGAACTATGGACTTTGATGGATTAGGTTTTTGTTTTAGTTTTGGCAGGTGATACTGTCTATATGCTGAATTTTATGGCCTGAATGGTGTTTCCATCCTGCATTCAGTTGTGCTAAGGGATGGGGTCTACTAAGATCTGGGGCCCTGGTATATTTTCCAAGTGTTCTCTATTCATATTCTGCAAATTAACAGCTTTATTGTTTCTTCTTTTGGAGTAGTGGTTCTCAACCTTCCTCATACTGTGACCCTTTAATACAGTTCCTCATGTTGTGCTGACCCCAACCATAAAATTATTTATGTTGCTACTTCATAACTGTAATGTTGCTATTGTTATGAATTGTAATGTAAATATCTGTGTTTTCTGGTGGTCTTAGGCAACCCTTGTGAAAGGGTCCTTAGATACCAAGGGTTGCGACCCACAGGTTGAGAACCTCTGTCTTAGCACCTTCTAAATTTCAATTAAAGTAGGCTGTTAACTGTCTTTTGTTTTAATATCTAGGACCTACAGTTTTGCATTCAGAAACACCAATTTAGGAATACAAATGTTTCCCATTGAGGAAAACTTAAAGCCAGGTTCTCTCTAATTACATCTCTTTATTATTTTCCAAATGCTTGCAAGTTGAAAGTTTGTAATTATACATACATCTGGCAGGAGTACCAGATAGCAGCTTATCTCCAAACATTTGCTCATTTTGGGAACTTTGATGTACGTGTGCATATATATGCACATGTATATATGCATATAATGTATGTGTGTATATATATATATATATATATATATATATATGCTTAGAATTGACTTTCTCAGCTTTTCCCCCAAGACCATCTTCTCAAATTGGGTTTCAGGTTATCCTGCACATTTACCCAAGAGGGTGCTCAAGACACTGGGTGACCAATTCCTCGTATGTCTTTCTGAGTAAGCCAATAGTGTTTTTTTTCTGATCCAGGCTTGGAGTTGTTTATTGAATCCTCATATGAGGCCTTTGTACATCCTGGGGTGTTCTTCCTGTATGGGGAGTCTACCTTAGTTAGGGCTTCTATTGCTTTGACAAGACACCATGACCAAAAACTAGGTTGGGAAGGAAAGGGTTTATTAGACTTACACTTACACTGTTCACCATCATGGGAGGAAGTCAGGACAGGAACTCAAACAGGAACCTACAGGCAGGAACCGAAGCAGAGGCCATGGAAGAGTGCTGCTTTCTGGCTTGCTCTGCATGACTTGCTCAGCCTGCTTTCTTATAGAATCCAGGACCACCAGCAGAGATAGCCCCATCCACAAGGGCCTGGGCCCTCCTCTACTCATCACTAATTTAGAAAAAATCCTCCAGGCTTGCCCACAACTGATTTTATGGAGATGTTTTCTCAATTGAGATAATCTTTTCTCACTCTGTAGGCTACTGTTTTGTTTTGTTGATTCCATCTTAAAATTGGGTTGTTTCTTTGACACCCAGTTTTTTTTTAGTTGTTTATGTATTTTGGATATTAACCTTCTACTGGATGTGCTGATAAAAATCTTTTCCCATTCTATAGCCTGACCCTTTGTCCAGATGATGGTGTACTTTGCCATGCAGGAGCTTTTCAGTTTCTTTATTAATTGCTTTATTAATTACTTAATTTCCAGGTCCTTTATTAATTGCTGTTCTTTGTACCTGAGCTATTAGTGTTCAGAAGGTCATCTTCTGTGCCTTCAGTTCATGGCTATGCCCCCCCACTTCCTCTTCTATCACATTCAGTGGATTTGGCCCTAAATTGAGGTTTTTGATCCATTTGAAGTTGAGTTGTATATGGGCAGTAAGTATAATCTATTTGCATTCTTCTGCATACATCTGTCCAGTTTGACCACTATCATTTGCTGAATATCCTGTCTTTTTCCAGTGTATATTTCTGGATTCTTTGTCAAAAATCAGTTGTCCATAGGTGTGTGAACTTATTTCTGGGTCTTCAGTTTGAATCCATTGACCAACATGTCTGTTTTTGTGTCAATACTATTCAGTTTTGTTTCTTTTTTAATTTAATTTTATTTATTGTTTTTAGTTGAGCTGTACATCCTCCCCACTCCCATTCCACCCTCCCCCTTGCCACCATGTTTATATGGTGGATTATATTGATAAATTTTGGTATGTTGAACTATCCCTGCATCTCTGGAATGAAGCCTACTTGGTCATGGTGGATGGTTTTTCTGATATGTTCTTGGATTTGGTTTGCCAGTATTTTATAGAGTACTTTTGCATCAATGTTCATGAGGGAGATTGGTCTATAATTCTCTTTCTTACTTGTGTCTTTATGTGGTTTGGGTATCAGGGTAACTGTAGTCTCATAAAAAGAGTTTGGCAATGTTCCTTCTGTTTCTATTGTGTGGAGCAATTTGAAGAATAATGGTGTTTCCTCTTCTTCTTCTTCTTCTTCTTCTTCTTCTTCTTCTTCTTCTTCTTCTTCTTCTTCTTCTTCTTCTTCTTCTCCTTCTCCTCCTCCTCCTCCTCCTTTTCTTCTTCTTCTTCTTCTTCTTCTTCTTCTTCTTCTTCTTCTTCTTCTTCTTCTTCTTCTTCTTCTTCTTCTTCTTCTCATCTGCAGGAGTGTTTCCTTTACCATACAACCTCTCCAGCATAAGTTGTCATCAGTGTTTTTGATCTTGACCATTCTTGCAGGTTTAAGATGGAATCTCAGAGATGTTTTAATTTGCATTTCTCTGATGACTAAGGATGCTGAGCATTTCCTTAAGTGTCTTTCAGCCATTTTAGATTCCTCTGTTGAGAATTCTCTGTTTAGGTCTGTACTCCATTTTTTTTTTATTGTATTACACCTGACTTTTGACAAAGATGCAAAAAAAAAATCAAATGGAAAAAGAAAAACATATTTAACAAATGGTGTGGGCATAACTGGATATCAACATGTAGAAGAATGAGAATAAACACATATCTATCACCATACATAAAACTCAAGTCCAAATGGATCAAAGACCTCAACATAAAGCCAGCCACACTGAACCTCATAGAAGAGAAAGTGGGAGGTACACTTGAACACATTGACACAGGAGACCACTTCCTAAATACAACCCCAGTAGCACAGACACTGAGAGAAACAATTAATAAATGGAACCTCCTGAAACTGAAAAGCTTCTGTAAAGCAAAGGACATGGTCAACTAGACAAAACGACAACCTATAGAATGGGAAAAGATCTTCACCAACTCCATATCAGAGGTCTGATCTCCAAAATATGCAAAGAATTCAAGAAATTGGTCATCAAAAGAACAAATAAGCCAATAAAAATGGTATTAGTTCTTCTTTGAAAACGTGGTAGAATTCTGCACTAAAACTGCTTGGTCCTGGACTTTTTTTTTTTTTTTTTCGGTTGGGAAACTTTTGTTGACTGTCTATTTCCTTAGGGGTTATAGGTTATAGATAATTTGCTTAGCTGGTCTTGATTTAATTTTAGTATATGATACTTATCCAGAAAATTGTCCATTTTTTTTAAGTTTTCCAATTTTGTGGAATACAGGTTTTTGAAGTAAGACCTGGTGATTCTTTGGATTTCCTCAGTGTCTGTTGTTATGTTCCCCTTTTCATTTCTGATTTTGTTAATTTGGATATTCTCTCTCTGCCTTTTGGCTGGTTTGAATAAAGGTTTGTCTATTTTGTTGATTTTCTTGAAGAAAATTGTCATATTGATCCTATGTATTGTATCTCTATTTTGTATGTATCTCAATTTGTATGTATTGTATTTCTATTTTGTTGCTTTCAGCTCTCAGTTTTACTATTTCCTGTCATCTAGTCCTCTTGGGTGAGTTTGCTTCTTTTTGTTCTAGATTTTTCATGCATTCTGTTAATTTGCTGGTGTAGGATGTTTCCAAATCCTTTATGCAGGTGTTTAGTGCTATGAACTTTTCTCCTAGCACAGCTTTCATTGTGTCCCATGAGTTTGGATATGTTGCCCATTCATTTCATTGAATTTTACGAAGTCTTTAATTTATTTATCCTTGACCTAGTGGTGATTCTGTTGAGCATTGTTAAGTTTCCATGAGTTTGTGGGCTTTTTACAATTAGTGTTGTTGTTGAATTCTAACTTTAAGCCATGATGGTCTGATAAGACACAGGGGGTTATTCCAATTTTTTTTTGTATATTTTGAGATTTACTTTGTTACTGAGTATGTGGTCAATTTTGGAGAAGGATCCATGAGGTGCTGAGAAGAAGATAAATTCTTTTGTATTTGGGTGAAATGTTCTATAGATGTCTGTTAATCCTATTTGAGTCATAACATCTGTTATTCTTTATCGCTCTCTTATGTTTCTTCTGTCTAACAGACCTGTCCAGTGATGAGAGTGGGATGTTGAAGTCTCCCATTATTAGTGTGTGGGGCTTGATGTGTGGTTTAAGCTTTAGTAATGTTTCTTTTACAAATAACGGTGCCCTTGTATTTGAGGCATAGATGTTGAGACTTCATCTTGATGGATTTTTCCTGTGATGAATATGAAATGATTTTCTTCATCTCTTTTGACTAATTTTAGTTTGAAATCTATTTTGTTAGATGTTAGGATAGCTATACCAGCTTGTTTCTTAGGACCATTTAACTGGAAAAGTCTTTCCATCCCTTTCCTCTGAGGTAATATCTGTCATTGTAGTTGAAGTGTGGTTCTTGTATGCAGCAGAAGAATGGGTTCTGTTTTTGCATGCAATCTGTTAGTCTGTGTCTTTTTTTATAGGCAAATTGAGTCCATTGGTATTAAGGAATAATAGTGACCAGTGATTGCTAGTTCTGTTATTTTTGTTTTTGTTGTCAATGGTAGTAGTATTGTGCGTGTGCTCTCTTTTTAGGGATTTGCTGGTGTGGGATTATCTATTGCCTGTGTTTTTGTGGATGTAGCTAACTTCCTTCAATTGGAGTTTTCCTTCTGGTACTTTCTTTAGGATTTGTAGATAGGTATTGATTAAATTTGGTTTTGTCATGGAATATCTTGTTTTCTCTGTCTATATTGTTTGAAAGTTTTGCTGGGTATAGTAATCTGGGCTGGCATCCATGGTCCCTTAGTGTCTACATAATGCCGACCAGGTCCTTCTAGCTTTAATTGTTTCTCTTGAGAATTAATTATGATAGGTCTGCCTTTATATGTTACTTAGCATTTTCCCTTTGCAGCTCTTAATAGGCTTTCCTTATTCTATATGTTTAATGTTTTTTAATTATGTGGTGAGGGAACTTTCTTTTTTGGTCCAGTCTATTTGGTATTCTGGAAGTTTCTTCTATTTTCATAGGTGTGTTCTTCTTTAGGTTGGGAAAGTTTTCTTCTATGGTTTTGCTGAGTATATTTTCTGTGCCTTTGAGCTGGACTTCTTCAATTCCTCTTATTTTTAGGTTCAGTCTTTTCATGGTGTACCATATTTCCTGGATATTTTTTGTTAAGAATTAATTGAATTTAACATTTTTTTGACCAATGAAACCAATGGATCTAGTTCCTCTGTCATATCTTCAACGCCTGAAATTCTCTTTTCTTGTATTCTGTTGTTTATACTTGCTTCTGCGATTCCTGATCATTTACCCAGATTTTTCCATTTCCAGATTTCCCTCAGTTTATGTTTTCTTTATTGCTTCTATTTCAGTTTTCAAGTCTTGAACTGTTTCTTTCACCTGTTGAATTGCTTTTTCTTTGTTTTCGTTAAGGGATTTGTTGATTTCTTCCATTTTTTTTTTTGGTTGTCTTTTCCTCCATTTCTTTAAGGCAATTTTTCATTTCCTCTTTAAGGGCCTCAATCATGTTCATAAACTTATTTTTAAGGTCATTTTCTTCTGTTTCATCTACGTTGGGATGCTCAGGTCTTGCAGTTGTAGACCACTAGTTTCTGATGGTGCTGTACTGCTCTCTATGTTGTTGACTGTATTCTTACCATGTTGTTTACCCATCTCTTCCTCCAATTGGAACAGGTGGAGTCTGTGTTTCAGGAGGTCCTTTTTCCTCCAATTGGTATAGGTGGGGGCTATGACTCTGTTGGTCACTCCTTTAGGTGTAGAAAGAGAAGAGCCTTCAGTGATCATTCCTCCAGAGCCTACGGGCCCAAGGCCCAAGGCCAAGGTTCCTCTTGGTGTTGGTGGGGTTGAGGCTTAGACTCTGGTAGTCAGATAATTTCTGGACGCCATTGCTGTCATCCCTGCTTCACTGCTGCTCATGCTTCTCCTCCTCGTGGCTAGGCTCAGCCCACCCACCATGCTGCTGCTCACGGTTCCCCTCCCAGTGGTCTTCCCACTAGAGTTCTTACCTCTACGAAATCTCCATAGCGAAAAGAGGGCCATACCGTGATGCGGGAGAATTGTCTGTATTCTGTCAATTATATTTTAATAAAACGCTGATTGACCAGGCAGGCAGTATAGGAGGGAAAACCAGACAGGAAGTAGAGGTGATGCAATGAGAACAGGAGAATTCTGGGAAGCAGGGAATTTCCTCTGCCACTCCTGCACAGACCACTGAAGAAGCAGCATGTAACTTGCCCAGCTGAGAAAGGTATGGAGCCATTATGGCTAACATAGATGAGAATAATGAGTTAATATAAGTTATAAGAGTTAACAAGAAGACTGACCTAATGGGCCAATCAGTTTATAACCTAATGTAGACTCCGTGTTATTTTCTTTGGGAATTGCCAGTTGTGGGGTACCGGGTGGGACAGAAACCCCAACAAGCCGGCCCTCGTGTTACATATGGCGCCCACGTGGATAATTGCATCCACAGAAAACCTGAGAAAGTTTGGAAAAGAATAGAGTAAAGCATGTTTTCTTGGTAGCAGCAATTTCTCAGGTCTGCTCTGTTTGCTAGAGGCAAGCAAGTGCTCTCATCTAAGAGAGGCTTCCTGACTCAGCTTTAGCTGCAAAACTTTGTAGCTCCTTTAAGCGGTCCTGCCGTGAAACACTTAAACGGTGTTGATGAAAAGCTGAACATATGATTTTCAGTTTTCAGCCATAGCAGGAAAAAAGCTGCGCTGTTTTAAAATGCTGGCTTTCTGGGCTGTCCTGCCAGGGCAATCTCTGACTCTTTCAAGCAGGCAGTCCGACTGAGTGTGGTCTGTGAGCAGAATACTACAGCTTGCTTGCTAGCAAGGACCTTGAAACGCCATAGAGTTGTGGCAGTGAACTGCAGCTCTGGCTGGTATCTCAGCCATGAGGCTGGAAAGCTAAGAAATGGGCTGGATCTAGCCGTCAAAGCCACGGGTTTTTGACTCGTGGGGGCAGAAGTAAAGAGAGATTCAAAGTTGAAGAAAACCTCTAAATGGCTTATAGTGTGTTAAAAATATATGCAGGCTAAAGGTTAACGTTCTTAGAATTAAAAAAGAAAAAAGGGAGTAGTTGGGTGTGGTAGTACACACCTTTAATCCCAATGCCTGGGAGGCAGAGGTATGTTGACCTCTGTGACTTTAAGGGACAGAGGTAGTTGACCTCTGTGACTTCAAGGTGTGGTAGCACATACCTTTAATCCCAATACCTGGGAGGCAGAGACAGACAGATCTCTGAGTTCAAGGTGTGGTAGCACACACCTTTAATCCTAGCACTGGGGAAGCAGAGACAGAAGGATCTCTGTGAGTTCAAGGACAGCCTGGTCTACAGTGTTATTCCGGGACAAAGATATACAGAGAACCTGTCTCAAAAAGTAAAAGTAAAAATAAAAGAAATAGAGGTTAAAGTAAAGCCACACAAAGATGGAAAATACAAAGAGAATCTTGATACTGTATGTTATTATGCTCTCCTTGAATTGTTTGATTGCTGAGGAAGGAGCAACAGCTGCTAAAAGACTTTTGTTTATAAATGCTGCTGAACTAACCCAAGATAGGTATTTTGAAAATACCTTGGCTTCAAAATTGAAGTCAAAAGGTATGTTACTTTGGAGAAGAGATTTTGCTTTTGTTCCCACAGAAAATGAGAAGCTGTGGATTCATTCTGAGTTAAGAAAAATCAGGTTCCATCAAGGGAGGCCACCTGAGAAATCTCCAACAGGAACAGATGGCCCAGATTTCTGAGTTCTACATCCAGAACAGATTCAAGACTGCTGCCTGAGATGATCGAGACTCACAGGATACTCCAGTCATGACTTGATTATAACTCTAAATTTTCTTTAGGTCCCCATAAGATTATCAGCGCCCCCAACCAGCAGGAAGTAGCCTAAAATACTACGCCCACATTCCCAACAAATGGACTATGGGTATTTTCCTTTGTTTAAAAAAAAAAGAGGGAAATGATGCGGGAGAATTGTCTGTATTCTGTCAATCATATTTTAATAAAACACTGATTGGCCAGGCAGACAGTATAGGCGGGAAAACCAGACAGGAAGTAGAGGTGATGCAATGAGAACAGGAGAATTCTGGGAAGCAGGGAAGTTCCTCTGACACTCCTGCGCAGATCACCGAAGAGGCAGCATGTAACTTGCCCAGCTGAGAAAGGTATGGAGCCATTATGGCTAACATAGATGAGAATAATGGGTTAATATAAGTTATAAGAGTTAACAAGAAGACTGACCTAATGGGCCAATCAGTTTATAACCTAATGTAGACTCCGTGTTATTTTCTTTGGGAATTGCCGGCTGTGGGGTACCGGGTGGTGCCCAGTGTTACAATACCGTTTTTATTACTATAGTTCTGCAGTACAATTTAAGATGGAGATGGTGATACCTCCAGCAGTTTTTTTTATTATTATTCTGGATTGTTTTAGCTCTCCTGGTTTGTGTGTGGGGTGTGTGTGTGTGTGTGTGTTTCCAGGTAGAGATGAAATTTGCCCTTTCAAGTTTAGTGAAAATTGCGTTGGAATTTTGATGGGGTTGCATTGAATCGTAGATTGCTTTTGGCAAGATGTGCCGTTTTCACTATATTACTCCTACCAATGCCATAATCTTCTATTATATATATATAATAGAAGGATATATATATATATAATAGAATATAATATAATAGGGATATATATATAATAGAATATAATATAATAGGGATATATATATATGTAATAGAAGATTATGGCATTGGTATATATTACACACACACACCACATATATTGGTCTTTCAAGACAGGGTTTCCCTGAAACTCTGGCTGTCCTGGAACTTACTCTGTAAACCAGGCTGACCATGAACTCACAGAGATTCTCCTGCCTCTGCTTCCTGAGTGATGGGACTAAAGGCATGTATGACCGTTGCCCGGCTTTTCTTCAATATCTTAAAATTTTTAATCATTCAAGCTTTTCACTTACTTGGTTATAGTTACCCAAAAATATTTCACAGCTTTGAGGCTATTGTGGAATGTGCTATTTCCTTGATTTTTTTCCTCAGTCCTTTTGTCAGTTTGGTATAGGAGGGCTTCTGATTTTTGCTTTAATTTTGTGTATTGCTACTTCGCTGAAAGTGGTTATCAGCTGTAGGAATTACCTGGGGAGGTTTTTAGGGTCCCTGTACATTGTCACATAATCTGTAACAATGCTTTGACGTCTTCATTTTCCTGTTTGTATCCCCTTGTTCTCCCTCAGTTGTCTTATTGCTCTAGGTAAGACTTCAAACACTGTATTTAATAGGTATGGAGAGAGTGGGCAATCATGTCTTGTTCCTGATTTCAGTGAAAAGACTTTGAGTTTCTCTCCATTTAAGTTGGTGTTGGCTATAGGTTTTCTGTAAACTGCCTTGCCTATGTTTAGGTGTGTCTCTTGCATTCCTAATCTCTTCAGGACTTTATCATGAAGGGGTGCTGGATTTTGTTAAAGGCCTTTTCTGCATTGAATGAGATGATCATGCAGATTTGTTATTTGGTTTGTTTATGTGGTGGGTTCTATTTATTGTTTTATGTGTATTGAACCTCACAGTTCTGGGGTAAAGCCTACTTGATTATGGTGGGTAATCTTTTTGATGTGTTCTTGGATTCAGTTTGCAAGTATTTTATTGAGAATTTTTGCATTTCTGTTCATAAGGGAAATTAGTCTGTAATTCTCTTTCCTTACAGTATATTTATGTGGTTTAAGAACCAGGGTAAATACTTAAATACCTGCAGCCTTGTAGAATGAATTAGGTAATTTTCTTTCTGTTACTATTTTGTGGAATACTTTGGGAAATATTTGGGATAACTCTTTTTTGAAAGCCTGGTAGAAATCTGGCCTTGGTCTTTTTTTTTTTATTGGAAGACTTAATTACTGCTTCTATTTTACTAGGGATTATAGGTCTGTTTAAAACGTTTTTTGATCTTGATTTAACTTTGGTAGGTGTTGTATATCAAGAAAACTATTCATTTCTTTTAGATTTTCCAATTTTGTGGAGTACAAGTTTTTAAATTATTTCATTATGACTCTGGATTTTCTCCATGTCTGTTTTTATGCTTCCCTTTTTGTCTCTAATTTTGTTAATTTGGATCTTCTCTCTCCACCTTTTAGTTAAATTGGCTAAGGGTTTGTCAATATTACTGATTTTTTTCAAAGAACCAACTCTTTGTTTCATTTATTCTTTGTGGTTTTTTTGTTTGTTTGTTTCTATCTTATTGATTTCAACTCTGGGTTTGATTATTTCTTGCCATCTAGTTTTTGAGGTGTTATTACTTCAGTTTATTCTAGAGATTTCAAGTGCGCTATTAAGTTACTAATATGAGACCTCTCTGTTTTTTAGATATAGGCATTTAGTGTTATATGAACTTGGATCTTAGAACTGCTTTCATTGTGTCCCATAAGTTTGGGCACATTGATTTTTTTTGTTTTTATTCAATTCTAGAAAGTTTTTTTATTTCTTTCCTAATTTCTGTCTTGACCCATTTTTCATTCAGTAGTGATTTGTTCGGTTTCCACGAGTTTGTAGGCTTTCTGTTTCTGCTTTTGTTAAAACCCAGCTTCAATCTGTGGTGATCAGATTGGATGCAGAATGTTATTTCAATTATCTTGTATCTGTTGAGAATTGCTCTGTGGTCAAGTATGTGGTCAGTTTTGGAAAATGTTCCATGGACTGCTGGGGACATATATTCTTTTATATTTGGGTGATTCGTTCTGAAAATATTTGTTAGGTCCATTTGATTTATGACATCTTTTAGTTCCAGCATGTCTCTGTTAATTTTTTGTCTGGATGACCTGTCTATTGCCAAGAGTGGGGTATTGAAGTCTCCCACTATCAGTGCATATGGTCAATATGTGATTTAAACCTAGTAATTTTTCTTTCTTTCTTTCTTTCTCTCTTTCTTTCTTTCTCTCTTTCTGATTGACAACTGTTTTGTATTTATTCTTCATGTCTTTCACAACCTGCATCTCAAATACATTTATCTCCCACTCATAATATTTCTTATAAGAGTCTGACTGTTCTTGTGTTTGGTGCATAGATATTAAGAATGCCATCTTGGTAGATTTTTCTCTTTAATCAGTATGTAGTATCCTTTCCTATATCTTCTGATGAGGTTTTTTTGGGGGGGGGAGTTTCTTTTGTCAGATATTAAAATGGCTATACAAGCTTGCATCTCAGGTCTGTTAGTTTTGATTATATTTTTTTCATCCTTTTACCTTGATGTATGTCTGTGTGTTTCTTCGATGCAGGCAAAAGTTTTCAAATCTATTCAGTTAGTCTGTGTCTTTTTATTAGGGAATAGAGACTATTGATGTTGAACAATATCAATAAGTAATGTTTGTTGGTTCTGTTATTTTGTTGTCGTAGTGTGAATTTTCTTCCACTTCCTCTGATTTGATGGTCTGTTATTATTTATTCCTTTTGTTTTCTTGGGTGTGGTTAGCCTCTTCAAGTTGATGTTTTCCTTCTAGTACCTCCTGTAGGGCTGTACTTGTAGATAGTTACTGCTAAAATTTGGTTTTATTATGAAATGTGATTTTAAAGGAATCCACAGTTGAGAGACTTTGAACTTTTAAAGAGATTTGGAATTTTACAAAGACTTTGGATTTTAAAAGAGACTGAATATTTTAAAAAGACGGAATTTTTAAGTGTTTGAATTTTTAAAGACTGTGGGACTTTTAAAATTTGCAATGTTTATATTGTAATGTGGATATTCATGTGTGATCTTGAAAATTAACAAGAAAGGAAAGGTTGTGGCTTAATTGTGATTTGTTTGTGTGTTGAGCTGACAAAGCATCCATTGGAATGGTTAGTTTTAAGTCAACTCCATACAAGCTAAGGCTATTGAAGAAGGAACCTCAGTAGAGAAAACGCCTCCATAAGATTGGACTGTAGACAAGCCTGTATGGAATTTTCTTAGTTAGTGATTGATGTGAAAGGGCCCAGCCCATTGTGTGTAAGGTCACCCCTGGGCTTGTGATCCTGGGTCTGTTAGAAATCAGACTGTGTAAGCCATGAAGAGGAAACCAATAAACACCACTGTCCCATAGTCCCTGCCCCCAGGTTCCTGCCCCTCTTGAGTTTCTGCCCTAACTTCTTTCAAGGGTGAACAGTGATGTGGAACCATAAGTCAAATAAATCCTTTCCTCCCCAGGTTGCTTTGGTCATGGTGTTTCATCTCTGCAATAATAACCCTAACTAAGACAGAATTTCAGGATGGCGTGTTTAGCAATTAAAGTTTATTAAAACTCCAAAGGTGATAATAATCTATTCATGGTAACAAAAACTAACTTTAAAACTGCTAGTTTTTTAAGAACCAGGTGTGCTGGTGCACGCCTTTAATCTCAACACTTTGGAGGCAAAGTCAGGTGGATCTCTGTGAGTTTAAGGCCAGCCTGGTCTACAGAGCGAATTCCAGGACAGCTAGGTTAACACAGAGAAACCCTGTCTTGAAAAATAAACAATCAAAAATGTGTTTAATGTAGATAAACACTGAAGTTTTTGGTAACTTTGTTGAACTTTAGCCACTTGGGAAACTGAGCCTTACCAAAGCCAAGACTTAAGTGTTGAAAACTCTTCAGGTTGTTTGGTTCAGACTTTATCTAAATGTGCTACAGAGTTTACAGCATGAGACCGACAAAGCTGCCCTTGAACGCCTGCACCAAAAGGGATGAGGGTCAAAGAGAACATCCAATATTTTGACCCTTGAGATCCATGGTGATCCAAGACCCTGGGGACAATGAGACCCTGCTGATAAGCTGCACATCCTGTCGGGGGTCCAGCCTCAATGGGGTTTGCATGTTCCAGGGTAAGGGTGTGTAGATTAGAAGTTTTAGGCAAAAAGAACAAAGATATGAGAGAAAAGGAGCAGAGACAGAATAGGACCCGAAAGGCAATCAGTGAATACTGAATTTGCCCACATTTATTTTCCATATGCTTATATGTCCCAATCCAAAAGGCCGGGGGGAGGGGAAGAAGGCAAAAGACTGCTTTAATGTGATACAGAGAACAAACAGAGCGTCAATACCTGAAACATCAAGAAGCTATATCCTGAGTTAAGCATTCTGTTGTTTAGGCAGGACATGCAATGACCAAACATCCTGTAGGCAGCCACTCCCTGGGTCAAACTTCCTGTCATATCCTTGAAGGAGCAGGAATAGGCTTGAATTCTCTGACCTTTGGTCAAGGTAGAATGGACTCACTTCTGTGGGCCCCCACACCATTCTTTTAATCAGAGAAACCATTGGGTCTACAGAGATTAAATTCTGGTCAAAGCACATCTTACATGAAAGGAAGTCACTAGTGTCCTCAGTTTATATATGATAAAATATAGAAATTATATGGGGGTCTATACCAGTGCTAAACATGTAGGTGAGAGATATGCAGCTTCATTGAAAAGGGGTTATAAAAACTAGAATGTATGTAGATGGCAGTGGGCTGGATTTTCAGATAGATCATGACCTTCCCCCTCCTCGCGGCTACTGCTGACAATGTGGGTAAAATTATCTGTCCCCTGCTATATGCAAAAGGGAAGCATTGCTGCTGTTTGGAGCAACCACAGAGCAGATGGAGAAACAGAACTAGCAACTTCCCCAAAAATGGGGGTGGAGTGGGGGGAAAGAACTGGCATTTGTGACAAGCCGCATTAATTTACAGCCTATTAAGTAAATGGGACCCCAATTACAACAAGAAATGACCGGTTAAGCCTGAAAATGGGGACTACTGAATTTTAAAGATGAAAATATAGCCATTCCTGAGGCCATTGCCCTGTGTTTGTTAAACCGCTCCATTAGGGAACTAGAGTCAGCCAGGCAGTTCTAGAAGTCACAGTAGGTTGATACTTTTATGGTCCCTGGCTTGCCGGAATCCCCAGTGAACTCGTGAACACTGTGACCCTGGGCCTGGAATAACTCTTGACAGTGACTTAGGGCCCTCTCCAAATACAGATTTTATTTATTTATTTATTTATTTTGGCTTTTAGAGACAGGGTTTCTCTGTGTAGCTTTGGGAGGTAAATACAGAATTTTAGAAAGCCCAATTTAAAAAATTGTTGTTGACTTTATAGAACTTCCCCAAATCAGGTGTCACAAATACTTGGTTGTCTTTGTATTCTCTCTGGCTATCTCTGGCTCTCTCTGGCTATCTCT
Source organism: Myodes glareolus (assembly GCF_982192425.1). Taxonomy (NCBI): domain Eukaryota; kingdom Metazoa; phylum Chordata; class Mammalia; order Rodentia; family Cricetidae; genus Myodes; species Myodes glareolus. Next base: position 49,125,195 of record NC_142035.1, on the reverse strand, counting down.
GGCTATCTCTGGCTCTCTCTGGCTATCTCTGGCTAGATAAAAAGTCTTCTCTACTCGTCCAGAAAGTATGTACGCAGTAGTCCAACTTCTAGAACAAAGGGTCCTCAGGTTTGCAAGTCCTGTTAATACTGGGTCAGACAATGGGCCAGGACTTAGGGCAAACCTAACAATACCTTGCTATACAGAGGACATAATGCTGATAGAGCTCACTTTGGTTTTACTTCTACCGAGTATGCTGATAAGAATTAGATATAAAGAATTAAATACTTTGATAAAATGAATTAAATTTAAAATACGTGATGCTTGCATGTCAGGACATCCCCTGGATAGAACAGTACTCCTTCCTCGGATGGGACACAGACCCCACCCACCCCGCAATAAGTGCATGTTAGGTATTGCACATTACGGAATAAGAACATATGGGAAAACAAGGCTTGCCAGAACCTGTTGCTCCTGTCCCCGACTGTGCAGGCAGGGCCACCAACCCCCCTCCTTACCAATAGAAGTGAGCTACTCCTCAAGTCTCACACAACAGGGGAGTGGATTCGTTTGCCTCACGGGGGACTTTGGAGGCAGGACCCACACTGTGAATGTCTCAAACAAGGGAGGGACAGATGGTCGGTACCCTGCATTCATCCCACAAGCTGAACTATGGTAGTGCTACGGACACGGGCATGTTTTACCCAGTCTGCCACCAGACTGCTGGGACCTGCACACTGGCTCATTGCTGTACCCTTTACCCTGGCCCTCCGTCTTCCTCCTCTTAGCAAAGTTAACCCCTGGAGTAAAAGGGCAACACCCGCGTCCTTTGGTACCTATATTGTTCTCCAAAGCTGCACCATGCTTTTCAGCTGCAGCACTTTGAAAACATTTTTATGGTAGCACAATTACAAAACCAACCCAGCTCCGCAAGAACATAAAGCCAAACTCTAACTCCTCAGAATACGGTACAGAATCCCTTGCACTGTGCATCAAAACCCAGTGAGACCCCTGCTGGAAATGCTTGCTTGTTTCTAAATCTTTCCCCATTATAATAAATGTGGCAGAGAGGATTCCCTGGCCTCATCACAATAGAATGAAGCCAGCTGCTTGCAACTAGGAATGGATGCATTCCTGACCTGGCAACACCATGTCAATTGACCATCCGGAGAGGCCAAGCTCTGATGCCAGAAGACCCCGTGAGACCAGAGAACCGTGAGGTGTCTACATCATTGCTCTGGCTTCTCTGGACGCTACCTAGACTACGCACAGTGGAAGCATGAGGACTGGACTGCCCACAGAAAGAAGGAAATTATTTATTTCCTTACCCACTGCGCTCCTTGACATGATCTACGTTTGTTTGCTTTTGGCAACATCAAATCGTTTGTTTTTTAAAAGCCAACGTAACAAAGCTCACAAATTTAAGCCGTACTTCCTAAATAAAGTTCAAGGAATCTACATTTGTTTTAATCTCTGCTGTAGGCCCGACTGCCACAGCCTCAGCAATCAGGAAACATGACAAAAAAAGCTTCTGTTGGCTCCCACATGAGTGATAGCTGGGAAAAATTTATGTTGTTGGTGTTTTTCGTCTCCTAATAGTTTATGATTGCTCTCTCTGGAAGACTTTATAAAAGATGAGTAAATGTATATATATTTACTCATGTCTTTTATATATATATATATATATATATATATATATATATATGTAATTCTTAAAAGCTTCTGTTAACATTCTCTAGTCTTTTTTCAGTGTTAATGACTGAGTCCCCTAAGCCAGTTACGATATCTTTTGATATATGTAAAACAGAATCTGACAAACCACATGCTAAACTTGCCTTAAAACAATGCCATGTCCACACACACACACACACACACACACACACAGAGACACACACAGACACACACACACATACCAAAGAATTCTGCCCTCCAATACTTGGAGATTCCTGCTGAGTCAGTGGCAGCCCCTATGTTAGAAACCCTGTCCAAGCATGCTGATATAGTTATAATTCTCAAGGTATCTGGCTGCCACTGGAGACGTGAGCTGATGCTATTTTGACCTTGTGCTGACTAGTCCGATTTCAACTTGATTTAAGTTAGAGTCATCTGCAAGGAGGGAATCTCAATTGAGAAAAGGTCTCCCTAAGATAGGGCTGTAGGCAAGCCTGAAGGACATTTCCTAATTAATGATTGGCACAGGAGGGCACAGAGGTCCCACCCACAATGGGTTGGGACCACTGGGCTGGTTGTCCTGAATGGGGCGGGGGGGGGGGGGACACGACGACCAGTAAGTCGCACTCCTCCATGGCCTCTACATCAGCTCTTGCCCCAGGTTCCTGCCCTGACTTCCCACTGTGAACTTCCCTAAGAGCTGTAAGATTAAAATAAACCCTTTGGGTCATGTGTGTATCACAGTAGAACCCCTAGTTAGGACAGACTCTAAAAGGGATTGAAGCATAAAAATGGCAGAAAGGTCTAAGTAGCTGAGAAAAACACATGCAGCAAGCTGGGTGGCGCCCTTGAGCTATACCACCCTGTCTGGACCGTGGCTACGTTACTCACCTCTCCCCTCTATACTAAAATGATTTGTGGCTAATTCTTCTGCTTGTGGAGACCGTCTGCTTATGGAGGAATTTAGCAAATGCTACTAAACAAGCTTAATATAGCCAATCAAAATATGCCACTCTGGGTTGCTATGCGGGGGTGAGGAAGCAGGCAAGGGGACAGGAGTGGTATAAAATGCTTTGTTTAACGGAACTGAAGCTGGGTTTTGGGATTGATGTTGCCTAGGCCTGTTGTATTTATGCAATAAAGCTGCCTCCTAGCTTTCAGCCCTGTGCCTGCCCCTTCCTTTGGTCATTTCCTGACGCACCATTGTCCCAGGAAAAGTCACACAAGAACATGAAGGCTGAAAACTCTACAGATTCCACCATTTAAATGGAGGCCTAGGAATCAATCCAAACCAATCCCAATCCAGAAAGGGCCATCAGCATAGCTGAACACTAGGTCCTGAATAATTTTCCAAGGACTCAACTGTGTTCTATGATGCATGGTCAAAATTCCCACTCATGAATCTCTCCCAGTAGCTTTACAATAACCTCTGTGACCAAGATCAGCTTAGAGGTGTCTAGCCTTCATCTTCGAATGGGGTCGATTCTGCTCCCCCCCTTTGCCTGTACAGTAACTAGAACTGGGAATGGCAAATGAAAGGAAGACAGTACTAGGTCATTCCCTCCCACAACACGTGAGCAGAGAGGCCCAGGAGACAGAGCCTGGCCTACCTTTGTGGAACCAAAACCCTGGCTCAGTCCTGATGGACTTCATGGTGTCCCCTCACCATTACGGGTGACTCTGTGCCATGCCTTACTCTCCCCTGTGCCACAGACACATGTCCACCTGCCTACTTAAAAGTCACATCTTGCCCATCCAAAACTCACTCCTGATCACGCCTCAAGCATGACCCCCTCTTCAGGAAACACCAATGACCCTGTAGTTCTGTTGCTGAAATCAGTACCTAGAAGCCATCCCTGTCTGTTCTCCTGTCTCCCAGTCCAATATTTCTTCCTCAGCATTCCCTTGGCCATCAGATTCTATTGGTTTTACCTTCCCAATGCAGTCTGACTACTTCCTGCCATGTTCTGAGTTGCCGAGATGTCTGCTGGGATGACTCAATAGTGTCTTCTGTTTGGGGTCCTCTGCCGCTAATGGGTATATTTGTGTGTACGCGGAAGATATCTTAGGATATTAAAAAAAATTTATGTTGATTGTCTCTTACACTCACCAAGAAGAATTGGATCCAAATAGTTAAAGAGTACCCCATGGGAATTAGGGCTCCTAAATGTCCTCTCAAATGGTCTTGGCACTTAGCAGAACTGACTAGCGCCATCCTGACCCTGTGCCTCACCTAGGGCCCTCCTGTTGAGAGTGTCTAACTTCCAGATAAAGCCATCTTTTGTCAGCTAAAGCATTCTGAACGAGTGGAAGAGGTATGTCTTCCAACAACCAACAAGGCTGGGTCACCATGGAGACTCCTCAAGGATGACACTCACCACTGCCTTATACAACACAGACCCATGACTGCCTGTTGGAAGGCATGCTGCAGCACCCAGTAGGCATTCGCAGCCGCAGCCTCGCTTCAGACCGGGAATGTTTGAACAAAAAAGAGCCACAGTCCTCCAGTCGCTTTCAGAGAATAGCCAAAAGCTACATTCAAAGAACCCTGATGATAATGAATATGCTAATGTGGTTTCTACCAGGTCCCTACACACTTTCAAAGAAATGCTTCTGACCTTCCACATAGATTCAAAGCTTCCATTGAAGTCCAAGGGGGGTTTGGGCTTAAATGACATGAAAGTTTTTACATAAATGGATACAACTCGGGAGTTGTGAATTAAAAGCGAATTTCACATTGTCCCCAAAAGCTCTGACCTTGAATGAGACACATTGGTCTTAATTGGTTGGCAGTGGACCTTCTGGCCAGACAGCTGTTACCTTTGGGTAGAATGAGCCGTGAAGCATTAACTGGAGTCCTTTCTGCATGACAAGTGAGCTCTGGAAAGGCGGGTTCAAATGCCAACTCTGCCACTCATGAGCTGGCCGAGCTGATGGAGCGCCACTTGCTTACGTGTAAAAGGCTTAGTGATTCCTTGCTGGCAATCTACATTCGAGAGGGGCTAGGCATCCACCCAATCACAGCGCATCCAAAGTATGGAGACCTCCCACACCCCACCCGCAGTCTTCCATGTTCCCACCTGTGCTCGCTCCCTCTAACACACACTGAGGAGGTGCCCAGGATTCCGCTATGAGCAAACCAGAGAATGGGAGCTGCCACATCAGTGGGAGGAACTGGAGCTAAACCAGGAGCAATCAAGAATCTCTAAGCGGTGTAAGTTGTGGAGGAGAGAAGGAGAGAGGAAAGCCTTAGCCACATGCAGACCCGCACTCTAATCCCATCTCACGGCCTCCTGGCTGCAGTTCTTAGGAGAGCCTTTTGATGATACGATTCTCAAATGTTCAAAGAGACCCACACTGGCCATTCTTCCATTCACTGAACAAATATTTATGAAGTTGTAACCCGTGTCTGAATGCACTGCTCTGAATGCTACAAAGCTCACAATGAACAAAACAGGCAAAAAAAAAAAATTCTTGCTCTTGGAAATTTAAATTCTAGAGAAGAGAAATAGACATTAAACAGTACGGTCTTCCCTTGGTAACCACGGGGGACTGGTTCTAGAATTCTTAATATAGAAATCCTCTGGTGAGCAAGCCCTTATGTAAAATGGCCTGTGTGTGTATAACCTACATGTGCTTTAAGTCATCTCTAGATTAATTACACAGATTAATGAAAAGACCTAATAACAATAAGTAATTACTACACTGTTTAGGGAATAATGACAAGAAAAACATAAGGCTTCTGGGAGGCCTGCCCTTTTCCAAATGGATATGGGGGAGGATTGGGGGTGGGAGGATAGGGAGGTGGGGAAGATGGGGGGAACAAGAGAAGAAGGGAGGGGGATCAGTATGTAAAATAAATGAAAAAATGTTATTTAAATAAAAACAGAACAAAAAATAAAAGAAAAAACATAAGGCTTCACTTTGCTCTATTTTTTTGTTGTTATCTTGAGACAGGGTTTCTCTGTGTAACAGCCTGGCTGTCCTGGAACTCATTTTGTAGACCACACTGGTCTCAGACTCACAACCCTCTGCCTGCTTCTGCCTCTGGAGTGCTGAAATTAAAGGTGTGCACCATCACCTTCCTCTGCTTTGTGGTTTGGGGCCCGACTTCAGAAAGGATCAGAGACTTAAGACCACACACCCGAAGCAGCTAATGCTTGCCTGGCTCTGCACAAGTGCTCAAGAGAGGATAGCTTTTATTTATGACATTTTCCATTGTTACTAGTGCTCTTGTAGGCTCTGTGAATTGCCCAGTTTTCTTCTTTCCTCTTCTCTGAGTGACAATAAGCAAGGCTAATCCCCAGGTTCCGAGCTAGTAAGGCTCTCTGCCTCCAATCCCAGACAAAGCCAATAGGAATGGCTAATGTGTGTGGTGGAGCAGTCATGGAAAGGGCAGGTAACGAGTGAGTGTTGTTGAAGAATGATCAGTGTCTTGCATTCCATCCCTCTTGTATGATCTTACAACTTAGATGCCTTGGAAAAGCTGTACCTTCATCCTGAGTGGAAGATAGCATCTGCTAAACAGATGAGTCTTTTTTAAGAGTTGGCACCTAATAAAATTACTTGATTCTGGTTTGGGCAGTCAGAGCTGAATGGAAGGGAGCAGGCCAAAACCTGGCATACACTCTTCCAAAGTGAACCAACCTCCTCTCCCCCAGGATCCATCCACCTACATGTTGAGTCAACCAACCTGGCCCCTAACAAGTCATGCTCTCTCAAGCTACCTCCTTTTCTTTATTCACTCCTCCCCGTGTCCTTCCAAAACCCTGCTCAGACAGCAGCAGCTCCTCCCTGAGGCCTTTTCCAGCCTCCCAGAAACACAGGATTACCTCCTATAAGATCTTGCTTTACAAAATACTTTACACGTTACTTGGCTGGAGCATCCAGTTCATTCCAGTTTTATGAAGCCTACTGTTTCGTGAGATCCTTGTAGCTGGAAATTGTTTAATGTTTTTATTAGTTCTTTAAGAATCTCATACAATGTGTTTTGATCACAGTCATCCCTCTCTCCCAACTTCTCCCAGATCTTCCCCCAACATCCCTACCTATCCAAGTCCCGTTTGTGTTGACCAACTGCTACTGGGAGTGGGGCTTGTCCCACAGTACGGCATTAGAGAAAACTGACTTCCCCTCTCCCAGAAGCAATCAAATGCAAATAGTTCCTCCAATAGTTCCTCCACTCGGGGTGTGACTTTGTGCCCACCTCCCCTCCTCCATGCTGGCGTATGATCTGGCTTGGGCCTCTAGAGATCACATGCTTGCTGTCTATCCTGTCTTAGTTAGGATTTCTATTGCTATGAAGAGATACCATGACCAGGACAACTTTTACAAAGGAAAACATTCAATTGTGATGATTCGCTTACACTTCATAAGTTCAGTCCATTATCATCATGGTGGAGAGCATGGCAGAAAGCAGGCAGACATGGTTCTGGCTACATCTTGATCAGAAGGCAACAGGAAGTAGACTGTAATATTGAGAGTACCTTGTGTAAATGGAGACTGTACGTTCATTTCCTGGTCTCTCAGACCTGAATAATCACACAAAACTATATTAGTTATAACACTGTTTGGTTAATGGCTCAGGCATATTCCTAGTTAGCTCTTATATCTTAAATTAAACCATTTATATTAATCTGTGTATCACCACGAGGCTGTGGCTTACTGGTAAGGTTCTGGCATCTTTCTCCTTAGGCAGCTACATGATGTCTACCTGACTCTGCCTTCTTTCTCCCTGCATTCAGTTTAGTTTTCCCACCTGCCTATATTCTGCACTGCCATACTGCCATAGGTCAAAGCAACTTCTTTCTCAACCAATGATAATAAAACATACTCATAGCATACAGAGGGGACTCCTACATCAAGCTTGGCCATAGGAGACCTCAAGGCCCACCCCCACTATGATGTACTTCCTCCAACAAAGCCATACCCACTCCAACAAAGCCATACCCCCTAATAGTGCCACTCCTTTTGGGGGTCCATTTTCTTTCAAACCATCACATTCCATTCCCTGGCCCCCAAAGGTTGGTTGTCATATCATAATGCAAAAAATTCATTCAGTCCAACTTCAAAGGTCATCATAGTCTATAACAATCTCAAACCTGCTTCAAAATTCAAAGTTTCTTTTGAGACTCATGACAATCTCTTAACTGTAATCCCCTGTAAAATTAAAGTAAAAAAAACAGATCACATACTTACAAGATATAATGATACAGGATATACATTGCCATTCCAAAATGTAGGGAAGGGTGCACAGTGATGAGATACTGTACCAAAGCAGGACTAAACACCAGCTAGGCAAACTCCAGACTCTGCATCTCCATACCTGATGTCAAAATGATTTTCAGATCTTCAACTCTGTTAGCTTTGTTGACTATAACACACTTCTTTCTCTTGGGTTGGTTCCACTCCCTGTTAGCAGCTCTCCTCGGAAGGTATCTCATGACTCTGTCATCTCTAACATCTTGGGGTCTCCAAGACAATCTAGCTTCATGAACTGTCATCTCTAGGCCTCCCTTTAGGGATACCCCTGACACGTGCCTGACCTCAGTAGTTTTCCTTAGACACAAGGGCAAATTCCATAGCCTGTTTCTTCTATCCCTAAGTCTAAAGCCAGAACCACCTGGCTGAAGCTGCCATGTTCTGCTGCTTGTTGAGGCTGGAACATGGTGTTCAATTACATCTTTACCAGCTTTCTGCTCTTCACTGCCTAAACTTGACTGTTCTGAACCTGGATCTTTAGACCAGGCTAGCCTCAAAGTCTACCATCCCAGCACTAAGATTAAAGTCATGCAGCACCACAACCGGCTCTACATTTTTCTTTAGTTGGAAATTAACTCTTCACAAGTTGGAAATTTAGCTGGGTGGGATCTTGCTCTGAGTTTACCATTCCCTTTATTCTATTTCTTAACCTATTTATCTCCTTGAACACAGGACGTAGCTCTATTCCATTCCCTTTTGTCAATCTGTACATTTTGTATTTTTATTTGCCCAGCTTGCTCCTTTTCATATAAATCTTTATTACAGTTACCACTGACAACCACACAACAGTCAATACTGGGATATTTTGATATTTCCTTTGCCAATGGAATTAATCCAAAGTTCTTCACTTTAAGCCTCAGGTAGGCTCTTTGGACAAGGGCAAAACCCAGCCACATTCTTCATCAAAATATCACAAGAATGGTCTCTAGGCCACATATTAATATTATTCTTCTCAGAAACCTCTTGGTTCAGACCCCCACAATTCAAATAACTTTTATCACTTATGTCTCCCAGGTTCCTCCTACTATGTCCCATTATACAATGCTTAAAGCATCTCACTGCTTTTATAATTTAAAGTGCCAAAGTACAAATTCTTCCAAACAAAAGCATAGACAGGCCTTTATCAACAATCCCCTAATCCCTGGTACCAACTTCTGGGTGGTACAGGCAGACATCGTGCTGACTACATCTTGACAGAAGGCAACAGGAAGTACAGTGTGACACTGGGAGTACCTTGAGCAAAAGACACCTCAAAGCCCAGCCCCACAATGACACACTTCCTCCAACAAGGCCATCCCTATTCCAATAAAGCCACACCTCCAAATAGTGCCACTCCCCTTTGAGGGTCATTTTCTTTCAAACCGCCGCACTGTCACAATAATTTCTAAGTGTTTGATCAAGCTTATTAGAGTCTTGACTGATGAGACTTTGTCCAACCCCAGAAACAGCAGCCTCAGGTGCCAGAGCCAGGCACAGCGCTGGCCACCAGAGGGTCTCATTCATCTTTATATTTGCAGCTACTTCAGGAATGGGCATGTATGAAATTGCTGCAACTAAATTTTCAGAGCAACATTAGACCTTTTGTTTACTGCAGGAGATCTCTGAGACCTCCACAGCCAGAAGTAGTGACGATTTGTGAGAGGCAAGAAAGCAGTTCATCTCAACACAACCTTGAGAGTCTGACCCCAAGTGTTTAGTTTAGGCATATTTAAGCACAGCACAATTTGGTGAAAACTTTCCTGCTTACAATTAACTTAATCCCACATGCATAACAAAGCATACATAAGACTCTTTGAGGAGCAAAGTACGCAAAACAAGGATTGGGCACGACTTCATTGAAACTCTTTGTAAATTACATGTGATGTCGTCCATAAAGATGGGTTCTGTAGTTTAACTGGGACAAATAAGTCTATGAGAAGTGTCTGAGGAAGTGTCAGATGTGGTCACCCTTCACACCAGGCTCGAAAGCACATCTTTCCCCAGCCTTCCCAGTGGATAGCAGGTGTAGTATCACTTCCCTTGAAGACATGACCCTGTATGCCAACATTCCAGGTTCCCTAGGGCTTATCTATGAGCACAAGGACTTCCGTACTTCCCGCATCTCCCACTTTTTATTTTCAAGGTATAGTAGAGGCTCAGGTGCTATCCATTACCTGCATGGCTACTCTCACTATTACAAGCAAGCAAAGCAGAACTATAAGAACAGACAGCAGAGGACCAAGGAAAGGAGAAAGTCATCTTAACCATAATGGCCATTCAGAGGTCATTTGAGAGACTTGGTTTATCTCTTTTTGCAGATCATTAATTTGATCATCAATACTATGAGAAAAATCTGAAAATCTGTCATATTAAAGCAACACATGCCAGGAAATTGTTGACAATTAAGATTGTGCTTGAGCAACAAATAATCTATAGTAGTAGCTCTTGTAATGAGTCTTTTTTCTGTCCCTCCAGCCAGCTCCCAAATAATGACACAGAGACTTATTAATTATAAAGCTTGACCTATAGCTTAGCCTTGTTCTTAACTCACTCTTACAATTTAATTAACCCATTTATATTACTCTACATCCTATCATGTGCAGTCACCTCTCTTCCATCTCGCACCTCCTGTTTCCTCTCCATGTTTTCTGGCTTCTCCCGTACACCTAGATTTCTCCTGCTCTTCCTTTCGCTCCTCGGAAATCCTTCCTATACCTCCTGCCTAGCTATTGGCCTTTCAGTTTTTAATTACATCAGTCACAGCAATACATCTTCCCAGTGTACAAATAGCCCACAACAAGCTCTGGTTTGTAAAACTGTGGTTCTCAACTCACCCATTTCTTGGTTGATTTCTGCTAACTTGTTTGCTGTAATGTTAGCAGTGTCACTAAGCATGCAGGCCATTTTTGAAACCTCTTTTGCATTCTAGTAATCATGTCTGGTACTGGTTATTTTTTTTAACAAAAAGTGTAAAAAAAATCCTTAGCATGGCAGAGCAGCATTGCACTGTCTTCTATAAGGGCATAACTTTTCTTCCCACTGGCATTTAGATTCTATAGTGACAAACTGAGAATTAACATGTCATATAGTTAGTAACTATAACAGCATCATTTTGGGGTCAAGAGTATAGTGTCCTATTGTCTTTCCAAGGTCTTGACTAGATGAGTTAAAGTCTTAATGTGTCTCTAAGTCAGTGCTGTCCTGGTCAGGTGTACTGTAGCTGGAGCCATCTGGGACCTCATCTTTGGAAAGACATAAGCTTAACCTCTCTGATGTTAGGATAACTAAGTCATTTCCACGGATTAGTTTCTAGACATTTTCATTTAACAAATAATTTAGGATGTGTCTCCTTTAGAGCTAAATGCTTTGGGCAGCCAAAGAAGCAATATTCTTTAAAGTGCAAAACGTTAAAGTAAACATGGCTAAATGTAGCGTAATATGTAGGGATTTAGGTGGGTGTATAAACTCCATTTTTAAAAATTTGCCGTTTAAGCATTAGACGGTGTCATTCCACAATAGCTTGACCCTGTGGGTTGCAAGGGATTTCACTAACATGATTAATATTCCATATATTGCAAAATTCCTTAAAGCACTTGCTAGTGTAAGCAGGACCATTGTCAGTTTTTAGCTGTAATGGAAATCCTAGAAAAGCAACAGTGTATAATAGATGATTGGTGGCAACCAAGATGTTGTTCACCCTTGTGAACAGAGGTAACAACCATAGTAGAAAGAGTATCAACTGTTCCATGAGCATATTTTAAATTTCAAATTTCTGAGCTATCTGTTTGCCAAATGGCACTGGATTTTAATCCTTGAGGATTAATTACGCCAGCAGAGGGCAGTGGGGTGAAAGAAGAAAAAGATCAGGCCTGAATGATGTGTTGTGCTTGTTCATGGGGTAAAGAGAATTGTACTTGTAACGATTTTTCATTTTGATGAAGAAGTTCTTGAGATTTTTGAGTGGCCTTTAAGGAAAGTACTAGGGGCAAGGAAGCAGCCAGCGCATCATCTTGAGCATTAGCGGATGCTAACGGACCTGGCAAATTAGAGTGAGCAGGAATATGAATTATGAAAAAGGTTGAGTTCATTATCATATAGATATCTGAAGGGAGAGAAATAATTACGAAACAACATTAGTAGTGGGCTTGGGTTTAAGTCTTGGAGCTTCTAATAGAGAAATGGTTTGGGCACAATCCACAGAATCAGTTACAATATTCAATACCTGAGAAACATCTAATAAAAACTGATTGATTTCTGTGAGGGAAGGCAACTGAGGTGGGTACCATTTATTTTGTGGAGGAGGCAGAATCTGTATATAGAACATAAACTCCTTGTCCTCTTGAAGAAACATCTGTAACAGCATTAAATGGCATCTCTGTAGGATTCATTAGTTGTAATTGTAGGTAATACTCGTGGGGTATCTTCAAAAAATCTTAAAAGGAGATCTTTGGATTAATGATTATCTACAGATCCCGAGGAACATGATAATATTACCTGCCAATTATTATCAGTGTGAAACAAATAATCAACCTGTATTTTATTCAATGGCACAGTGATTTCTGTAGGCTCTGCACCAGCAAATTGTTTAAGAAGTGTCCTTCCCACCATTATCAAGTGTATCATTTCTTGTAAATAAGGAGTTGCAGATAATTATGACATGCATAAATTTCTATAATACCATTACCTTGTTGGTCTGTAATCCCAGTAGGTGATGAGGAGGAAGGATGAACAAGTCATAGATAAGGAAGTAAGAGACCACTTTTATCAGCAACACTATTTAATAAACCAATAACTCCCTTTGCTTTCGAGTTTTAGGTTTCTTATCAAGTATAACTAACAATCTCTGGAAAGTAACATAAAGAACACAGCCAAATCTTTAGTAGTGATAGTGATAAGGACGTACAAAACTGATATGGCTTAAACGTTTTTGTAAGTAACCAAGGGAAAATTGTTTGGGAAGTTCTAAGCAGAGGATGATGGAGAACTTGTTGTGTAATAACATCCTAAATAATTGTAAAGGGATTGCTTTTCATTTTATCTGGAACCAGGTTTAAATTGTGTTCTCTTTGCATTTGCCATGGAAGTTAGGCACTCATTTGAGGCCTAATTAGATGAGCTGGAGAGCGAAGTGCCATCCACTTAATGAATGGACAATAGCTTAGGAAATCCCTTTTGATGAAACTTCCACTGATATCAGGTCATTCGTTGGCTGTTGGCGTAGGAAGAGAAAATGCAATCCATTCCTTATTATGATGTAAAGGAATAGGGAAAAGGCCATCTTTTAAGGCAAATGTAACCCTGAATGTCCTTGAGGGATCACAGTAGGAGCCAGGGCCCTTGCTGGAGGGACCCACTGTTTTCATAGTAGCATTTATGTCCCTGATATCATGTAACTTTAAAAATTTATTCTTCTCCTTTTATGAATTACAAAACATAGGGGAATTCCAGGTACTGACTAAAGGTTCTATGAACTGGCTGTAATTGTTCCTGCTCTAGAAGTTGGGCCTGTTTTAATTTTTCCCCATGAAGGGGCCATTGATCAGCCCACACTGGGTCATCAGAGACCCATTGTATTTTTAAAGGCGGTATGGATGACCCTTGATCAATGACCCCAATTAGGGGGTGTACTTCCTTGTATTATAATTATCAGACGATTTGTTGTAGCATTGGTAAGCACTGCTTGCATTTGTTACAATATATCACTTCCCCACAGATTATATGAGCGTCCTGGGACAATGTGAGGCTGCACAGTGCCAGACGAAGAATCTTCGTCAGTCTGATTTAAGACAGTACTTTTTAAAGAGTCCCGTTGGCGGCCAACACCTTGTACAGGTGGGCCTCTAGACCTTGGCAATGTGGGGTCTCTGTTCTTGATAATAACTGAATGACCTGCGCCAGTAACTAAAATACTTTTAATGGAATCGTTTTCCATGTATAAGGTCAACATATGATGTCTATCCTCAGAGAAATGTCTTGTCCTTAAAGCAAAGGGATTTAATCCCATTGCACTAGCTCTGAATGACTGGATACTTTTTTACCGGTTCATCTTTGATTGTCTGGGTCAATTTTACCCTTGATTCTTGGGCTTGGGATTGCCCCCTGGGGAGTTTAAAGGCTTACCATCCTTGTCAAATTTGAATTGACTGGATTACTAGATTTTTTTTTTGCACTAATTTTTTCTGTGTCCTTTATTTCCTCATTCAAAGCAAGGTCCCCTTTGAGCAGTTTTGCGGATAGCCGCTGCAGTGACTGATGCAGTGTGAGACGGCTGCCAGCATCCCGAGTGACTGTCACCCACTTAGAAAAGTCACCATATCTTACTGGTGCTGCAGCAGCTCTGCACCCTCTGGGGGCTCTAGCAAACTTGAGCTGCCTGAATCAGGATATCTGCCGCTTCACCATGAGTTACTTCCTATTCTACAGCCTCTTAACATGAACAGGAAACTCACACCAAGTCTCACTGACCTCTGTTTTAGTGGCCAGCAAGTCCGCAGTTTCTCCATGATCAGGACCAATTCTCTGGGCTTGCAGTGCACAAAGTGTGCTGGGTCAAAACACTGGGCCAAGCCATTCGTCTGTAGTAGAGCATCGCTATATTGCCCCCCTCCTCAAAGCATGTAGAATTGATAGGGACATTATTGCTATGGTTCCCTTCTGCCTGTTCATCACATTCTTCATACTATCTTGCTTTCCATATCAAGTATTGTCCTGGGTGGAAGCTTCACATACTTGCTTATTGTCCCAAGGAGTAACAATATTCCTGCGTAAATTCTCCCATGTTGTATCAGTAAATAGAGCATGCACGCCATTGGCAGCAACAGATTTTCTGAAATTCTTTGAGAACTCGAAAGTAAATTGGTACTGTTGACACATATTTTGGTCCTGAGGATTTAAAATCATAGGCATCGTAAGAGCTGGCGCAGTGAGAGGTCCGGTCCAGTCATTTCCCGTTGATTATGTCCCTTATCTTGTATAAGTAGTCTCTGAAAGTGAGGCAGCATGGACTGGATTTCTGAATCAGATTGATGAGAATGAATATTTGCTGTGCATGATTATAAAATTGAGGTGTTTGAAAGGGGAGGCGGCACACGTATCTAAATCAGTCTCATTAAATGTAGGCACGGCACCCCCTGCTGAGATGTGTCCAGAGGATCTTCCTCCTTATAGTCCCCTTGGAAGGGATCCAGGCAGTACATCACTGCAGTCGAGACCACGCAATAATATGGCAGGAATTTTGTTCCCCTCCTCGTGGGTTCTTTTCACATTAGCTCCTATGCCTCTCCAGCTGGCAACATCCATGCTTCCTGGTTCAGGAAACCAAGAATTTTACAGTCACTTGTGTAAGTCTTTGACTATTTTGCTAAAAGACATCTCAATAATTGTATAAAATGCTTTGCTCAGAGGACTGAGACGAACCCATATTATTTCATTCTCTCTTACAGTTGAAACTCCTTGGGTGAGAGGACTGAATTCCTACCCTCCACTTCTATTTAGAGAAAATTTTTCTTACCTTCTCCATGTTTTAGGGTCTCTGCACTTTACCTCCAGTGGAGTGGTGATCCGTGGGAGGCAGAAAGTCAGTTCTATTCAACATGAATAAGAAGCCAGTGTTGGTCCAAACCTTGGGAATCTGACCCCAAGTGGTTTATTTTAAGCCATATTTAAGCACAGCACAATTTGATAAAATTTTCTTGGTGATAATTAACTCAATACAGTGTTCACAAAAAAAACATATATAGATCTTCTTGAGAAATAAAGTTAAATAAAGAACAGATGTGACTACACTAAACTCTTTGTAAAGCCCATGTGACACCTTCCATAAAGAGGGATTCGATAGATTGAAAAAAACAAGCAAATAACAATACTAACATTTATGATGAGGGTCTGGGAGTGGGTGTGATCTCCAGCCCCACAGACAGCACAAAGGACAGTGGGTCAGAATGTGTACTCACCTCCAGCCTTCTGGGGAGTCGCAGGTGTAGCATTCCTTCCCTCGAAGGAACAACACTTATGAGAAATGTCTCTCTGTATGCTGTGAATATGTCTTTTTAAATTCATTTTTAAATTTCATTTTACATTCCATCCACAGTTCTCCTAACCCCCTCCCAACCTCCCTGCCTACCTCCTGCCCACTCTCCACTCAGTCCTCCCAGTGGGTAAGGGTTCCCAAGAGAAGTCAACAAAGTCTGGCATATTAAGTTGGGGCAGAATCAGCTCCCCCACATACACACACATACAATAAGGCTGAGCATGGTATCCCACCATATGGAATGGGCTCCAATAAGCCAGCTCATGCGCCAGGGAGAGATCCTGGTCCTACTGCCAGGTGCCTCACAGGTAATCCAAGCTTTGCTACTGCCTCCCACATGTGGAGGCCTAGTTCAGTCCGTGGAAGTTCCACAGCTGTTGGTCTGGAGTTCCTGAGTTTCCATGAACATGGTTCAGCTCTCTCTGTAGATTTCTTCATCATGACCTTGATCTGCCATTGGTTAGTAAGGAAACTGATTTGGCCAATAGCCACACATAATAGAGTCAGGTAGAATACAGGGAGAAAAAGAGTGGAGTCAGAGAGATGCCAGCAACTGCCAGAGAATCACGATTTGAGGTAGCAAGTCACAAACCTCATGGTAAAATAAAGAATAATAGAAATGGGTTAATTTAAGTTGTAAGAGCTAGTTAGTAATAAGCCTGAGATAATAGGCCAACAGTTCGTAATTAATATTAAGTTTCAGAGTGGTTATTTGGAAACTGGTGGACAGAGGAGAAGCCACCAGTTACACAGCCCTGTGTGCCAACGTTCCAGGCTCCCCAAGAGCTTATCTGTGGACACAAGGATCCCGTGCTGCCTCTAGTTTACTTAGAATTGGAATAGATGTTTTTGACTGTTTTTTTCTTAATCTGTTTTTTAAAATAAGAAATAAAAAACTGTATTTTAAAAACCTATTTCCTAGGAGTAAGGGGAAGAGGGTAGACAATATTTCCTGGTATATTTGAGCATCAATGTTCCAGTGAATCTTAGAATCTCAGGGTTATAAAGATCAGTGGAATCATAGTCTTGCACCATGGGAGCAGTGGAAATCTATAAATGTGTTATAGATTTCTAGGTTCCCAGGTGTGCTGGTTTGGATGAGAGTGGGCTCCGTGGTCTCCATCTCCATATATCTGAACACTTGGTCCTCGATTGGTGAAACTGTTTGGAAAGGATTAGAAGACATAGTTGTTGGAAGAGGTTTGTCACTGGGGGTAGAAACTGAGGTTTCAAAACCCCAAAACATTTCCAGTTTCTCTCCCCTCTTCCCTCCCTCCTTCCCTCTCTCTACCGTATCTGATCTGCTTGCAGATCACATGTGAGCTTTGAGCTTCTGCTCCAGTGCCACGCTCCCACCATGGCGGCCATGTGCTCCAGTCCTCTGGAACTCTGAACTCCCAATTAAATGCCTTATTGTATAAATTGATTTGGTCATGGTGCCTTGTAACCACAGTAGAAGGGTAACTAATCTTTCCTAGACCTCTAGGATCTTTCTTAAAAGACTGAAGTCTTGCAGTCAGATCAAGTTAGACTAAATACCTAGAGAGCTCTCGGGAGACCTTCAATGTGTTGACTTCTGCTTTTCCATGTCCCTGCCTCAAAGGGCTTTTCCTGACTTCTTACCCTCAATGCGCCCTGGCCGATGACACTTTCTTTTGCTTTATGTCTGTTAATTTGTTAGAACTGCTCATTACCTAGCATGTGATGGGCTTTTCCCCTTGTTTGCTTGCTGTCCATCTCCCATATACATTATATTAAAGTCAAGAACCTTAGCTGTTCACTGTTAAAACATTCTTAAAACAGTCCTGGCATATTACGAGAGCTAAAAACAGTTATCCGTTCATTTCACGAATACTTATTGCATACTCACTTCCTGTTGGTCTCTTGGAGATGATCCCGTCTCGGGATGGGAGAAAGGTCTCAGTTTGAAGGCCAAACACAATTGGTGGTAGATAAATGGAGCACCGTGTTGAGAAGCATTCTCAGAGATCTGAGAATCCAAAGTGCACGCAGGAAAGTGATTAACAATGTCAGGCGTGAAGCAACAAAAGAGGGAAGAAGCCACGACTCCTGGGGCTCCTTGAGCTCCAAAAAGAGATGGGGTACCTGGAGTTCATACAGCATAGGAAACCCCATCATTCTCTCTGTGTCTTTTGTGGATGGAAGGCCATTAATAGGAAACCAGAAAATGGAGCCTACTCCCAATTAAGGACTCTTCATGAGCATGTTCCAGGAATCCCTAACTGCCAGTCTTGAAATGTTGCATATCACAGAGTCAAGTGCCCTATGACCCAAACCTTTGACATCAGCCAGGGCTGTCCATATTTGCATGACCACGATTTGCATAGACCTTATTTGCATGCCAGAGATCGCAAAACTGGAAATTATATGTGTGACTACTCATGTTAACCTCCTAGACTGTACGCTGGCCAATCTGAGCTGTATTCCCTTTCATGTCGTGAATGACATGCTAGGCGATTGCGCACAAGGCACTCATCCTAACAGAAAGTGCTCTCCTAAAATGGACACCCTGCCCTCCAACATTATGTGATAGGCAGGACTCTAATTGTACCTCAGACTGCTGCCCTCTGGCAGTGTACTCAAAAAACTATTTTCCCTATTTTATTGTGGATGGTAAAATCATTCCCCACCTGTGTCTGTCAAACCCTTGCCTGATCATAGGCTGTGTACACCTGTTCACTGTGCAGTCAGTCTCACTATGGTAGACCCTGAGCTGGAGGGTACTCTGTACAACCTCCCCCTCCCCCATTCATCTTCAGGTTCTTCCTCTTTCCTGGGCCTTTGAAGGGGTTAAAAAGATGCAGAAGTCCCTGGCCCTGAACCAAGCCTGGAACCCAATTCTGTCTGAACTCACAAACCAGTTATTTTTAAAAAGTCCAAAGAGAAAAGGAAGAAAGAAAAGGAAAAAAAAAAAAAAAAAAAACCCTGACTGCTCCAGTCACTGTACCAGCCAGCGGAGAGAATAGAGATTTGAAAGGAACAAAGGGTTTCCTCAAACATGCAGATCAAGGGCTTGGCTTAGGTGGTAACCAGTAACCTACCACCGTGTGCTTTCTGACAGAACCTTCAGAATGGTGGCCTCTGTTCCTGCCCCACTCCTGGCAGGGGGATGGGGAACCCAGGGACACTCTCCTCCCATGCCCTGAGGGCAGCAGCTTATAATCAGACTCTGAGCGCTGCAAAGTTCCTGTCGCCGAGGCCGCCGAGGCACGTGAAACTCCAATCCAGCCTTAAGGACGTTGTCATCTGCCTATGAAGCATGAGCGTCAGCTCCCCAGTTCTTCCTGTTGCCACCCTTACCCTTCACCCTTGGCATTGGGTTTTGTCTTAGGACAGCCTTCAGAGCCTGGGAACAGGTGAACTGGAGGTCTAAGATGGAGCGAACAGGAAGAAGGGATCTACCTGACGTTCTTGGACACAGGAGTCTGGGGCTCTAAAGGTGTCTCAAGCCAAGTACAGGATCCTTTGTTTAAAAGTAGAGCTATGACCCCGAGCCATGGAGACTTCTGGGCCCGGGCTGCAGCTGAGTGCCGTGTCGGGGTTCATGGCCCTACCATAGCCCAGGACTGGGATGTTGTCCAGGGTTCTTGTTTTCATGGAAGACAGTGCAGAAAACCAGGTCTGGACCGAAAACTGAGGCCATGTTGGTTTCCGAAGGTCAGGAGGCCGCCATAACTGTGCAGATCTGAGTACTCTGCGTAGAAACCCAAGGCCAAGGTAGCACCCAGGCCGAGCTGCAGCCTGGGGCCATGTCTGGGTCTGTGGCCCTGCTGCAGCCACGGTTTGTGTTGATATCCATGGCTCCTGGTACCACCAAAGGCCAGGCACATGCCAGAGATCTGGGCTGCCACCTGGGGTAACGCTGTTGTCTGAGGGTCACCTTGCAGCTGGAACAATGCAGATCTGAGCGGCCTGTGCAACCTCCTGGGGCCATAGGGACATTCAGTCCAGAGATGTCACCCACAACCATGTGTAGGTCCAGAGTTCTAGGGCAACCTGGCCCTATGGTGATGTTCATGATCCACGTTGCCACCGAAGACCACAAGAACATCCCCCTCTGCCTCTAGACCACTGCCTGTAGCCATTTTGGAGTCTGAAGGACATGTTGATGCCGAATCATGCCAACCTCAGTGGTTTGCGCTGCTACCTATGACCATGGCCATGTCTGTATCTGTGGCCCCACTACCAGGGCCTGCATTGATGTCCAAGGCTCTGGTTACCACCAAAGGCAGTGCAGATGCCCAGGCTGACACCTGAGGCCATCCTGGTGTCCTCAATCAGCATGGCCAGCACTGCCACCCAGGGCCATATTGACACCCATACGTGAGCTGTGACTTGGGGCCAGTTCTGGGTTTGGGGCCATTTCTGAGTTGGTGGCCCTGCCACAGCCAGAGTCTGTGTTGAGGTCTGTGGCTCCCATTGCCATTGGGCCAAATGACGGCCTGAGATCTGAACCGCCACCTGGGGCTAGGTTGGAGACCAGGGACCACACTGCTGCTGGCCACATCTGGATCTGAGAGGCCTGCGCTGCCCCCTGGGGCATCCAGCTCCAAACTGCTGCCAATGACCACTTCTGGGTCTGTGGTCCTGCAACAGTTGGGATATGTGTAGATGTCTGTTGCCCGTGTTACCACAGGGGCCCATGGAAAACATGTGTCGAAGTTCGAGGGCTCTGCTGAGCGAGCCCCACCCCTCACTGGCCCAGAGTGACCTACCGTTTCCCCCCAACACACACACAGGAGAGCCTGCCCTGAAACTCCCCAGACCCTGAAGATCCCTGCTTGGGAAAGCTGGTCCTACTCCTAATAAGAGAACTGGCTCTCCACATTTGGGAACTCTCGTCCCACTCCTCACCATGGGCCTGGGAGAGCCAGTTCCACCCCTCAAATTAGAGGAGTGGTCCTAGCAGCTTGAACTGACCACCTCAGCTACCACCCAGGCACACATCTGTAACAGGGGAGTGATTGTTCGTTTCCGGACCACTAAGACCCAAATAACCACACAGAAACTGTATTAATTACGACACTGTTTGGCCAATAGCTTAGGCATATTTCTAGCTAATTCTTGTATCTTAAATTAACCTATTTCTACTAATCTGTGTATCACCATGTGGCTGTGGCCTTCTGGTAAGGTTCCAGGGCGGCTGCCTCCTGCAACCCAGGGCAGCGGCAGGATATTGGAGATGAAAGTCGGTGGGGGTCCAGTATTGATGATGTACCGAAGTCAGAGACCTTGAACCTGACCAACCGCTCATCACAAGATGACCATTCACATGTAAAGCTGTTCGGACAGAAGGATCTAATTCATGACACACAGCAGCTCTCAGTGCCGCTAAGATGAATGAAGGGGAGGATGGAGAGGTAGGAAAGGCAGAGGCCTTAATTCTTTTTTAGCTTTTCTTGGGGTGGGGGGCACTACCAGAGTGAGTGGTGGATATGGAGGAACTAGGAGATGAGTGGGACTGGGGTGCATTGTGCAAAATTCCCCCCACCCCAAAAATCAATAAAAATGGAAAAAGAAAGAAAAGAGCAGAGCTATGGCAATAATCATAATATCGTTAGGAATGTCAGTAGGGAGCACTTACAATAGGGAGCACTTACAATAGGGAGCACTTACAATAGGGAACACTTACAATAGGGAGTACTTACAATGAACAGGAACCCTGTGGAGCACTTTGTGTTGCTCATCCTTACCAGGGTTTCAGGACTATTGTCACCTCTGTGGGACAGATGAGAAAACAGGTTCAGAGAAGAGCAGAAGCCTACAGGACTTCACACTGTGAGCCAATGTGGTCAGGACACCGGCCAGAGAAGCTTGACTCTGGAATTCTCTGCCTATCCTAAGACACACTAAAAGTGCTAACACTTCAGAGTCAGAGGGAACTGACTCACCGCAGGACAGAGGAACAAGTACATGCTCACATTCCTCCCTTGTGCCCCAGCTTCCTCATTTTCCTCAATGGTTTCCGTTTGAAAAGTATAGACCTCAAAGATATTGTCTCAGCCAAGCCCAGAGAAACAACGCATCTCCTTTCCCAAGAGGGAGGGAGCCCGTGAAGCCAGAGCATTTCCCTTTCTCTGGGCCAAACTTGGTTTCCTCAGCCAGGCCTTCCCTTGGCTCTCTTCCGAAAGCCGTCAGCGATCTGCCAATCTGTTGCTATTAAACGCTCAGTCTCTTAATTCTTGCCAAAAGCTGCCCCTGATTCTGACTCTGGCTATATCGCTTGCCCAGGTATCTACATAGTCTGTTCCTTGGTCTATTTGCTTCAGCTCTAGGCTTCATCAGAACAGCAACCTTGTCCCTTTCAAACAAAGCAACAAAGTCTCCTCATACCCTTCATGAGTTCCTACCCTCAATGGAACGGGAGCTAAACTGCTGGTCCTGGCGCTGCTCCATCCTCTCCGCCTCCCTTACAACAGGACTCAAGACAAACCAGATTTTCTACTCCAAGCTCTTGTTCCTCTCCTGGCTTCTTCCTTCTTTTCCCTGCGCTCAAAAGCCACTCCTTCCCCGTGGTCTTTTTGGATCTCATCTCTAGCACCTCCCTCCACGAACACCACGCCAGTATGTGGTCCACATCAATGCATTTCTAGCATGTTGCCTCTGCCAGTTTGCTTTTGCAAACTAGAAAACTCCAAGGTCTCATTCCTCTATAGAAACATCAAACTAACATGCTCAGGAGCAGGATGAATAGATGCTAAAGCTCTGGATGACAGCCTAAGGTTTATAACAACCAAGTATACATCCAGTTAAGGAACGGCCGCTTTCGAAACAGTAGGAGAAGTTCTCTGGCCTCTGTTGGGCTCCGCTCCAATGTTTCCCTAGTGCAGCTGCAGTATTGGTAGATGAGGTAGCTGTCCTGCTCCTGGTTTTCTTCCTGCAGACCTTACTCACAACACGCCGGCATGCTGCGATGCCACTTGCATGTTGCTCTCTGTTTATTTTGACTCTGATCTCTCTCAAGCAGAGACTACCCACGGGCTCTGTTAAAGAAATAGGAGCAGGACACACAATAGATCACAGATGCTCGTGGCCAGACTGTGGAAGGCATACAGAATAAGCCATCTGTGACCCTGGGCAGAAGCCGGGGACTCCAGTGTTACTCTGAACAGTATGAAATGCACATGTATGTTCAGAACCAAAGCTTCCATGAAGTTCCATGCAACATGGGCGACCACTACCTGAAACTTCAGATTTGTTCCAATTTGGTTTGGACGGAGGGTTCGTTGTTACGCATTCAGCAACCTTTTGCTGTTGCCAGATTTTTCCCGCCTCCCTCCCACATTCAGCTGTAAGATCTCACATGGGGTGAAGCTTACAGTTTAAGAAGTCGGGGTATGTGTAATCCCTGTGAAAGTCAGGAAGAAATAGCTGCAATCTGACAGGTCATAGAACTACAGCTGTTTATAAGTATGAGTAGAACATACTTTAAATGTCCATCAACAGGTGAGATCAGGTATGTTCAAGGCAGGGTGGCTCACCTACATGACTACCTAAATAAGACCTGGGCACGGATGTCACCAATAGATATGCTAACGTGGAAGACAGAGTGATCACAAAACCTCAGCCTTAGACAAAGAACTGCCTGCAACTAAGGAATGTTGAGAGTGGGAGAAGTAGTCTTCCTCGGGAAGGGGCACAGCATTGTTTATCCAAGACCAATGATCAGCCCTGAAAACATGTATGTATATGTACATATATGTGTGTGTGTGTATAAAATTATACAGACTGATCAGATTGCATTTATATATTAAGATATGTATATGTGTGCATATGCATATATATGTAACAGTAATTAAAGAAAAGGGCAAGAATTTGAAAGAGAGCAAGGGGGTTAGAGAGAGGGGGTTTAGAGGGAAGAAAGGGAAGGTAAATGATGTAATTATACTATAATCTTAAAAAATAATAATAAATATTTTCCATCATAGGTAGTATGTCTTTTATGAGGCTATTTTCATTTAAAAGAATGAATATGTAATGATAACTATGTTGGTATATTATAAAAGCACACATTAGTTTATGGGCCACACTTACATGGCCATGTATGGCCACTGAAACATTATGTTTCTCAGAGAGAACACGGCGGAACCTGAGATTTTCTATAAAATAATTCAATGATGTGACCAAATCAACTCCTCTCATTTTGACAGACTGCGAAAGCCTCCTAGGAATTTTCATTGAAATATTAACTTGAACCTTTATAGCTTTAGTCTACAATAACTGTTTTCAACTCCTGTAAAGTAGCAGTTGTGAAGGCATTTCTTGTTAGTTTAGCTTGGTCAATAGGGAGGTTTTTTTCTTCTGAGGAGGAGGCTTATTTGTTGTTACTTTGCTACACTGTTGAGTGTCGGGTTTTGGAGGTAAAAAAGATGTTTAAGAGCCCTACTAGCTGCCGTTTCATGATTATCAGCACCCCTGTTTTTCTTTAATAATTTTGAGACTACTGACTAAAATCTAAGATGTGTGAGGGTAATAGCTACTACCATAAATTCAATGTCTTGAAAAGACAAGGATATAAAAGTAGGAGATGCTAACTGGTGGCATTATGATACAGGTGTTGTTGTGTCTCAGTGAGACATGGCTGCGTAAAGCTTCGTGAGACTCTAAGTGGAAACATTTAAATTATATCCTGAAAATTCCTCAGAAATCAAGGAGAGAAAAATAGTATCTTTGATCAGGATCAATATGTGATCTATCAAAGAAAACTAAAAGACCATGGGGCAGCCCTAGGCACCATCAGTAACACTGCCACTTGACAGGAAACAAGCAGGGCACACAGCTGGAGTTGGCTTTGTTTTTTAAGAAAGAATAATCTTGGCTCCAAACTAAGGAAAGATTTCCCAATTCACACTTGTTTTAAAAGAATGTGTGCATCATTGCCGAGCACGGTGCTAAGCATCAGTAACCCCAGCTCGCAGAGAGAGACAGTAGGATCACTGCAAGTTCCAGGCTAGCCTGGTCTACATAGCAAGTTTCAAGCCAGCAAATTCTATAGGGTCTCAGAGAGCAAAACTATAACATTAAAAAGTGGGGGTGGGGGGAGTAGTGGGGGAGTGTTCTGGAAAAAAGTATCAAAATACACAAAAGAAAAATGAGAAGGAAATAAAAACAGAACTACAAAAATAAACCCCTGTTAAATACAGAAGAAAGTGGTAGAGGAGGGAATGGAGGGCAAAATACTAGAAGACATGGGAACAAGTAACAAAATGGCAAAAGTAAGTATCAATAACTCAGTTAAATGTAAATGGGTAAGCTTTCCAATCAAAAGGCATACACACACTGAGCTGGGAAAATGGTTCAGTGGGTAGAGCACTTGCCACACAAACTGGACTGGGTGAGAATCCCAGGACCCACATAAAGCCAGGCAGTGGTGTGTTCTGTCATCCCAGTCCTGTGGCAAGACAGAGGTGCCAACCAGAGATTCTCAGGAAACTCAAGGGGCCAATCAGCCTGGTGTACACAGTACCAGACAACACAAGAAGAACACTCCCTTACACAAGGGGGTGGTGGTGGGGTGAAGACTGACACCTAAGGCTGGCCTCTGATTCCCATACAAACACCACGGTGAGTACACATGTGCATGCACACAAAACATACATGTACACATATCATAATATACAAAGGCATAAACTGATGAATGGATTGGATTAAGATAAAATTCAGCTATCTGGTGTCTATAAGAGATTTTCCTCAGATCCAACAATATGCATAAAACGAAAGTGAAGTGATGGAAAAGGTATTTCATGTAAAGGGTGACCAAGAGAAATCTGGGGTACTGTCATATAATATGCCCTTTAAATCAATTGTGACTTTAAGAGAGACACAGAGGAACATTATATATTTATTTTTGAAATGTCAATATGCTGAGAAGATGTGAGACTTTTACATATACAAGCAGCAAATGGCAGGGTTCACCCTTTGAATGTGAGTCCTGAGGGCAGAAAGGCAATGGGGCTCACTTCCTTCTTAGATACAGCCCCGAGACTTATTATACGTGTTTTCTCAATTCCCATCGTCCAGGAGGTAAGTTCTGTGCCTTGTTGCTGGTCATCCTTAGCTCTCCTGGGTGTCCCGTTCAGGAACTGGGCATCTGTTCTTTGCTATCCATGCTCTAATCATGGAGACAAGAAAGAACAAGGGTACTTGGACAGGTAGATCTAGCTTCCCCAGCCAAGCATTCCAAGGTTTGTGAGTACACATCAGGGGAACCTGGAAGCTCTAAAAGGCTTTGCAATTGGAGCTGGTGTTTCCTAAGAGGACACTGAAACCCAGTTAGGTAGGGTACCAACTGAAGGTCACACAGCAAGCTAACCGCAAAGCGAGCATTCAGACAGACTCTCCATCACCCTGCCTGTCACATGCCGTTTCTTTAGGATGCTTCCCATACTCTATGATTCCTCTGTCACACCTCTCCATCCACTTTCCTTGTCACTGCCCACTTTCAATGGTGCTCAATCCTCTGTCCTCTGCCACATAAGGCCAATGACAGCCTTTTCTGTATTCATGTTATACAAAATGACAATTTTACTCCCATAGTGACCCTATGGAGTTAAAATAAAAATGTCAGGCCATCAAGATGACTAAGTAGGTAAAATAACTTGCCTACAAGCCTGCAAATCTGAATTGTAGTCTGGGGAACCACAGCCAAGAGAGTCAACTGACTCCTAAAATTTGTCTTTTGACATGTACATCACACCATGGCACACAAGTGCCCCCCCCCCACCTACTGTGAACATGGATAAGCAAAATGATAGGAATAAATAAAATATCTTTAAAAAGAGGTTCTCAAATCCTGTTCTTCCAGTCAGGACCTCCTCCTCCTCCCCTTTCCTGCGCCATTGTGCACCGTACACCTAACTCGGCTTCTCGCCGTGTCTTCTCACAAGAGTTTCAGAATCAAGTGATTCCTGGCCAAGATCCAAGAGCAAAATCATCCTGTTCCTCAGTGGATTTGGATGAAAACTGGTAACAAAATCAGGTACAATTCCAACAGAAGACACTGAAGGAAAGCAAAGCTGGGTCTGTAAGGGCTCATGCAATGGCACGACAGAGTTTATACTGAATCGTGGCCCTCGATCAGTCCTATCAGCTGGAGCTCAACATTTCAGCCTGGAGACTTGGTCGTGTTTAAGTTGGGGGAGTGGTTTGTTCAATAATAAAATGTAGAAACTTTAAAAAAAATTTCTCTTTTAGGCTATCCACTGCTCCCAGTTTTCAGAGACAGCCATGTCTTCTCATAAAGTGCCAGCCTTGTCCCCAAGACTTGAAGGCAAGGTCAGTGTAAACAGATTTGACCACATTTGGCACCTGGGTGCCAGAAATGCTACCGCGTCTGGAAAGGTGAATATTGTTACCATCACTTACCCTTTTATTGACCTCAACTACATGGTCTCCATGTTCCAATATGACTCTACTCATGGCAAGTTCAATGGTATAGTCAAGGCTGGGAATGGGAAGCTTGTCACCAATGGGAAGGCCATTGGCATCTTCCAGGAGCAAGATGCCACCAACATCAAATGGAGTGACGCTGGTGCCGAGTTTGTTGTGGAGTCGACCGGTGTCTTCACCACCATGGCGAAGGCTAGGGATCACTTGAAGAGTGAGGTCAAAAGTGTCATAATCTCTACCCCTTCTACTGATGCCCCCATGGTTGTAATGAGTATGAACCATGAGAAGTATGGCAACCCCCTCAAGACTGTCAGCAATGCTTCCTGCACCACCAACTGCTTAGCCTCCTTGGCCAAGATCATCCATGACAACTTTGGCATTGTGGAGGGACTTATGACCACAGTCGATAACATCACTGCCACTCAGAAGATTGTGGATGACCCTTCTGGGAAGCTATGATGTGATGGCCGTGGGGCTGCCCAGAACATCATCCCTGAATCCACTGGTGCTGCCAAGGCTGTGGGCAAGGTCATTCCCAAGCTGAACAGGAAGCTCCCTGGCTGACTTTCCATGTTCCTACCTCCAATGTGTCCTTTGTGGATCTGACATGCCACCTGGAGAAAGTTACCAAATATGATGTCATCAAGAAGGTGGTGAAGCAGGGATCCCAGGGTCCACTAAAGAGCATCCTGGGATAAATCAAGGATCAGGTTGGCACCTGCAACTTCAACAGTGACTCCCACTCTTCCAACTTTGATGTTGGGGCTGGCGTTGCTCTCAGGGACAACTCTGTAAAGTTCATTCCCTGGTATGACAATGAATATGGCTACAGCAACAGGGTGGAGGATCTCATGGCCTGCATGGCCCCAAGGAGTAAGGAGCACTGGGCCATCCACCCCAACAAGGACATGAGAGCAAAAGAGAGGCTTTTGGTTGTTGAGGAGTCCCTGTCCCAACTCAGCCCCAATATTGAGCTTCTCCGTTAACAGTTTCCACATCAGACCCCAGAAAAATTGGAGGGATTTAGGGAGCCCTACTCTCTTAAATATCATTGATAAAGTTCACTGAGCCCACAAGAAAAAAAGGAAGAAGAAGAGTTCTCTTTTAGACCTTGTTTTACAGACAAGATAACTGAGCTGATGAACTGGAAAGCGACCAGCCAGTCGTGGTTGGGGTTTATGTCAACACGACGCAAGCTAGAGTCATCTGAGAAGAGGAAGTCTCAACTGAGAAAACGCCCCCATCAGATTGGTCAGTGAGGCAGTTTCTTGATGCGTGATCGATGTAAAAAGATCTGACCCACTGTAGGCCATACAGTTCCTGGGCAGTTGTTCCTGGGTATAGAAAAAAAGTGAGCAAGCCAGTGAAAGCAAGCCAGCAAGCTGTGTCCCACTGGTCTGGGCCTCCAAGTTCCTGCCCTGACTTCCCTTCATGATGCACTAGAAGATGTAAGGTGAAATAAATCTTCCTTTCCCAACTGCTTTTGGCCATAGTACTTTATCACAGTGATGAAAACCTAAGGAAGACACCAGCCAATGAAGCTACTTGGGTCCAGAGCCAAGCCCAGTCTCCTGTCTGACTCTGCAGTCATCATCTGCCCTCAGAAGTATCAGTATCCCTAACAACAATCTGCAAACATTTGTCCTTATACCCACAGATAAATGTAGACTTGACCCCTCAACAAGTAAAAGTCTCTTTGTAGCAGATGGAGACCACAACAGAAATCCACAACCAATCAAAATGCATAGTTCTGGAGCCCAGTTCCAGTGGCTACATCTACAAAATAGTCTTGCACCTAAGACCTAGGGAAATTGCAGAAGAGGAGCAGAAAGACTAAAAGATAGAGGGTCACGGAGTTTGCTATGAGACTGTGTCTCCTAGTAATATCAGAAGATACACCCAGGAAGTCTCACCAACATGACTGCCCAGATGTGTATCCAACAAGGATGATACAATGGACATGCCAAACTGGATGGAGAAAAGCCCACGAGGGCTCAAACAGACACAAGAACTTTAGGCAACGAAGGAAGGCTGGGAGAGGTTGTCCGGTACCAAATGGTCAGCCCTGCAAACATACATACAAGTAACATCATATGGACTCAACAGGTTATATACGGGAACGTACATGTACATATAAAATAAGAGGCTATATATTGACGTAGAGCAAGGAGGGGTATATTGGGATGGTTTGGAGGGACAAAAGGGAAGGGAGAAATGTTGTAATTATATTATAATCTCAAAAACAAAATTTAAGGAAAAAGTATCAGCATGGTTGATTTACAAAACCTCATGCTTTCTGGTCCCAGTTCCCACAGAAAAACTGCCCCATTCTGCTCCTTTCTCCTTAGACTTTTCCTTCCATTGTAGGATGACCATGAAGCACAAATCTCATTCTCCAAGACTAGAACACATAGAAGAGCATGGGGCTACCCAGGCCTGGACAGGCTTTAAGTTCTCTAAGATCAGGGTCCTTGTCAGTTGATAGGCACTGAGTCAAACGTTGTGCAGGTGTGTCTCTAGTTCAGTGAGGCCATAGATATCACATCATCATGCAGTGAAAGATGCCGAGCCTGCCAGGAAGTGGCTTGCGCAAGAACACTGCTACAGTCTGTTTGTACCAAAGTTCAGGTTAATGGGTTAGTCCCTATCTATTGTGACATGCTGAGATGTGATGGAGTCTCTTTAGGGCCCTGCTTCCTGAAGGGATTAGGGCAGTTCCTATAAGAAAGGGCTGGTTTCTGTTAGAGCATCATTATAAAAAGAGTGGCCTCCTTTGTTCTGCCTCTTCTGCGCATAAATCCCGTCTTGGTTAGGGTGACTATTGCTAGGCCAAAACACCATGATCAAAGCAACCTGGGAAAGAAAGGGTTTACCAGCTTACAAATCCATCCAGGGGCTATGTAAGAGTCACAGTCCATTTAGGGGGAGTCAGAACAAGAAGTCAACAGGGCAGGAACCTGAAGGCAGGAGCTGATACAGAGGCCATGAAGTAGTGCTACTGGCTGCCTTGGTCCCTTATGGAACCCAGAGCCACCTGTTCAGAGGTGGGACCACACACAATGGGCTGGGCTCTCCCCCATCAAACACTAATTAAGAAAATGTCCTTTAGGTTTGCCTATAGTCTGATCTTTCAGAGGTGTTTCCTCTGTTGAGGTTCCCTGTCTCAGATGACTCTGGCTTGTGTCAAGATGACATAAAACTAACGGGTACATCCCCGTTCCTCCCTTTCTTCTCCATGGATGAACCATCAAGCACCCCCAAGACGCCTAGCAGAGTTTTGTTTCACATGCTGCCCTTCCCCCACTTTTGGAACCCTAATGTAAATTAGTTATGTATACAAATTGTCTCAAGTATTCAGTTATAACTACGAAACTGATCAAGACAAGATCTCATGGACATTAACTGGACCATGCTTTTAGCTCCTTCGTTGTCTTGGGATTGCTTGTGCAGTTGGAAATCTGCAAACCTCTGAGGTACCCAGTCATCAGAGCCTCTGGGAGTGTGTGGATACTCCCAGGCTGCCTTGGCATGGCTTTGCTTTGGTTTCCAGTGAGTGAGAAGCAGCGTGAGTTGGTGTGGGGAAGCCCAGGATATTTTTGCTCAAAACCTGTTCTGAATGAGCCTGACCCACACAGGAATGGAGAACCCAAGGGTTACAGGACCTCCCTGGGCCCTGGGGTGTGGTCCTAGGTGATCAGAGTTCAGTAGCTCCTCCTATTGCTCAGCAGCAGCGCTGTCAGCAGTGGAGGCTGCAAAGGCTGTTGGGAGAGAGCTTGGATCCTGACCAGACCAGGCGTGAGCAGCGGGCTTCCAGCCCCCCCTCCGCCACCACACCAGGCTCTCACCCATTAGGTCTGCAGTTCTCTCCGCCTGGTTAGTTGATCCTCATTATTTTTCTGTCGCTGAAGATGCTATTTACTCCCAGAAAGTCCATCATTCCCAGGTGAGATCCATCTCCACGGTAAAGAGCCTCCCTCCCCCTTTCTCAGGAGACAAAGAGTGAAAGTCCTATGCTCAGAGCCCGATCCACAGAAGGAGAGAGGACCTACAGGTGACACTGGCTAGCAACCCCTGCTGGAATAGCAGGGACACCTACCCACAAAGACAAAGTTCAAAGAAGCCTTTGTCAAAACTCAGCCCAGCTCTTGTCTCTGACATTCAGGTTAGGCATCGTTCTTCCCCAGCTCCCACAGTTCCATGAGCTTCCTCTTAAGATTTTAAGTTTACACACACCATACTAACAAAACACAGTGACACTACGTTCCAATGCAATAACATATTTTAGCATAATGCCCTAAAATCCTATTACAAACAGAATGTGCGAACACAGATTCGTGTTTTAATTCAACATTTTAAAACACAATTCTTACCAACATTGCCATCTAAAGCTCCAAGGCAGCCCACCTTCTAACAGAGAACATGACCCAGCATCTGAGCACAGACTCTTAACACACAGAACACAGCATTTAGACTCCTAATAAAAAAAGAACAAGGTCTGTGCTATCGGAACACAGGTCTATCTCAACTCGTTGAAACGCTATTCTAAGTACCCTTTAGTGTCGGTGACTCTGGATTTGTGTTGGGCAAGGTGCTGCGGATTCCAGGCCATGCTCAGAGCTCATGCTTCCTTACAGGCTATTCACCACAGCGTGTGACCATGGATGCCATGGTTGTGAGGCCAGAGCACTCCCTAGTTCTGGCCCTCTCAAAGACACAGTCAGCTACACCCATCTGTGTAGCAGCGACAGACTTTCTAAAGCCTCTGACTTCCCTGCTTCTCTCCCTATTCATTATTCCCTGCCCCAGGCTCTGTGAGCTGGGGCTGGTTTGGGGGTGGGGTGGGTAGGAGGAGTACTGAGGGTCAGCCTTTAGATACACCAACCTAGGTCTTCCTCACCATCTGGGTTACAGCGTCAAGACAGAATGGACCTTAAAGCAATGTGAGCTCCTTCCGGCCTTGGGGAACTATAACCCCCCTCTGGGCCTTCTGGTCTACTTGTGTCTTTCCAGCAATAGATTGTCTTACTAGTTGGCACACTCCAGCCCACTCTCCCCCTGCTTTGGCCCTTGCTCTCCCCATGCCCTGGGCCCATGCCCCCTAATTTCCCATGGTGTATTCAGAAGTTTTTATGGGTCCCTCCTGCTATAGGCTCCTCACCAGTGCCCCCATAGGCTGAACTATGTTGCTGCAACCCCATTTCTTTTAATGGATTCCCTTCCCTAGGCCAA
This sequence comes from Myodes glareolus, assembly GCF_982192425.1. NCBI lineage: Eukaryota > Metazoa > Chordata > Mammalia > Rodentia > Cricetidae > Myodes > Myodes glareolus. The sequence goes on along the minus strand of NC_142035.1, from coordinate 49,092,638 downwards.
TTTTCTTTTCTAGGTGGTCATTCATTCCTTTCCTTCTTCACGCTCCGGTTCTCAGCAAAGGTAGCCCCTAGAATCACTGTGCTTAAAGTCTCATGGCCCTAGCACAGGACACAGCTTTCAAAAAAGTCAACATTAACCCCAAATAATTCTGCTGTGCAACTAGAACCCAGAGTTTTGGGCCGAATATCAGCTTCCGGAGGCCAGGAGCTCTTCTGTCTTGCCCCTCTGTGTCTGACAACCAGGAGAGCAGGTGTCAACAAGAGCCATCCAGTCACTAAGTCATATAACCAAGCATGTCCACTTGAAAATCTTCCACATAGGGTGGTGGTGGTGCATGCCTTTAATTCTAGCACTCAGGAGGCAGAGGTAGGCAGATCTCTTGAGTTTGAGGCCAGCCTGGTCTACAGAGTGAGTTCCAGGACAGTCAGGGCTACACGGAATAACCCTGACTCAAAACTCCAAAGTAAAAAACCAAACCAAAACAAACAAACAAATAAACAAAAAACACTTCCACATAGGAGAAAAATACATAAACAGCATGTAAGTTTTCCCAGTGACAAGTGAATTTCTTTCTGCTCTAAGTTAGGTTGTCATAAAAGACCAAGTCCCTTAGCTGGGGTTGGGGAGGGGCCTTCTCTGCAGACGGCATAGCGGTATGCAGGGCCAGGGGTATGGTCCAGATGCCAACTCTCAAATACGAGGGAGATTTTCTTACCACCTTGCCAAGCTGTTAACCTGTACCATCACCTCGCCGGTGTCTTTCCTCCCCAGAGTGTCAGTTTCTAACTCAACAGGAATGAGCACCCTGCTTTCTGCGCAGGGGTGACATTGAAAATCAGATGAGACACCAGATGCAAAGCGGCATCCTGAAGCCTGAGAGCCCTCTCTGCATCCAGCACGTGTCTCACTGTTATTAGGCAGCACGTCACCGAATCTGTACAGCTGGAATTGTCCTGCAGCTATGCTCTTTCCAAAGGTAGCCAGAGGCTCAGACAGTCCAAAGTCACCTGACCTAGATCTGAGACCGGTTTCTCCTCTCCCAAGGCAATGGAAGAAGCGAATTAAGTCTCCTGACCTGGCAAGTCCCAGTCTGCAGGATCTGAGGATGCCCATGTCCAGGCATGCCAGGTGGCCAGGAAGGGTGAGCAGCTTACTTTCATGACCGTCTCACCGCTCCCAATTGTTTGCTTACGAGAGGGGAGGAGGTGGTGGGAAGCTGGGCCATCCAGTCACACGGGGTGAGTTGTCCCACTGCCAGCCAATCCCGTCTGCCAGAGCTGGCGCTGGAAAGGCCCTGGCCCCATCTTGCCAGGACACTTTATCTTTGTCCCAGAACACAAAACGAGCCTTGTCTTGGCCCCTGTAGCACCGATTCCACATGCTCCTGACTGCCCCGGTCCTCGGCCCCTGGAAAGGCGGACTTTGTCCAGTCAAAAGACTAACTTGTTTCTTTTTCATCAAAATGTGGTGGCTGACCTGGCTGATTTATCTTGAGAAAAATGGTGAATGGGGGAGGGGAATGAGGTAACAAGGACGGGCACAATCCAAACGGCCACGTAGACTGTCTCACTCAGGAGTGGGCTCTTAGCTCTTACCAAGACAGAGTAATAACTGTGTATTGAGGGTAGTTTCAGTGGCTCAAGATAGTCCTCAACCTTACTAGGAGCACAGACGCCACCATCAGTTAGCCTGTCTGTTTGTTTTGTTTTAGCCTTTGAAGTTTAAAAATAAAAATTGTCTTTGAAAGAAGCAACTTGTTATCATACCCGAGTATGAATTAGTTTTCATGAAAACAAAGAGTTAGTAGCAGGACAAAATGGGCACAAATGGAGCCATTATAGGTTAAAGATGCAAGAGTCGGAGACAGGAGGGAAGTAGGCACCTGTGCATATGCACGCACTTGCACACAAAATATGCACAAAAAATTCACTTATATGTGTACACACATATGCTCATATACACAAAAACACATGAAAATAGGGGCACATGTGCATATTTAAGCATACATGCACATGCACTCACACATACAGGGTGGCATTTTCATATTTGTATCTATACACATAGACCCTAGTGACAACAAAGAGGCTAACATAATCAGGTTCTTACTGTGTGTATGTATATGTATGCATCTATGTGTGTGTTCTTATCTGTGTGCATGTGAATATATGTTTATTCACGTGTGTCCAATACTATATATGTCCATGCAAGGAAGCATATCTATATCTATGTATGTGTTCATAAACATGTTATTGATGTTTGTGTGTGTCTATGTACATATATGCACATGACTGCCTACATGTATATGTATCCATGAATGTGTGCATGTGTATGCCTATTTTTATGAGCTTATATGGATGTACATGATTATGTGTATGCTGTGTGTACATGTATGTGAATATGTATACATAGACATATGTGTCTATGCATGTGCATACTTGTGTTTGGTGATCACATGCAAATGTGCACTTGTGTGAACACATGATCATGCATATGTGTGTATGTGTAGCACAATGTAAAAAAAGGGGTCTATGGTACTGGATGACTCTTGGCCATGTAATTTTCATTCATTCTGGGTGACACAGAGGCTGTAAGAGTAGTCAAGAGGTGACATGATCTAATTTGCATTTTAAGAACGTCTCCTCTTCACTGTGGTATGAAACTAGATTGGATGGAGGATGATGGTACCATCAGGTAGGAAGAGTGTCATTAGCTGGGACAGGTAGTTCAGGGTGGGCCAGGGAGAGTGGATGGATTGAGGGGAATAAGCTTTGAGTCAGGGAATGAATGAGCCCTTGCTGTGAGAAATGTAGGCCTGATCTCCATTCTCTCAAGTAACAGTGGAAAAATCCATCTCCCTTTGGAGGCCTCAGTTTCCCTGTCTATGACATAAGATCCAAGGAGGTGGAGCTGCCGGTGCCAAGGTCTTCTGCAGTAGGCACAGGCAGCCCTATATTTGGGGCCTTGGCTCTCGGGCTGCGATCCAGTTACTAATCCCAGCAGGCCAGAATACCCCGTGGCAGCTGCAGACCTGCGGATGATGCGGTGGCTCAGGCACAGTTGCCTGTTGTCTGCAGAAACTGGGACAACCAGAGACTGAGACTTGCCTGCCCACCCACAGGCTGGGAACGGCTGGTCTGATGTCACTGTTCAGCCAGAAGGAAAGTGCAGGCTACCAGCCCAGGGCTTCCTGAGCCCCTCGGGGGACTGATGTCCCAGCCACAAGCCCTTCCGAGTGGTTCAGTCTCAGTTCTGGGGCTATGCCCAACCCCTATGGATGACCCTCAGTGTACTGATTCAAACTTCTTTGCTGGGCTCTTGACAAGGTAGAAATCACTACCCCTGTTTTATTGAGTAGAAAATTGAGGACCAAAAAGTAGTGGGCAGCAGAGCTAGGAGTGAACCTGGGTCAAACTGTTCTTCCATCATCCTTTGCTGCCTCTCACGGGTGCAGTGGATGTGTGGAAAAGAGAGATCGAAGCTAAATATGTTTTAATAAATATAGACATTCACACCCTCCTGCTTTGTCAGGGCTGAGGACTTCCAAACAAAAGCTTTCTGCAGCTGAAGTACAGCCCTTTTGTGAAGTGGCTAAGCCCCCTGGTCATTGTTTACAGCTGTTTTGCTGCTCGTTTATTCCACTGTAATTGCAGCAAATTTTTTTTTCAGGACATATACATGCTGAGGACTCTATGAGGCTCCAGGGAGGGCACTGTAATAATTAACAGAAAATGACTGAGTTCCTGAACCCACTGGTTAGCACTGCAGTTGAAAGCCGTCCTCTTCTGGATGTTATTCCTGCTCCAATCTCTGTACAAGAGACATCCAGGGGCCTGGCGAGGGGCTGTGATTTCACCGGGGGAGAGACCTGATCAGAATTCAAACCTGGACCTCGTGGCTCAAAGCAGCGGTAGTCAAAGCGCTGCGGGAGCTGCCGGCCCTGCGTCGGGCAATTTGATTAGGGTTTAGTAGAGGGATTACTCACAAAGGAAGACAAGACTACAGGAGACCACAAAGCACTCATCAGGACCCTTAGTTCACAGTGAAAGGAAAGAGAAGCCCATCTTTGGCAGAGAGATGAGGACCCCCAACAGAGCTGGGGTTTCAGTGGAGGACTTGGTGAGCCCAAGACAAACCCTGCATCAGCAGAGTAGGAGCAAACACTCCAAGTTCACGGTCCTCTCCCCTTCAGCACCCTTCCAGCGTTATCAACAGGTCAGATCATTGTCATGATTCCTGTAGGATAGATTCCGGGGGGGAAAGAAGGGTACAAAGAGGACCTGGGAGAAAACCACGTGGTGCTCAGCCAAAATTAAGATGCTTCTGAAACAAGGGCACCTCATTGGGTCAGGGGAGGTCTAGATTCAGGATCAAGTGGGTCCTAAGTTCCATGGTGCTTCTCACTTCAGGCTGACGGGAATGCGAATGTGTGTGCATTTAGACTTGTCCATGCATGTTGGTGCATGTGTGTGGTAATCACACGGTGTGTATGTGTGTGTCTGTGTGTGTGTATGTGTGTGTGTCTGTGTGTGTATGTGTCTGTCTGTATAGATGTGGGGCTGGGTGGCTTTCCTGGTCATGCATTCTTACATTCATTCTGAATGACATAAGAAGCTGTAGGAGTGATCAAGGGGTGGCATGATCTAATCTGTGTTTTCAAGAAAGTCTTCCGACTGTTGTATGAGGAGAGACTGGATGGAGGACAGATGTGACCATCAGGTAAGAGTGTCATCAGCGAGGCCACTTAGTTCAGGACGGAGCCGTTAAAAGAGAAATTTAGGTCTGGTCCTTATACGCCCCCATCATCTGCCTCCTGTGGGATGACCAGGGGACAAGTGTTGTTGGCTAAAAAGCTTTCCTGACGGCCTTAGGGTATGAACTTGGTTGGCATCTATCAAAGAATGCAGGTGCTATCTGGTTTGGTGCGGACTTGCGCAGCCTCCCACGCTGCTGGGGCTGTCTTGAGGGGCGGGGGTGGGCAGACAGAACAGCAAGAACGTGGGGAGGAGCCATCAGCTTTAAGGGGACAGGTAGGGGGTGAGACAGAACAGTCTGGGAGCTAGCATGGAGACTTCAGTTTGTTCCAGGCTTGTTTGAGTCCACTGGAAACTGGACACCCTTGCCTGCAGCGGATGGATGAGGGAAGTAACGGCTTAATCCCATGAAAAGAAACCCGGTTCACAGGATTCTGAGGAATGCTGAGTTTGGGCTTTGTTTATCCACTAGCAATCTGTTCTGTTTACCTGGTCAGACTGAGCTGAGCCCTGACTGCCATTCAGGACGTTGTCAGCAGCACAGCTGCTCGTTTTCGAAGCCTGCTTTGGACCTAACCGTGCCTTCATCTGCAAATGGAATAATTACTGTAAGGGTGAAATCAATGCCATGCACGAAACGTTTAGGTGAGCGCTTGGCACAGAGGAAGCGCTGCTCTTGCTAATAGCTATTATGACTACACACCTCTCGCAGACATCAGATCCAGCACCATGTTGAGTGTACTACAGACTTGGGCTAATTTCTCACTAAAAACCTATGACATTTTGGTCTCCATTTCACAGCCGAGTTTGGCCCAGTTTGACTCTAACCCTTTCTCAAGGTACCACAGCTTACAGACAAAGAGGGGTTTGCATCCAGCTCTCAACCCACCCTGGATCTTTATACACATTGCTGCTTCTCCTCAGGTCTCTACCAACGGGGACACTGAGACCCTGAGAACTCATTCCAGAATAAAGTCCTGCGGGCCTTCTCACCAATTCAGGCAACATCACACCTGAGGGGCAGAACTATGGAGCTATTTCTGTTCGCCTTCTTGGAGAGGGAAACTGAGGCTCAGGGAGGCAGAGAAACTCTTCCAAGACTGCTCAACACATGGGTAGAGGCAGCGCAGGTGTCCTTTCTCCCAGAGAGACAATACAGTCTCTAGGACCCCAGCACCACCTGGCAGCACCCCTTACGAAGCCCAGCAGCACCCCCACCCATCTCCCTGCTTTATGACCTGTTTTATGAGCCAGAGACCTGCCAGCTTCTGTGTTGCCATGGAAACAAACCCAGCACAGATATTCTGGTTGCTCATTCTGGGGTTGATGATTTTTGTTGTTGATTTTCTTGCCTGTGAATACGTGTGTGTGTGTGTGTGTGTGTGTGTGTGTGTGTGTGTGTTTGATGGGGTGGGGGCGCAGGTGTATGCAGATGCATGTGAAGGTCAGACAGGACCTTGATGTCTGGCATTCTTTTCAATCCCTCCTCACTTTATTCACTGGGGTAGGATCTCTCACTGATCCGAGAGCTCACAGACATGAGCTGGCGCTCCAGATTATCTGCCTTCCGGGGGCTACAATTACAGGTGGGCCATCAATTCTGCCTGGCCTTTGAGTGGGATCTAGGAATCTAAATTCTGATCCTCACACTTGTGTGGCAAGCGTTTTATCCAAAGAGGCATCTCATTACCTTACAAGATTGGCAGTTTTAAGTCAGGAGCCAAACCAGGAGCCCAGTGTTGGAGTCAAAGATTGGAATTTGGGTTCCTAGGCTACATAGCGCCTGTGCCTGTCTCCTCTGCCCCAGTTCATGCTGTGCCGAAAGAGATCAGGGACTGCACATCTGGGCGGTCAAGGGGCTGCAAGAGGGTTGGGGGAATCTGCAACACACAGGAAAATACAATGGGTCACTACACAAGGCTTGGAGAGCCAACAGAGTTGGGCTGTCGGCCCACAAGGTCCAGGATATGCAGAGACAAGAGGACAGCCCACATTAAAGACGTCACAGTGGTTTACTAAGACACACGGAGGTATACTCAGAAATAGAGGTGGGTACACAGCAGCTGCAGGAGGAGATTCCCATGGTGCCCGGGTATCCAGGAGCACAGACTCCAAGATACACAGAGGGCATCTGGATAACCACAGGTACATGTCAACACACATACACATACACGCAAGGTGTACACACACACACACTGCTTACCAGCTGTGTAACCCAGGCACCTCGGTTTCATCCTGTCATGGGGGTAGCATGGTTGTAATTCATGAAGACAGAGAATCAGCCGAGTGCCTGTGCCCCTCAGACACCTCTGTGGAGCCACTCAACCAACATTCATTAAGTACTTTTTCTGTGCCAAGGGAGAAGTGAGCTAGCAAGGATTCACTCAGCTCTGGTCGTGTCTGCTCCCTCGGGGATACTCCAGCCCAGGGATGCAGAATCTCCTGCTCTCGTCCCACAAAAATTACACCAGTCAAAAAGGGAAAGCAAAATGAGATTATGTGCGGCTTCACCAGAGCCTGCCCTGGTGAGGTGAAACGACTTCTCAGAGCTGTCAGAATCCTCCCTGTCTTCCTGGACCTGAGGCCCAGAAAGGGTGCACAGCCAAAAGAACTCCAGGGTTCTTATCCATATCTAGAGACACCCAGCCTTTGTGCAGAGTGGCCAGGGACGAAGCTTATGTATGGTTGCCAGGGAACTGAGCAATTTTCCAGATGGCAGGCAGTTTGCGAGGGTGCCGCCTCCCCTTACTCTCTAGGTATCCTGGGTTTCCAGCCTGGCTAGGCTGCCTATCCATTGATAACTTGGCACAGGTGGACAGAGCTGCGTAGGACCTTGCTTTCTGTGGATGCTCAGCCCTGGCTGCTAGGAGATAAACATGAGGAGTGATCACAGTGCCATCGTTGTCCCCAAGGTCATGACCAAGGTAAGCCCAGAATTCAAGGCAGTCCTGGAGGATCTACCACAGCCCAGTCCAGCCAGTGACAATGGCTGAGAGACTCTCCACTCCCCACCCCAGCCCTCCATCCATGAATCAAATGTCTTCGCTTGACCTGAGGAGATTACAGGCTTCCTCCCACCTGACTCTCAGAATTGGGGAGAGCCTGAATTAAGGATGAAAGCAGAAGTGTCCTGAATAATTAAAGAGGCAGGTGGGCCTCTATCTATCACCTTGAAAGGCTTCGCAAGGCCGGTCAGGAATGTTGTGCAAAGCTAGTCTCCCGGATTCCATGGCACAAAACACTAAGTCAGAAAATGGCACATGACCCAGCCACTCTGACTCTGGGTGCATGTCCAAAACAACCGAGAGCAGTATCTCAAGAATAGATTTTGTCGGGCTCAGGTGACACGTGCCAGGTAGCATGCTTGCCTATGACTCATGAGGCCCATGTTTGATTCCCCTGTACCACCTAAGATGCCTATAAGCCTAGCACTTGGAAGGTGGAGACAGCAAGATCAGAAATTCAGTTCGAGGCCAGCCTAGACTACATGAGCCCTTGTCGCCAAGTGGTCGTAGGAGCCCAATTGTGGAAGCAACCTGAGTCTACTGATGAAGGAACAGAGAGCATATCCTGTGCAAACATGTTTGTGGGATGGTATTCAGCCTCAAAAAAGAATGAATGTCTGCCCTGTTACAATCTACAGAGACCTTGAGTACATTATACTAAGTGAATAAGCAAGTCATAGAAGAACAAATACCGTGTGCTTCCATTTACATGAGGTTTCTAGAATAGTCAAATCCATAGCAACAAAAGAAACGGTGGTTGGCGGGGCTGAGAGCCTGTGTTTAATGGATATAGAAATTCAGTTTTAAAAGGTAAGGAGGTTCTGAAGATGGACTGTAACAATGACTGCACAACAGTATAAATATACTTACTGGGAATGGGCCACTTTAAAAACAGCTAAAATGGTAGATATTATGTGATGGAGTATTATATCTTTTTTTTTAAAAAAAAATTACTGCAGCTGTGCACAGTGGCACACCATATGTGTTCTATTAGCACTGGTTGGATGAATGGAGGGTGACCTCAGCGATGCCCAGAATATACTCATGACATTCCTGCGGTGTGGTATCTTCAAAGATGTCAATGTGGAAAGACACCCCATGAGAACAGTACTGAGCCAGAGATGGGGCTGAATCATCGGCTGGCTGTGCACTCATTCACTCCATGTTTCAGCAGACCCTTCCAGTACAGACTTAGTTGCATGGTATCTGGTGATATTCAAAGAGAGTTCCGAGATAGCAATGCTCCCTCCATCCCTTCAGGTGCCCATGATGATTCCCTCAAACCTCCCAACAGGCCTGCAAGGGTATCTAGTGACAGTGACAGTCACTCCTGCCACACGTCAGACCTGTTCTGGGCCCAGAAGACACCCGCGTGAGCAAGCAACCCACCTTCATGGAGCTTACCCTGTAGCAGAGAAGAGTAATGACAAACAGAAAACTTAGAGGAATCTCTGGGAAGGATGCTCGGGAGATGGGAATAGAATTCTGGGGGAGGAGAGGGCAAGAGCAGCGCTGGAGGATTATCATTTCGCCAGGAGACCAAGGAAGTCTTGCTGGGTTGCTATGGTTAAGCAAATACCTGAAGGAAATGTAGGAAGAAGCTATAAGGATCCTCTCAGGCAAAAGCAGGGACAAAGGCCTTGGGTGGGAACGTCCCTAATGTATTGGCACAACAGCCAGGAGACCACTGAAGCTGGAAGGCACACTCTTTGGGAAGACCCGAGGATTAGAACAGGAAGTCACTTGCTGCATAGCGCGATCATGGGCCTATCTGCCTGAACCAGGGCTCTTGGATCAATGAATAGACTTTTCCCGGACAGAAAGTCACAAAGAATGACTTGAACACATGTTTGGTATCCGACATGGTAGGAATCACAGGAGAGCACCTGTCCTGGGGCTGCCACTGAATCTATGTGATTGTGCACATGTGGGAGCCGTCTTAGAACAAGTGCACACGAGTGTGTCTACCTCTGAGTGCAGATGTGCCTAAGTATATGTAATTACTATGTTCTGACTCCCATGAGGTAAACAGTGATCTTTTAGCCACCCCCACCTGTAAGTGTGGGTATCCTTGCCCTCCCCCCTTGTGCATCTACAGAAAGGTCTTCATGTCCAACAGGGGACAGCATCTACTTACAAATGACTCCAGCTGAGCATACGTCATCGCACATGTACACCGTGGTCACACAGTTTCCAGAGTTCTGTTCAGGTAGCGTTATAATATAGGTCTGTCACTGGCATGATATAACATGGGCAAATTTAACCCCCTCTTTGTCTCATCCTCCATGTCGGTAAAATGGGACTAAAAATTTCTTTAAAACTGTCTTCTCAAGTTGTTACATAAAGCACTAGATCAGAGATTACATATGACCCACAAATTCTAATTCTGGAATCATATCAATTAATATATGTGAAATAAATCCTGGGCACAATGTGGGAGCTGTTGTTACATGGAGTTCTATCTGTCCGTATGCCTGTCTGGGTCTCTGTCCTCTTGAGCACTCCATTCCTTTGGAAGCAATTGTCTTTATTCAGGCAAAGCCTCATGTCCATCCTTTGTAGCCTGTCTCTGGTGACAAAGATCAAATGTGGCTGGCATGGGGACAAGGGGAGGGATGGCAGGGGAAATCACGCTACAGCTTGGCCAGCTGGACTCTGACCCAAGCAGCCAAGCAGCTAAGTAGGCAGGCAAGCAAAGGGAGGCCCAGCTTGGGGTCTGGGCCATCTCTAGCTTTGACCATAGGAATTCCTTTCACATTCCTCTTGCATCTCAGCTGGAAGGGGTATCCCAGAGAAGTGTTTGGTCCCTGCCGACACTGGGCCACAGCTGCCTTTCTTGAGACAGCTGATCTATACTGACCCTTGGTCTAGCTTTGCTGAGCCTACATGTGAACTTCCTGAGATTGCTCTCTCATTAGCTCCGCTTTACAAATGAACAAAGACACACGGAAACAAGTTGCTCATATAAGCCGTGCAACTGGTGAGTAGAAAGACCGGCGGTCAACCACGTCATGTATGTGTTAAATGAGGAAGTAGGTCCCATGAATGAGAGTAAAATGCGATTGGAGGTGGGATAAGGAGAGCAAGGAGACAGAAAGCCATGGGGATGGTGTGGCATCCTCCTGGCAAAGGCTGGAACCAGCTTGGCACCCTGCTGGAGAGGCTCTGGGGAGAGGAAGGGAGTGGCAGATGGGGCCAGATGGCAGGGACTAGAAGGCAATGGAGGTGCTTGACTTTAAGCCACACTGAGGTACCATGGGGATGAGCCACCTGGATCCTTTGGTGTGGATAAATTGGTGAGCTGAGTGAAGGTCTTCAGAACAGCGAATAGCTGGCCACGGCCCAGCAGCCCAGGAGAGCCAATTATAACAAAGGCTCTGCAGTTAGTCTGCCAGAGGGCTGGGACACTTTTGGCCAGACAAATAACCTATAGTTACTGAGCCTCAATTTTCTCACCTAAATCCCTGGTCGAAAAGATTGAAATTATCGTTTCAGCGCTTGGCTCATGATACTCAATAAATAGCCATCTATTATTGAGTTTAAACTCCTGGTTTATGTTACATTAGGTATGTATGCACACGGCATACATGCACACGCAGTGCAAGTCATTGCAAAGTGATTAAAGGACCTGGTAGAAAAGATGGGCAGCATGCGCAAACAGACGGGAAATTTCAGAAGAGAAAAAGCATGGCTGGCCCATTAACCCCATGCTAATGAGACATGATGCCAGAGAGGAAGAGCGCTGTAGATGCGGTTAGAATCGGAGTGGACACAGGAGAACGCGACAAGAACTTGGTGACGACTTCACAGGGCACCTCTGAAACAGAAACCCCCAGCTGCAGCGCCAGCTCCCCGGATGTTTCAAAGGTTGATGCACAGCCCCAGGTGCACAGTGCCTGGTGGTGTAGCGCCGACATCATTCAGCAAACATGTGACATAATGTCACATGTCTGGTGGCATCCCCACCTGTGCCAACTTCTCTCAGCACCAAGGCTTTCAACAGTGATCAGGACAGAAACTCGGTCCCCAGGAAACGGGACAGCTGCCTCTTTGCTCTGAGCTGCTCTCCATCCAGCCCTCAGGAGCTCACAAGCTAATGGGGGGGGGGGGGCAGAGGGGCTGGGGATGGACTGATAGATAAATAAAATGCTCTCTTAGATGGTGGCATAGCCAGTGAAGAAAGACACAGAAGGGAACAGGAGGAAGAGAGCTGAGGATGCATTTTCCTTTATTTTTATTTAAATAACTTTTTTTTCATTTATTTTACATACTAACAAGTTTCCCCTCCCTCCTCTCCTCCTACCTCCTCTTCTTTACCATCTACCCCTCCCCTTCTACTCCTCCTCCATCTCATTTCAGAAAGGGACAGGCCTTCAATGGGCTTGCACAAAGCACTGTTGCATCAAGTTGAGGCAGCACCAAGCTCCTCCCCTATGTCAAGGAAGAGCTAGGTAATCCAGCATGAGTAACAAGTTACCAAAAGCCAGCTAAGAACCAGGGAGAGGTCCTGCTCTCATTGTTAGAAGCCTTATAAGGAGACCAAGTTACACAATGGTCACACACATGCAGAGGGCCTAGGTCAATTCCACTCAGGCTCCCTGACTGTTGGTCCAGCGTCCATGAGCTCCCACAAACTCAGGTCAGCTGTCTCTGTTGGTTCCCCCATCATGGCCCCCCTGGCTGGTACAATCCCTCCTCCCTTTCTTCCACAAGACTCTCAGAGCCCAGCACAGGACTTGTTTGTGGCTCTCTGCCTCTGCTTCCGTCAGTTACTGGAAAGAGTGAGGATGCATTTTTAAATAAGGTGCTTGAGCAGGGTCTGAATAAGAAGGTAGCATTTGAACAGCGATCGAAATCGGGTAGTGTGTGGTAAGAAAGGAAAAATTGAGGGGACATGAACAAAAAGAGGAGCTTCTCAGTCCAGAGCCTCCACGGTGCCTCTCACAACTGAGAATCGAGAATCTCAGTGCTATTAACAGCAGCTGTGAAGGTTATGACATAGGGAGAACCTTTCTTCTATACAGACATCTTCAAGTAAGAATGTGAAAGCAGCATCAAACCAGACTTGAGGTCTCAGCAAGTAGAGTCTTCCTCCTCTTGCGCACGTTCTGGGAAGCTCAAAAACAATATTTGTCTACAGTAAAAATACCCCAATTCTCTACACCCTTGTGTTCTAGAGTTTTGCCTGGAATCCCATATGGTTTATCTCACGAACCCTTGTGATTTCATTTAAATTTCTTAGCATGGGCTGGAGAAATACCCCAATAGTTAAAGGCTAAGTCTTATGACTCTTTGAAGATAATAACTTTACAACTCACCAAAATTATATATATACATATATACATATATACACATTACATATAACATAAAACATATGTAATATATAACTTATATAGAGACGTATATGTCTACATGTATATACATACTTATACATGTGGCTATTGTAAAGATAGGCAACTTTCCAAAAGAATAATAGCTATTGTCCTTGCTTTTGGTATCCCACCAAGACTAGATCCTACTGCTGAAGATACCACATGCTTTGGTTATGGGATGTAGAGAAACCAAACTGGAATTGAGCTGCAAACTTCCTCTCTGCTGGTTACACACATAGTGCTAAAAACTGCTAAGCAGGCTGCTTGGGGCGGTGGGGTGGTGGGTGGGGGGATGATCATCAATGGTCACATCCACTCTAGAACATGCTTACTACTTCTAACTGGTGGAATAGTGACATGGTTACATTGGGGAAAACCAGCCTGCATAGGAGGCCCATTCTAAAGAAGGGAATCCACATTCAGTACTATAAACCCGGCTAAAAGCCTGTGACAGGGTGAGTCATGAACCCAAAGCAGAACTTGCTACTGTTACTTCCCTAAATGGACATGTTGCCACACTTCCTTCTAAGTATTTATATTTATAAACATGTATTTGCGCCCCTCTTAGCTTGGGGAAGGCTCCCACTCCTCCCTAAGGAGCTATTGAGTGTTTATAATCGCTACAAGAGATGTTATGTTCTTCATTGGCGTATCCATTGGAGGTCTAGCTGGGAAGAAGGAGTGCAGAGTGAAAGACGGGGGTGACCGGGAGTAGAAAGGGAAAAAATACAACCACAGTACATTGTGTATGTGTACGTACTATCAAAAAATAAAAATAAATAGTACATGGATTTCTTTAAGGGCAATGAAGTGTGACTCTACCTTAAAAGCTCATATCCATGCTTAGCGACATCTCTTATTCCTTCCCTGAGCACCTCTTTTGCTGATCCCCATGCATTAAATCCATGTTTTAAAAAATCTCTTTTAAAAGGAGGGCATGATTTGAAAGAGCAAGGTGGGATTTAAGGGAGGGTTTGGGAGGAGGAAAGTCAAGGGGGAAATGATTTGATTGTATTATAAACTTGAAGACATATTTCTAAATCTCATTTAATAAACCACAACTCTGTGTCATACTGACTCGTCGTGAAATTCCTTTCTGTGGCAGTCATAGATTTTGGCTCTACTTGAGAGGCTGGCGCTCCATACGGAGGAAGGGGGCTCCCCAGGCTGCTGCAGTGAAGGAATTGTATTTCCTTCCCTGCCGTCACCGACAGCTAAGGGAACCATGTGACTGTCTTGGGACGAGTTTCCATGGCCAGTCAACGGGAAGCACAGAGGAGCGGGGCCGAAGTAGGGAAGGGTGGCAAGTCCGGTGACAGGGTGAGGGAAGCAGGGACTGGGCCCCCGGTTGGAGCCGATAACATGAGGGGCTCTTGGCTTTACTCCTGAATGCCACGGGAGCCCATCAGCTTCCTACTGTGAGCTGAGGTCTGTACTAGTAGGGTTCCTCAAGAACAGCTTGTCGGCGAGCAGGGGGGGCATTGGAACTTAGGGCACCTGGGCCAGAGGTGGTGGGTGGAACACAGGGTTTAGATTTGGGGTACACTCTGAAGGATCAGCTGATAACAGGGGGGCGCCTTCTTGCTCTTAATGTCCTAGTTTGGTTTCTATTGCCGTGATAAAACACCATGAACAAAAGCAGCTGGGGAGGACAAGGTTTATTTGGCTGACATTTCCACATCATAGTCATCATTGAAGGAACAGGAGGGAGATCATTAGCCAGTTTTTACACAAATCAGGACCACCTGCCCAGGGGTGGCACTACCCACAGTTGGCTGGACCCTCCTACATCAGCCATTAATCAATAAAATTGCCTACAGGCTTACCTACAGGCCAATACGATGGAGGCATTTTCTCCACTGAGTTTCCCTCCTTCCAGGTGATCCTAGCCTGTGTCAGGTGACAAAATCTAACCAGCACAGTGTTGTTATAAAGCCTGGCAAGGACCCCAAGACCTTTCCTTGAGTACCCCCACTTCCGAGATCATCTTGTTGATCTTGTTGGAGGACTCTTGTCAAGGGCCGTCTCCCAGAACTTGACCCTGAAGACTTTGAGCCCCCATACAGCTGAGCCATCCCAGCTCCAGGATTTGGGTTGATTTTTACTCAAAAGTCAGCAAACGTGACTGAAGACTCATCAGAGAAACTAGTCCTCGCAGCCACAGCGGCCCTGTGCCCCTGGGGAAAGGACAGGGGCCAGGCTCTCCAGACACCGGCCCACACCTGCTTCTTTGTCCTTCTCCACAGTTCTGAGAGGCCTGGTCTCCTCTCTGTCCTCTGACCTACCCTCCCAGAAGCAGGACAGAAGATTTCCTCAACAGTGTAAAGACATTCATTATCTAAACTCCACTGCAGCTCTCAAGCTCAGTACAGGATCTAGAACCCTTCAGGTCCCGTCTGATCTGTACCTTTTTTTCTCTTCAACCTCCACATGTATCCCCTACCAGACAGGAGAAGCTTTGCCCGGAGCGCACGCGCGCGCACACACACACACACACACACACACACACACACAGAGGTTCACACACCTGTTCCTCCCATGGAGAGTTGTCACATGACTTGGTGGCCAGGAACCACTAATCTGCCAACCTCAGGGCCAGTGCATTCTTCCCAGGTCTCTCTCTCTCTCTCTCTCTCTCTCTCTCTCTCTCTCTCTCACACACACACACACACACACACACACACACACATACACGGCGCTCCTTCCACCCCACATCCATTTACCCCTCATCCAACTCACACGTACTTCCAGATTGTGGGCACCATAGGCAATACTGACACTTCTCAGCCAGCGGACCAGTTTTCCACCAAGCCTGATATTGTCTCAAGACCAGAACATTCCAAGCTAATTGGAATTAAAATAATTTGGAAGAGTCAAATAGACGGGTTAAAACTTGTTGTTCCCCTCCCCCAATCCCTGTGGCCTGTCAGTTACGTGCAGACTTGCACCATGTGTGCCTTCACACACGGGTGCTCCGGGGGGGCTGGGCTAAGTGTCATTCATCTCTCTCTAGCAGGCCACCACAGTCTGGTCCTGAGGAAGTACTCATAAATCCAGCCCTGGCTGTGACCTGGAGACGATGGTCAATTTGGCTCTGGCCATGCATTTCTAACACAAGACAACTGAGCTCCAGGAAAGACCTCTGCTCAGGGCTGCAGAGACTAGCTAGCCGCCTAAGCCGGAACGGAAGCAGGCACGTGCTATCTGCCCTTCCCACTTCTCACCTCTTCGTGTCAGGGCTACCCAGGCTCTCTGGAGCTTGCTGGGCTTTCTTTCTTGTCTACTTCTGATCAGCTGCCAACCTTGCCTGCTGACACAGGGCCTCCCACAGAAGGAAGCTCAGAAGCCGCTGGGAAAGTATTTGAGGAACCAAAACACCCCCCCCCCCCATTCTGTGTCGTCTCTGGCTTCTGTCCGTGGGAACCTTAGGTCTGACCTTAGTGCAGGTTCAAAGCTCACAGGGCAAGTGTCAGACTGGCCAGCAGTCTATCCCCTGATGAGAAGGTTCTGGAAGACTTTGTGGGGCTCTCTGCTGGAAGCACCAAACCAGCCCATCACATTTCACATCAGCATGTCAGATCAAGTCATGCCAAAAAGTGTGGTCAAACTCAGCCCAATACACTTCTTCAAAACGACATCATTTTTCTGCAACCCTTTTGCTGACTTCCTACTTGTATTTCTGCTCTGCATTCTTCTGGTTACCCAATAAACTCATTTGCACAACTCTGAGAATATGTTAGCTAACATTTTTATTTGCAAAAAGTCCAGAAGTCAGGTGTGCCACAGTTAAATTTCCATCAAGGTCTCGGCTCCAAGTCTGTCCCATCTGGATAGGTCCTCAGTCTGGATAGAGGCAACATGGCTCCACCAATTCCAGTGCTGTCAATTCACACCGTGCACTGCATTCACTGTGGAATGTTAGGAATTCCCTAGCCCCGATTAGTTACTCTTTGGGCCAGAAGAATGGGTATCAGCCAACAAAAGCATCCTTCTGGGCAAAATTATCCCATCTTCCACAAAATCTATGGCAATGTCTTCTTTCTGGCGAGCTCCTTCTCATTAACCCCACCCCATTCTTTCTTGGTTAGTCCTCTCCTTCTGTTTTATTCTCCAGTCACAAAGGCGCCCATCACTGAGCTCTGAGTGCGGATCTTGATAACACTGTTTCTCTTCACTAGCAGTTTGTTTAGGAATGGCCATGCAACTTGTTTCAGGTTTATGGAAATGCAAGCAAAAAATCTGTGTAGGCTGATTAAGGAAAAGCTTTTTTTTTTCCTGACACAGAAAACAGGCTTGATGATGAAGCCATTTGGTCCCTTGATTTTCCTTTTTCTTCATACTCTGGATGAGAGCCTGAGACACAGAGGTGTGGCAATCGTGATGGGGTCCTGAGGCAACAAGTATGGAAAGCAAATGCCCCTTCTAAGGGATGGCAGGAAAGGAAGATGTAACCCAAGGGCTAGGCAGCATCATTGGACAGCTGCACATTCCCTGGATAGCTAATTCTTGCAATGCTGTAATTAGAAGAAAGAAGAAGAAGAAGAAAAAGAACAAGAAGTAGAAGAAGAAGAAGAAGAAGAAGAAGAAGAGGAGGAGGAGGAGGAGGAGGAGGAGGAGGAGGAGGAAGAAGAAGAAGAGGAGGAGGACGAGGAGGAGGAAGAGGAAGAAGAGAAAGAGGAGGAGGAGAGAAGAAAGGGGGAAGGGAGGAGGAAGATGAAGAAGAGGAAGAAAGAAGGAAAGAAAAGAAAATAGCAATGCTTACTTGTTTAAGTTAAAACTATTTCTGGTTGACATGAAGTCTTTTTTGTTGTTTTGACAAAGTAAGACGTGTGAGAATCAGAGACAGCTAAAGCTTCCTTGAATCCCAGTTGCATGTTGTGCACCAAGGATGTTTGCAAAATAAAGCCTATCATTCAAGCATCCAACAAAGGAGCAAGCATGCTGACTGAGTGGAGGGACCCAGACCTGAGGAGCATGCTGCAGGAGCATGTCTCAGCTCCTGGGATCAAAGGCGCTCTGTGGCTTATTGATTTAAGAGGCCTATGGTGATGACAACCCAAAAGCACATTCTGAAATCCAGAAACGGCTGCCACAAAGTCTTTTCAGAGCCTTCATCTTGACGCCTTCTCCCATCCTGTAACCAAAATTCAATGAAAAAAAAAAGCCAGGAGTTCATACATCAAAGCCACGAATAACTCAATGAAACCCGGTACCATCTAAACATCCTATGACGGGGCACGCTAAGAACTTCCTATACTGAGGATTGCTACATAGCTTTGAAAAATGATGTAGGCATATTTGTAATAGCATGGAGAAAAAATGTACATATATATATATATATATATATATATATATATATATATTCAAAATAAGCCACTAGTGTTTGTGGGGGTGTGTGGGGGTGTATTAGAGTGCCAATTCTAAGCAAACATTGCAGGGAAATCAATCAGTAAAGAAATGCACTGTTGGCTCAGGTTGTTCTAAGGACTTTGTTGCGAATTTTTCCCACTGTTCTATACATTCTCCTTGTCTCTATGCGCTACCATTGTGAGCAGAAAGAATACAATTGACTTTTCCTTCGACGATTCCAGGCCCCTCCACTGTCTGAGATCATTGCCGTTGTCTCCTTCCAGGAAAGCAGGGAATCAAGGGTTTCATGGAAGACAACCCCTCCTTCAAAAGAGGCCCAAAGCCAAATAGCTTCCACACCGGAATATTGGATTAGTTCTTGAAATTCTTTACAAGAGCAAAGGGAGTGGTGGAGAAAAGGGAGACCAATGTTTAAATGATAACCTGTACTTACAGGAACTAACAGCAGAAAAGGGATCCAATGTTTGAGGTTTTATGTAAATTTATTCAAATGGAACACAGGCCCTGGCACAATGAAAATTCTAGTGGGAGCCTCACCTAGAGCCAAGCCTCGGGAGGCTGTTCGCCAAGCACCTATTAAGTGACCAGCTTGCAAAACATTTACAGCCAGGTGTGGTTCTGACTCTGATTCTACCAGGAGGTAAAGCTGAGAGTATCATCCTTCAGACATGTCAATCAAACCAGGTTCAGAGAAGAAAATGGTCGGTGCAGCTGGTCACCTCTAAAACTGCTCATGTCTGGTAGCCAGGCTAAGCAGCCCTGTAGCATAAGAATATATGCTTCTGGTGGGGTTAGTGTTTCTAAAGCACAAAGGTCTGAACTCCCCAGAGGCCTTTAGAGGATGAGCAACATGAGATGCCCAGCTGGGGTGCCTTGCACAGACCTGGGCCTCCCATTCCTAGGACACCCTCCC